>NC_044032.1:497899378-498199442 GCF_901765095.1 Microcaecilia unicolor
CACCCTCCTCCTACCGACTGGTTCACAACTACCTCTGGGCGAGTCTCCCGCTCCCAAATTATCCCCAATAATTTCTAGGTTACTGGAACCACACTTCCAGTGGTTCCACAGTTCCCAGAAAGCACTCAAGAGACCCAACACACAAACCACTAGGATTCTTTATCAGTCCAGACAGGCAGAACAAACAATGGTGTTTATTCTCATAAAAATATTGAACAGTAGAACAAAATAGTGCAAATAGGCAAATAAAGACAGATAACTGAAATATGGATCAATTATAACACTCACTAAACATTTGCATACTGACTGAACAGTACCTAGGACGATCAGGACATATAATTTACCGAGCCTCAGCAAAGAGATCTGTTTCCCTCTTCTTCCAGGCTAAGACTGAATGCAAAATCAGTACACTCTAAAGGAAATTAGCTCCTGGGCCAATCAGAGCCCAGTCAACAAGATTTGAAAGTATACTGCTGCTTGCTTCCTGCTTATAGCAAAGAAACACCACCTGCCGGCCTAATAGGACAAATACACTTCAGGACATAGGAAAATATCTAATACATTTTACAGGCTTAAAACACACTGTTTCTTCACAATGATCATATTATCAAGTACAAATTAATCAAATTCAAATTATTGTTTACAAAAGTCTACGCACTGTGACATCATTAACAGTAAGCTGGTACCCCTTTTTTTCAAAAAATGGTAGTTTTACAATGGAAACATTTTTGAATGCATGAAAATCGCTGGGTGGTCACGCTAAAAAGTCTATAACTTCCTCATGTTTCTCATTCCACTCGGTGCATAAACGTAGATAGTAGCAAAAAATAAAGCCGTTAAACATGATGCTGAAATTCCAAGTGGTTGTTGAGAAAACAGCAAAAAAAACTAAGGGGCTACTTTTCTTTGCTTTACCCTGTACATCCACATGTGTGCAGATACACATATATAAATGCCAAAAATCTGCCTAAACGCTGTTCTGTAAATACATGCACTTACGATAAGTTATGCACAGAATTCTGGAATTTAAGAATGAGCATATGCACCAACTCTATGGTTGACGTATGGGCTCGCATCTAAAACATACCATTCTGTTTCTAATAATGGTCCACCTCTAATAATTGCCTACCCCTGTTTCAGCATCAAAACCTCTGTTCATTTCCTCTTAAAAGCCAAATATAGGTTCCTCCAAATAGCCCACCCCCAGGAATTTGCAGTATCTGGCTTTGCTCTCCTCACCCCCCACCCCTCAATGATGACTGGATCTCTCTTCTTACCTTTTCTCATGGTTCTAGCACTGGGCCCATGTGGGGACTTGAGTATGAGCCCCCACTAGCCCAGCACCATACCATGAGGAGAGGTAAGAAAAGAGAGCTGGTCATTGTGAGGGGGTGTGGACAATGGAGGAGAGCAATGCCAGTTACCGAAGGGGGCAGGGTAGAGGAGAGAAATGGTGGTCATTTCATGGAGAAAGAGTGGAGGAGAGAAATGGTGCCTTTTAAAACAAATAGGAGGAAATAGTTTTTTCACTCAACAAATACTTAAACTCTGGAATTCATTGCCAGAGAATGTGGTAATAGCAGTTAAGGGTTTTTAAAAAGTTTGGACAAATTCCTGGAGGAAAAGTCCATAGTCTACTATTGAGATGGACATGGGGAAGCCACTGCTTGCCCGGGGATTGGTAGCATGGAATGTTGCTACTATTTGAGATTCTGCCAGGTACTTGTGACCTGAATTGGTCACTATTGGAAACAGACTACTGGGCTAGATGGACCATTGGTCTGACCCAGTATGGCTATTCTTATGTTCTTATTAATAGCCCACCCTAAACTTCAGAAAACCCATTGTTTCTAATAATAGCCTGGGATTTATTAGAAACAATATGGTATGCACATATATGCCTAGTTAAGCTAATATTCTATATAGGAAAGTAGGTGTCTGTTTCCTTTATAGAATAGGCATCATCTAGGCACCTATATGTAGGCATATTGTTATAGAATTTCCCTCAGTGTGGACAGTTTGAAAATTGTCCGCTTATTGATTAGAACTAATGTATTTATGTGTCTAATTGTAACCCGTTCTAAACCTGTATTTTTAGGGATTTCGCAGAATATAAGACCCTAATAGCATAGCATTAGCATAGCAGAACTGTTACATCAGAGTGTTATAGTCATACAAATATGCTTATTCAGGAAATTAATATCCCCATATACTGGGAGGGGATAGGTATAATTTACTTTCATTGGCTTAGAGGTAGAAGTAGACATTTGCACATTTTAACAGATGATAAATTGGGATTCAAAGATGGCGGTCAATACATATGTGGTTTTTAAAGACCTTCAATTTCAGCTCAGTTCACTATTGACCAAGAGTCATGGCATTCATTTGTTGACATAAGGAAAAGAGTTGGTGGTCTTACTTGCAGTAAGACCTTCAATACCCCTGCTAGTAGTCCTTATCAAGAAGACAGTAATACAACAGACACTTAGCAGCTCTCTCTACTCAGACCCATGTAATCTCTGCCCTGTCCATGACCTATAGGAATCGATGAAGAACTCATTCTCTAGTACTGTTCACTGGTCACTTTTCACAAACTCTAATTTCACTAAAGAAATTAAAAGAAGAAAGAGGTGTCATTCAGAAATGATGGATTATTTAGCTAGCAAGAATACAAGATTCTCGTTGGAAAACGGTTTGATTAAACCTTAAATCATGATTGAATTCTCTCAAACGAGTGCTCCCTTGTATCATAAGAAAATATCAGTTTTTTTCCCAAAGCACAGAAGAGGGAATAAGTCCTCCCTGAACAAAGCTCAATATGTCTTGAGGGCTGTATGCAAGCAAAATATTGTTGGCTGTAGGTTTTCTGTTTATATTGTGATTCATCAATATATACACATTGCAGTACTTGGGAGGAAAGGAAAGGACATTCTGATAAAAGTGGGGTGAGAATAAAAATGGAAAGGTTAAAAAAAGCTAGTACAGGAACATCGCCAAGATTAATGTAAGCAAACTTCTGACATATACCCACAGATTCTATAAAGGTCACCCAAATTTGGGTGTTCAAAATTGGGTACGGATCCCAGATCCACATGCAAAATAGCTAATGACCTCCAATGATTTAATTATTGGAGTTAAGCACTTAATTGGCACTAATTATCATTTGAACACAGATCTGGCTGCGCTGTATTCTGTAACAATGACCTCCTAAATTAGATCATGCACAACTCAAAAGGGGATGTGACCATGGGAGGGACATAGGCAAGTCAGGGGTGTTCAGAAGATTTAGGCCCAGTGTTATAGAATAACAGAAATTTGCGCCTAACTTGTGCAACAGGATTTACACCAGGTTTCAGCAGATAAATAAAACATTTTTAAAAACCATAAACATAAAAATAGCCATACTGGGTCAGACCAGTGGTCCATCTAGCTTAGTATCCTGCTTCCAGCAGTGACCAATTTAGGTCACAGGTACCTGACAGAATCCCAAATAGTAGCAATCCCTATGTTTGTCTCCATAGCAGTCTATGGTAACTGGTCCAAACTTTTTAAAAACCCATATACACTAACTACTGATACCACATCCTCTGGCAACGAGTTCCAGAGCTTAACTATTTGTTGAGTGAAAAAATATTTCCTCCTGTTCATTTTAAAAGTAGTACCATGTTAACTTCCTTGACTGTCCCTTAGTTTTAGTACTTTTTCAAAGAGTAACAAATTGATTTTTTTTACACATTCTACACCACTAAATATTTTGTAGACTTCTATCATATCCCCCCTCAGCCATCTGTTTTCTAAGCTGAAGAGTCCTAACCTCTTAAGCCTTCCTCATATGAAAGGAGTTCCATCCCCTTAATCATTTTGGTCGCCCTTCTTTTAACCTTTTCTAATTCTGCTATATTGTGCTACAATTTCTTCTGCCAGTTTGCCAGTAGTGAAAGACTAGCAATTGGTCAATAACCTGAAGGGATTGCCAAGTCCAAATTTTTCCCAATCAATTCAGGGAATACCACTGCTTCCTACATCCTTATTACTAACACAGTCAGTCTATGTGAAACCACAGGTGGAGAATTAAGAAATAATGCTGCTGGAAAGGTATGTAACAGGCAGCTACTGTTCCCAAATTTTAATTCCAGTGACAATCTTCTCTAGAAACCAAGTCTAGTTCCTTTACAAAAGCAGGGTGTCTACATGGATTCAACATCTGTAAGAGGGAAATAGGTATAGGTCCTCGCACCCAAAGTTGGAGCAGAAATCCACACTAAGCGCTATTCGATAAGGGCACTCATACTGGAGCACTCTTTATTGAGTAGTGCTGATTGTGGATTTTTCCTGGCACCTATTTTTTAATCATACAGTATTTTTGGAAACCATTATTCTGATTATACGTTATTTTTTAACTTTTTATTATGCTGTGATTTGTGTAACTACCATGATTGCATTAAACTTATAATATGTGAGTGCTCAGTACAACTCATGTTGCTGAGGCTGGACTACTGGGAGGAAAACATGAGAATTTCAACATCATTGCACCAAAAGCCCTCCCTACCACCTCATTTAAAGCTAATTGTCTGGTGTTATAAACCAGCAGAGTTCTATGTTCAATGACCATGTGAATAATTGTAAAACTGGCACTTAGCTTAGGGCTGGATCTTAGAATCGTTAGGTGTGCTCTCAGTAGAACCTCAGCTAGCAGTCCGTGCTCATGTGAAAAGTGAAGTGTCAAATCTGTTCTGGATCAACAGTTCACTTGATAAATCCTCGGTGTTCTGGCATCTCTTGTTGAGAACAAAAAAATTGACTAAGAAATACCAGGCAGGGATGCGTAGACCAACGATTTTTTTTAACAAAGTATAAATAAATGAGGAGAAAAGGTAACAGTAAAACAATGAGGATGAGAGAGGGAAGACCATACCCTGAATGCATCACACAAATATTAATAATTAGTATAAGAGCAGCAGAAGAGCCAGTGATTTCTTCAGACGCTGAAGAAGGACATCAGACCATGGGGCCAGCTCCGTTAGTGCTGAGCAAGTTCCTTCACTGTGTTAAGGGAGAGATAATTTGTATTGTGTTTGGTATCCCCAATCATTTTTAAATAGATTTGCCTGGCTATTGCAGCATGCGCCAGTGTACTATAAAGCTTAGGTCTGTGATGATGAGTAAGTTTGATTGTTACTTTTATGTCAAAGGTTTACGATGTTACACAAGTTCCTTCTTTTAAGTACTAACATCGTAATATGTGCTTGAAATTATGGTTTAGTTTATGTGACCAGCTGAACTGTACCCTTTTGCAAATTGTATAAAACTGCATTATTTAAGGTTAAGGTTAAATTTATTTCTTACCAGCCTTTAACAAGTCAGATTACAATAAAATACTACATATGTATAACAATTTTTTTTACTAATCAGATACAGCTAAAATATAAAGTGCCCAATATTCAAAATGATTTAAACGGTCAGAGAAGCTCCTGGCCGTTTAAATTACTACTACTACTATTTAGCATTTCTATAGCGCTACAAGGCATACGCAGCGCTGCACAAACATAGAAGAAAGACAGTCCCTGCTCAAAGAGCTTACAATCTAATAGACAAAAAAAAATAAAGTAAGCAAATCAAATCAATTAATGTGAACGGGAAGGAAGAGAGGAGGGTAGGTGGAGGTGAGTGGTTACAAGTGGTTACGAGTCAAAAGCAATGTTAAAGAGGTGGGCTTTCAGTCTAGATTTAAAGGTGGCCAAGGATGGGGCAAGACGTAGGGGCTCAGGAAGTTTATTCCAGGCATAGGGTGCAGCGAGACAGAAGGCGCGAAGTCTGGAGTTGGCAGTAGTGGAGAAGGGAACAGATAAGAAGGATTTATCCATGGAGCGGAGTGCACGGGAAGGGGTGTAGGGAAGGACAAGTGTGGAGAGATACTGGGGAGCAGCAGAGTGAGTACATTTATAGGTTAGTAGAAGAAGTTTGAACAGGATGCGAAAATGGATAGGGAGCCAGTGAAGGGACTTGAGGAGAAGGGTAGTATGAGTAAAGCGACCCTGGCGGAAGACGAGACGGGCAGCAGAGTTTTGGACCGACTGGAGAGGGGAGAGGTGACTAAGTGGGAGGCCAGCAAGAAGCAGATTGCAGTAGTCTAAACGAGAGGTGACAAGGGTGTGGATGAGGGTTTTGGTAGAATGCTCGGAAAGAAAGGGGCGGATTTTACGGATGTTGTAAAGAAAGAATGGCAAATTGTGAATATTCAGTTGCAGTTAGCGGTCCTTTCACAAAGGTGAGCTGGAAAATGGCCTACGCTAGTGTAGGCGCATGTTTTGGATGTGCGCAGATCCATTTTTCAGCGTGCCTATAACAAAGGCCTCTTTTTTTGTGGGGGGGGGGGCGAAAATGCACGTGCGACAAAATAAAAATTGGCGCGTCCATTTTGGCTCTGAGACTTTACTGCCTCCCATTCACTTAGCGATAAGGTCTCACACATTAACCAGGCGGTAATCGTCAACTTGCGTGCACTACCAATTACCGCCCGGTTAGCGCTGCGCATTCGGAAAAAAAATTGATAACAGCACTTAACAAGCAATAATGAGCACTAATTGGTGATAATTGGTACTTAACAACCAAATAGCAATATTAATTGGCTTTTTAATTAGAATTTACGTGCACAGCTGTCTAGGGGCCCTGTTTACTAAGGCGCATTAGCGTTTTTAACACATCTACAATTAGTGCGTGCGCTAAATGTGTAGTTGCCTATAGGGATATTGCAGGCAAGTACATGGTTAACCCGCGTACATGGTTAATGTGTGTTAAAAATGCTAGCGCGCCTATAACACAGCTTAGTAAACAGGGCCCCAGGTGTATTCTCTAACAAGATACATCAAAATTCTAATGTGCATAGCCAAAAAAGGGGCATGGCCATGAGCGTGGAGTGGACGAGCTGTGGGCATTCCAAAAACCTATTCGCACTATTGTAGAATACATCCGATCTGTGCTTAGGGCTGGTTTTAGGTGGCCTTAATGGGTGCACCTAAATTTTAGTGTGTCCTAACTGTTTGGCATAGTTTACAGAGAGGGGCATAATTGAACGGGGTGCACAAGTTTTCCTGAGGACATCCTCGCAGGACGTCTCGTGAAGGGGCGGGGAAACCCGTATTATCGAAACAAGATGGGTGGCCATCTTTCGTTTCGATAATACGGTCAGGGACGCCGAAATCTCAACATTTAGGTCAACCTTAGAGATGGTCGTCCTTAGAGATGGTCGTCCCCGATTTTCAGTGATAATGGAAACTGAGGACACCCATCTCAGAAACGACCAAACCCAAGCCATTTGGTCGTGGGAGGAGCCAGCATTCGTAGTGCACTGTTCCCCCTCACATGCCAGGACACCAACTGGGCACCCTATGGGGCACTGCAGTGGACTTCAGAAAAAGCTCCCAAGTGCATAGCTCTCTTACCTTGTGTGCTGAGCCCCCCAACCCCAACCCATTCCCCACCAGTACCATAGCCCTTAGGGATGAAGGGGGGGCACCTAAGTGTGGATACAGTGGGTTTGTGGTGGGTTTTGGAGGGCTCACATTTACCACCACAAATATAACAGGTAGGGGGGGATGGGCCTGGGTCCGCCTGCCTGAAGTGCACTGCAGTACCCACTAAAACTGCTCCAGGGACCTGCATACTGCTGTCAGGGAGCTGGGTATAATATTTGAGGCTGGCATAGAGGCTGGAAAAAATATATTTTTTTTTAGGGTGGTAGAGGGGTTAGTGACCACTGGGGGAGTAAGGGGAGGTCATCCCCGATTCTCTCCGGTGGTCATCTGGTCATTTAGGGCACATTTTTGTGGCTTGGTCCTAAAAAAAAAGGGCCAAGTAAAGTCAGCCAAGTGTTCGTCAGGGACGTCCTTCTTTTTTCCATTATCGGCCGAGGACGCCCATGTGTTAAGCATGCCCCAGTCTCGCCTTCGCTATGCTTCCGACACGCCCCCGTGAGCTGAGGACGCCCAAAATCAGCTTTCGATTATGCCGATTTGGGCGACCCTTGGAAAAGGATGCCCATCTCCCGATTTGTGTCGAAAGACGGGCGCCCTTCTCTTTCGAAACTAAGCCTGAGAGTAGCACTAAGCGTGTGGCACTGATTTTTCAAGCACCATTTATAGAATTTGGTCCAAACTGTGCAAACTTTGATGCCTGTCTGTTCCACACAAAAAAGGTGCATCTGAAAACTAACTGTCTGCAGATAACCAATATGTCAGCATGCATAAATAAATAACTCTTGAGTTGTTTTTTACATTAAGCAATATTCCTGTTGGATTAGTGGCATTCATACCATACAGGTATATCATATGCTTGAATGGGCACTCAGGTTGAAGTTTAGCTTTATGATGGCTGATCACTACATTTCAGTTGGGGCAGCTTTTTAAAGCAGTATCATGATTTTAATTTTGGCTTTTACAATAAGCTGGGCATGTGGCCTTTCTCTTTTCAAGAGTTTTTCCATAGAATGGAAGAATCCCTTTGAAAACAGGTCTTTGTCTTATCATTTCTACCAGCTCTTGTTCCGCTCGAACTCTAGCAGGAACGAAATGCTTGCTACATGACACAGGTGTACACTGTTTGATGACCATTGTCTTCTTCAACAACAAAAGTAAATGACCTTGCTATCTTTTTAGGGTGACCAAGACGACAGGTCTTTAAAGCAGTATCGGGCATCCAGTCCTAGTTCTACTGGGTCAGTGGGATATGGCCGCTGCACACCCACATCTCATTCTCCTCAGCATTACAGCAGACCAGGTAAATGACCATCAGCCTCAGAAAATATTTGTTTCCTGTCATCTGCCTAATTTTAAAAATGCAACCATATTTCCATAGTCCAAATGATTTTTTACTCAGTAACTACTGTTATTGCAGCCTTTTCATTCTATTTTATCTTTTTAGGCTTTTTCGACTGTATATAAGGCTTAGGATTTTAGATTTTAACTGATAAAACGCTGATAAAATACCCCCATCCAAAATAATAAAAATAGGTGTGTATTGAATAAACACCAGAACACCCCCTAGCATTCCCTCGCCCTTTCCCTGGTTTATCTTCTGCCCTTCCTTACGTTTTTGTGTCTTTTCTGTGCTGGTTTCTCCTAAATGACACAGACATACATATTGGATTCCATTAGAAAAGGTCCCCAGCAATAGTACCTGTGATGCAGAAACACCTAAAAACACTCATTTTTGTATCCTCAAAGAACTCTTAATTAGCTGTAAAATAAACACCATAATTTATCTATAAATCAGGGGTGTAGCCAGATCTCAATGTTTGAGGGGTCTGGAGCCCAAAGTAGGACGGAGTACAGTTTGGCCCATGTCCCTGCTGCAACCCCACCCGCCACAACCCCACATACCTTGGCTGGCAGGGGTTCCCAACCCTCGCCAGCTGAAGACTTTCTCAAGCACTGTTCTCTGCGCATTGCCTGCCCTGCTTCCACTCATGTCGCATGCATGCTCGGTTTTAGTGAAAATGCACATGACGTGAGAAAGCAGGGCAAGCAATGTGCAGAGAAAAGCTTCAGCCAAACCAGGGGCCCCATATCCAATTTGGGGGGCACAGGCCTCCAAAGCCCCCTGTAGCTACACCGCTGCTATAAATAGGTATGAATAGACGTTCTAAGTATATTACCTAAAACCTATAAAGGCAAGTTAAAAATTGAGCACACAGTTGGGAGAACAGGGGTCATTTATGCATGTAACTAAATTAGCTAATTGGTGATAATACCAATAATTGTCACCAACAAGCACTAATTGGCAATAATTTGTAGTTACACATGTAAATGACTGACAGCCAACAGCATTCTAGAAACGTACCCCTCCCCCTGATGTTCAAAACTGGCCGGTTAAAAAGGGTTTAAGCGCCTAACCTCGGATATTCAGTGGGAGATAACTAGTTATCTCCCGCCGAATATCCCAGTTAGCAGCTAGCCGATAACCAGCTATATCACGTAACATAGCCAGTTAGGCCTCAATATTCGGCCTCTTTGCTGGGTTGTTTTAGCCCAGGGGCGTATCTGCGTGGGGCCACAGGGGCCTGGGCCCCCGCAGATTTCGCCCTGGACCCCCCTACCACAGACCCTCTCCACCTCCCCCTCCCGCCCGCCCGCCACCAACCCGTCGCCGATCTTTGCTGGCAGGGGACCCCAATCCCCCGCCAGCCGAAGTCCTCTCTTCCGTGCAGGATGCAAGTTTCAACGCTTCCTGTTCTTCTGAGTCTGACGTCCTGCACATACAACGTACAGAACGTCAGACTCAGAATTTGGAATTCAGTCTGACGTCCTGCGCGTTGTACGTGCAGGACGTCAGACTCAGAAGAACAGGAAGCGTTGAAACTTGCAGCGGCGCAGCCTGCATGGAAGAGAGGACCTCAGCTGGCGGGGGGTTGTGGTCCCCCGCCAGCAAAGGTAAGTGACAGCAGCGGGGGAGGGTGTCATTGGTGGCGAGGGGGGGGGTCCGGAAATGGCGGGGGGGGATCGGTGGCGCTGGGGGGGGGGCTAAAATGTGCCCCCTCCCTCTGGCTCTGGCCCCCCCTACCGCCCGAGTCCAGATACGCCCCTGTTTTAGCCACATCAGGAAAGATGATAACTTTCATTGCAAGAAGGAGAATCTATCTGTTTCACAGAAATGTTGTAACTTCTTCGTTCTGTCAGTTTCTAAAGCAAAGTTCAGAACTAGGGGCCCCTTTACTAAATTGCATTACCTAGTAATGCAGCAGTTAGCATGTGCTCACAGTTAGTGCAGGTGCTGCACTAGCAAGTATCCTGTGTTAACTTCAGTATTATCCAGCAAATTCTGTATATGGTGACTAGTTATATGTACAATTCTGGAAGCGCAGCTGAATTGTGCATATAACTTAATGAGTGAATCAGTGCAACAAGCAATTAATGGAACTAATGGCAATAATTAGAATTTACATCACTAACCGTGTTCTATAAATTGGTGCATGGAAATTCTACCATGTGGATCTCAAAAGGGGGCGTGGCCATGGGAGGAGAATAGGCAGGTCGTGGGCAATGTTTCCTCTAAGGAGTGGCCTGGTGTGTGCAAATTTTTTTTGTGTGAGCATCAAGTTTTAAAAACCAACCATTTCTGAGCACCAGTATTAGCAATGTATTTCTGTATATAGCACAAAAAAAGCATTTTTGTGAGCAACCATGTAAAATCTGTGAGCGACACTCCTAAAATGTATAAGCGGTCGCTCATGCGCTCTGCTTAGAGGGAACATTGGTCATGAGAATGCCTAAAATGTATGCGCAATGTTATAGAATACACCCACTCCATGCCTAAGTTAAGCGTGAGAATTTACGCCAAAATGGCCGTGACTACATTTAGTCGCAGGGATGGGCGCTAGGCGTATTCTATAAACTGTGCCTAACTTTAGGCGTAGTTTATAGAATACACTTTGGTGCTGATTTTTTTAGGCATCATATATTCTATGAGGAACCACCTAGGTTTACAGAGCAGATACGCATGTAAATGGTGGTATTATACATGGTGTCTGGAAAAATAGGTACCCCCAACATTTTTCCAAACCACCAAAGAATGTCCTACTGCAGCAAAAACTTCTGCCTGAAATTTGAGGTATCTCTGAGTACTTTTCAACAGGATGGAGCTCCAGTGCATCAAGCTTGCAAAACAGTTGAGCTCTTAACGAAACTCCAGAATTCACTGACCCAACTCAATGGAACTGAAGACTTTGTGAATGTGTCAAGGTTGAAGGAGAACACTTTGAACACAAATTATGAATTAACTAAGAAAACACACCCATTAAACTAATGTATTTTCAAAGTCATACTGAATGCAAAGTATTTTAAAACTATGCAAGGGTTCCTTTTTTTTTTTTTGACACCTTGTAGTCATAAGTCATATAGGAGCCCCCTTTACCAAGCTGTGGAAAAAGGGGCCCTGCACTGGTGGTGCACTGGTAAAAAGGTGGTGCACTGGTAAAGAGACCCCAGGCACACATGGCCATGCGGTAAGAGAGCTCTTACCACATGGCCATGCAACAGGGAGCCCTTCCTGCCACCCACTGAGGTGGCAATAAGAGCTCCTGTGCCAACCTGGCAAATTACCACCGGGTTATTTCAGGAGGTTTTCTTTTTCCCCCGGAAATATTGAGTGCTCGGGGCGGGGCTACCGCCGGCAGCCACATTGGTCAGGCGGTAATCCTGGAAGAATGAGCAGTAAGCCCATGTTGGGCTTACTGCCACTCTGTTAAAGGGCCCCATAGTCATACGTGCACAAATAGTCGCATGCATAATCATCTATTATAGAATATCGACTGGAATACCTCCAAGCTCATCTATCACCCTCCCACAAGCCACTCCCCAGGAGAACGCCCCCTCCCGAAGACCCCAAGGAGCATCCACCACATCCTTACCCCACTGTAATCCCGTCGCACCTATCTGAAGGATGTCCTGGTGGTCTAAGGTAGGATGGGCAGCAGCGATTCCCAGTTGCAGACATGAAATATGATGACCGCCACTTCCAGAAGAGCAAAGGCTGAAAATAAGGGCTCAGGCTGCTGCAAAAAAATCTGTGATCTGCCAGCAGGTACCCAAGCCCACCAGCAGATAAAGATTAGGAGAGGTGGGGAGGAGGGAAAGAGGGGAGAAAGAAGGAGAGGGGAAGAGAGAGAATGCATAGGGGAGGGAGAAATTCTGAGGAAAAGGGGAAGGGAAGTGCAAGGGGGTGGGGAGAGGAGGAAAGAGAATGATAGTGAGAGGGGGGGAGAGATGATGAGGGGAGGGGGAATGGAGGATGGAGAGTGTGCAAAGGGGAGAATGGATGTAGTAAAGAGCTGAGACTTAGAGGGATTGACAGGGAGAGTGTGTGCGAGCGGGGAGGAGATAGGAGATGCCAAGGGAGTGGAAGATTGAGGGACACTTTTTTTGAGCCTACTTTATTGAAGTACCTATATGTCTTTATAAAGCAGGCTCCTGGATCTAGCCCCAACAGTGCACAAATGCTGGCACACGAATTTACACCTGCCCCGATGAAGGTGTATATTTGGGCTTGTATACTACACATGTACATGTTTGTATTATAAAATACTCTCTCACTTCCATACTTACAATCTAATAAATCTAAAAGTCTCAGCGGTGTAACTTGTTGGTGTGTTGACTTTACACTGCAAGATTTACAACACCCACCTCCTCATCAACCAATAGATGAAGTGCTATTTCAAAAGGATTTTTATATTAACTTTCAGTTTATGGCAAACGTATATCATAATCATTTTCTAAATTATTTATATTACTCGTATAGTGCTATTATAATACTCATCTGGGAATAACTGTTAGAAACAATGTCAGGTTGGAGTCCATTAATTCATCATGATTCATGTTTCACATAAACTGTCTCAAGGATGCATCCCCTCAAAATTAATCGCCAGTTGCCTGGAGTATTACATTTCAACCCAGTCAAGACTGTAAACTCCATGCAGCTGGCGACTACTTTTTACGGAACGCATCCTCGAAACAGCGTGTGCGAAACATGAATCATGTTGGATTAGTGGTCCCTGATCCGACATTGTTTCTAACAATTATTCCCAGATAAGTATTATAATAGCACTATATGAGCAGTATAAATAATTTAGAGAACGATTATAATATAAGTTTGCCATAAACTGGAAAGTTAGTATAAAAATTCTTTTGAAATAGCACTTCATCTATTGGTCGATGAGGAGGCGGGTGTTAGTTTTGCAGTGTAAAGTCAACACACCAGCAAGTTACACAGCTGAGCCTCAGGGGGAGGAATGCTGGCTTCGGCCTAACCCCTGGTAAGCCTTTTCCTCAGCTGAGAGGTGCCCAGCTCTACCACCGGCTGCCTTTCAGGTGCTGTGGAGGACTTGCAGCTCATCTGCATATCCTTTACAGCCTTCTCCGGGGTGACTCCCAGGTCCACTCCGATCCACTCAGGGCCTCCGCTCTAGGTGCCCAGCGCTCCCACCAGGTGCTGTGGAGGACTTGCAGCCCTTCTGCATTTCCTCACAGCTGTATCCGGGGTGACTTCCAGGTCCACCCCGATCTTCCCAGGGCCCTCGCTCCAAGTGCCAGGGTTTCCAGGTGCTTTTTGGCTAGGATCAGGCGACCCTCAGGGGGAGGAATGCTGGCTTCGGCCTAACCCCTGGTAAGCCTTTTCCTCAGCTGAGAGGTGCCCAGCTCTACCACCGGCTGCCTTTCAGGTGCTGTGGAGGACTTACAGCTCATCTGCATATCCTTTACAGCCTTCTCCGGGGTGACTCCCAGGTCCACTCCGATCCACTCAGGGCCTCCGCTCTAGGTGCCGCGCGCCGGGGCGTTTTTCTCTTTACATCTACTTTTCTCTAAGTTACTACTTATGGCTCCACTACACTTTTTCTTCTTGGCACTGTCCCTTCCTAATTTGTTTCTCCATCTTAAACCACTGTACACTGCAGGAACACATTGTCCACCATCTGTATTCATCATCTCACCATCTCTTTTTTCCTCTTCCTTTTTCTCAGCTCTCAACCTTAAACATTTCCTTCCTTCTATTTATCCATCTCCTTTCTATCTGAGTACATCTCGCCTTCGTCGCTGTTGTCGTACCTCTCCTACTCTTCTCCGTACTCTCTTACTCCTTCTCCTGCTCTCCGCTGGGGACATTAATCCCAATCCTGGTCCTCCACATCAGCTCTCATCCTATTCGTGCAGGTCACACCGTGATATCTGCAGTCTAATTTCTGTTCCTCTCCTCCCCCCTCCTTCCCTGCCTTTCTCTTGCGCTCTGTGGAATGCCCGCTCTGTCTGTAACAAACTTTCCTACATCCATGACCTCTTTATCTCTCGTACTCTCCATCTGTTTGCCCTAACTGAAAAATGGCTTTACCCTGAAGACTCTGCTTCAGTTGCGGCCCTATGCCATGGAGGTTATCTTTTCTCCCATACTCCTCGCCCGGTTGGCCGCAGAGGTGGTGTCGGGCTACTACTTTCACCCTCTTGTAGATTTCAACCTCTTCTTCTACCTCAGTCTCACTGTTTTTCTTCCTTCGAAGTCCACTCCATCCGTGTATTTGCTCCTCTGCCTCTCCAAGTAGCAGTCATTTATCGACCCCCTGATAAGTCCCTTTCTTCCTTTCTCACTGACTTTGATGCTTGGCTTTCCTTCTTTCTTGAACCTTCATCTCCTTCCCTCATTCTTGGGGATTTTAACATTCATGCTAATGATCCCTCTGACTCTTATGCTTCGCAGTTTCTTGCTTTAACATCCTCTTTCAATCTTCAACTGTGCTCCACTGCCCCCACTCACCAGAACGGCCACTGTCTTGATCTTATCCTCTCCTCAAACTGCTCACTCCAGTTTCTGTGCCTCAACGCTTCCCCTCTCTGACCATCATCTGATAACTTTCACACTTAAACACCCTGCTCCCCAGTCCCGTCCAATCTTAACCAATACATTTAGGAATCTTCAGGCTATTGACCCTTCTACTCTGTTCTCCAATGTTTCAGATCTCTTCTCTACCACTATGTTATCCAAGTCTGTCAATGAGGCTGTCTCTTCCTGTAATACTGTTCTCTCCTCTGCTCTGGATACTCTCGCTCCTCTCATTCCCTGTTCTGTAAAACGTACCAAACCCCAACCTTGGCTGACCTTTAGAATCCACTACCTACGTTCCTGTGCCCGCTCTGCCGAATGCCTTTGGCTGAAATCCCGTGCCCATGCTGACTTCATATATTTCAAATTCTTGCTGACCTCCTTCCAATCTGCTTTTACTTGCCAAACAGGACTATTACATCCAGTTGACTAATTCTCTTGGCTCAAACCCTCATCGTCTCTTTGCCACACTGAACTCTGTCCTCAAAGTGCCTTCACCTCCAACCCCACCTTCACTTTCCCCCCAGACTCTGGCTGAGTTCTTTCATGATAAGGTTCACAAGATTAAACTTGAATTCTCAACCAGGTCACCTCCACCTCTCCTTCCCTTAGTCCATTCTCTCAACCCTCCAACCTCTGCCTCCTTTTCTTCCTTTTCTGAAATCACTGAAGAGGAAACTACACAACTTCTTTCCTCCTCGAAACTAATACCTGTTCCTCTGATCCTAATCCCACCCATCTACTTAACACTATCTCTCCTACTGTCATCCTGTTTATCTGTCATATCCTCAATCTTTCATTGTCCACTGCGACTGTTCCTGATGCCTTCAAACATGCCGTAGTCACACCACTCCTTAAAAAACCTTCATTGGACCCTACCTGTCCTTCCAACTATCGCCCTATCTCGCTCCTCCCTTTCCTATCCAAGATACACTTGTTCACCGCCGTTGCCTATTCTTGATCCACTTCAATCTGGCTTTTGCTCCCTTCATTCATCTGAAACAGCGCTTGCTAAAGTCTCCAATGATCTGTTCCTAGCCAGATCCAAAGGTCTCTATTCTATCCTCATCCTTCTCGATCTATCTGTTGCTTTTGACACTGTTGATCACAGCCTACTCCTTGATACGCTGTCCTCACTTGGATTTCAGGGCTCTGTACTTTCCTGGTTTTCTTCTTATCTCTCCCAGCGTACCTTTAGTGTATACTTAGTCTAGTGGATCCTCTTCTACTTCTATCCCACTGTCAGTTGGTGTACCTCAGGGATCTGTCCTGGGACCTCTTCTCTTCTCCATCTATACTTCTTCCCTTGGTACTCTGATCTCATCCCATGGTTTTCAGTATCATCTTTACGCTGATGACTCCCAGATCTACCTCTCCACACCAGAAATCTCAGCCGAAGTCCAGGCCAGGCCAAAGTATCAGCCTGCCTGTCTGACATTGCTGCCTGGATGTCTCAGCGCCATCTGAAACTAAACATAACCAAGACTGAGCTTCTTATCTTTCCCCCTAAACCAACCTCTCCTCCTCCCCCATTCTCTATTTCTGTGGATAACACTCTCATCCTTCCTGTCTCATCAGCTCGTAACCTTGGGGTCATCTTCGACTCATCCCTCTCCTTCTCTGCACATATTCAACAGACTGCTAAAACCTGTCATTTCTTTCTCTATAAGATCAGCAAAATTCACCCTTTCCTTTCTGAGCACACTACCAGAACCCTCATCCACGCTCTTATCACCTCTCGCTTAGACTATTGCAACTTGCTTCTCACAGGTGTCCCACTTAGCCATCTCCCTGCTCTTCAATCTGTTCAAAATTCTACTGCATGACTAATATTCCGCCAGGGTCGTTATGCTCATATTAGGCCTCTCAAGTCACTTCACTGGCTTCCTATCCGTTTCCGCATACAGTTCAAACTCCTCTTATTGACCTATAAGTGCATTCACTCTGCAGCTCCTCAGTACCTCTCCACTCTCATCTCTCCCTACATTCCTCCCCGGGAACTCCGTTCACTGGGTAAATCTCTCTTATCTGCACCCTTCTCCTCCACTGCTAACTCCAGACTCTGTTCCTTTTATCTTGCTGCACCATATGCCTGGAATAGACTTCCTGAGCTGGTACGTCAAGCTCCATCTCTGACCGTCTTCAAATCTAAGCTAAAAGCCCACCTTTTTGATGCTGCTTTTAACTCCTAACCCTTGTTCACTTGTTCAGAACCCTTATTTTATCATCCTCACTTTAACATTCCCTTATCTCTTGTTTGTCTTGTTTGTCTGTCCTAATTAGATTGTAAGCTCTGTCGAACAGGGACTGACTCTTCATGTTGAAGTGTACAGCGCTGCATACGTCTAGTAGCGCTATAGAAATGATAAGTAGTAGTAGCCCTTTAGATGTATTAGATTGTGATTGTGGAAGTGAGAGAGTATTGGATGATAAGATTCCGCAGTGGAATATTAGCCAATTGTGGGTGTTTTATCAAATAAGCACATCCACTGTAACTTCACCCAAACTATGTGCCTGGGAGCAACTATATGGCGATGGCATAAAAATAGGTGCATACTTTTCCAGCATATACTTTTTATGCACATATGTGGCCATGCAATTTTCTAGAATGCTTTTCTGTGTGTGAAACAGGATTTAAACATGGAAAAAGCTTTATAAATTTAACCCCCTCCCCCATAAGTGTGCAGGTTCACCTTGTTAACATATTACATGCCAATTTTAGCATTTAATCAATTTGTTTTGTTGTTTCTTGTAAGTTTAATAGTTATTTATTTTTAAAAAAGACTAATTTATATTTACCTGCTTTAACACTTATCTATGATAATAAGAACAGCAGGGATGATTTAGAAAGCATTCGCTATATATAATTAGAAAAACAGCAAGTGAGAAATTGAATTTCATTTACCAAGGGCCCCTTTACCAAACAGTGGTAAAAGGTGGCCTGCAGTGGCATTGGCATGCGGGATTGCTGCATGCTGAGGCCAGCTTCTAGTATACACTTAGCTGGAAATGTTTACCGCGTGGATTTTTTAGGCACCTTGCATAGAATCTGGCCCTATGCGCATCCTGCCACATCTAAGCACCTTCACTTACAGCAGTTGCATGGCTGGCAAAAGTGTGGGAGCCTACATATTGTGTTCCAATACAGGGTTACACTTTTATTCTGTAATGGAACCCAGGTGCCCAGGTACCACACAACCTAAATGGAGGTGCCCAGTTATAGAATTATCCCTTAAGACTAGATTCTATATATGACCCCTAAAAAATCGGTGCAAAAAAAATACACTAATCTATAAGCTGTGCTTAAAGTTAGGCATGATTTATAGAATAGGGCTTAAGCACAGGGGTCACACAAAAACATGGTGCAAATGCCTAACATTGTGCCCCCAATTACGTGCATAACACAAAACCACACCTAAGCTCCAGCCTGAAACACCCATGAACCTCCCATTTCCATGGCCCCTTTTTTGGGCCACATGTAAAATGTACCTAAATACCAATTAAATCTAATTAGTGCCAATAATTGCTTGTTAAAAAGGCAGTCATTGGCACTAATTGGCTCATTATTCAGTTGAATTGCACATACAATTTTTGGCAGCTTTTATAGAATTAGGGGGTTAATGTGATATTTACTGTCATTGTAAAATGAAGATATTCCCCCCGAAATTCAAGAGCATTTAACCGGCCAGGGTCAGCATCTGGCCGGTTAAATGCCCAATAACTGGCTATCCGGTTATTTTGGCTGACATAACAGGCTATCCGCCGATTTTCATCCCCACTTTAACGGCTGTATTTGGCCGCATGAATATGTGAGATATCTTTGGCCAGTTAGAAGATAACCAGCTAAGTCTGAATACCAACATAGCCGGTTGTCTTCTAACTGCCCCAAAATAAACCGGATATTCAATGCTAGTCACCGATAAGGGCCTGGCATTGAATATCCAGGTTTAGCGGTGACCATGGGAGTTAGCTGGGCTAACTCCCATGGTGCGAACATCGGCCCCTTTGTGTCCTGATGAATTGCCAAAAAGGCATCTCATATGCAGAGCCCTCTTATTGTATACATAACTCAGATCTGTGCTTACACCCCACCCCAAAACGCCCATGATCCTCCCATTTCTGTACCCCCTTTTCCAGAACATGCGTAAAATGTAGAGTGGATCGTGAGTCTAAATTTATGCGTGTAAATATAATTGATTTCAATTAGCACCAATAATTGCTTGTTAAACAGCCAATGCTTGCTGCTAATTGGCTTGTTATGAATATCAGCCGCATTGTTCCAAAAAAAAACCCCTCCTAACTCTGATTGGCAAGGAATAACATGTATAGAATGTTTGTACGTTTGGGAAGCTTGCCAGGTGCCCTTGGCCTGGATTGGCCGCTGTCGTGGACAGGATGCTGGTCTCGATGGACCCCTTGGTCTTTTCCCAGTGTGGCATTACTTATGTACTTTTGTACTCTTTAGTAAAACTTGTTAAAACTCATAAAAATGAACTCCTTGCAAAATATTAACCATTAACACTGTTGGATTGGATATTCAAAGCACTTATGAGGGCCTTCTGACATATTTTTATGTGTATAATCTACTGTAATATATCAACCTCTGCGGTCAGCATTTACTTTAAATGCTGACCATGACGTTTAAACATATATCTGAATATTCAGTGCCAGCCGCTATCCAGATGTCAAGGCTGAATATCCGGATATACAAGCGAACCGCCACTCTTATCTGGATAACAGTGATATTCAATGCTGTTATATGAATTATTTAGAAAACTTGGGACAAGCTATTCTAAGATCAAGATAGTTATCTGACTACAGCCTCTGAATATCGCTCTACCAGGAAATAATACATGCCAGTTGGGTTTCAACACAAGAGTTTGCCTTTTTTTTGGATGGCACCTACTGTTCTGTCCTCCGACAGCCTCGCACTAGTTTATAACGTGATCCTAAAATGTGTGTAATGCCTTTACTGTTATTCTCAGTCCCAAGGACTATCATTGCTGCAGTTTCCCCACTGGAAAAATACATGAGCAATGCACTGTGGGTAATGTAGTTCACAGGCAGTGCAACCACACTTGTTTGGCTGTGTAAGAACTGCTATCACTGGTTGTGAGGCTGCTCAGACCTTCTCTCTCTCCCTCTCCCTCTGCCAAGCTTGGCTCTTTTGTCTTCCTGTTCAGTCTTACTATCAGAGGTCAGCCAGGTATGACCTTTCCCTCCTATCTCTAGGACTACCCCTTGCTATCCGATAGCAGGCTCTGTCCCCCATTGGTCTCTATCTGCTCCTCCCTGTGTGAAGCCCCACCACTTCTTTGTCCTTTCAGCCACGTGGGGCTTCTTCCTCCATTATAGCCAGGGACATGGAGCCAACACCATCTCACTCCAGACAGCTCTGTCCTGCTGAAAATCCCTGTAACGTCTAAGCCCTTGCACTCCCTGTAACGAACCTGGATTTTTTACCCTGTAAATATCTTCTTCCAAATGAGATATTGCACATTGCAGTCACCCAGCTTTGGACTATTTCTACCTGTTCAACTACCTTCTCCTCCCCCTGCAATACAACTACCTCTCTTCAGATCTCCACCTCCCACAGCCTCCAGATTAAGAAGTCTCTGTATCCTGAACATCTATCTGTGAGTAAATTATCTGTGATTTATTCAATAAAAGAGACTGTATAAAATAATAGAGACTTCAGGTGATTGCTGCGCCAGGGTTATGCTCCATGATTTTGGGGCTTCTAATTACCAAGCTCCAAGAGTCATGACAGTAAAAAATCCAGAATTATAACTGAATAGCTGAGAGGAAGTTTGGAGCAGGACAACTGTGCCTTTAAGAGAACAGAAGGGTCAAGTGTGTGGAAAAGAAAAGGAAAATCAGTAACTGCGCATTGTCTGGATGTTAATTGATCTGCATTCTAGTGAAGCCATAAGGAAAGCAATGTTGGATGATCTGTTAAAGTTAAAATGCATTTACTAGATAAGTGGAGCTTGTGAAAGAAGCAGAAAATCGTGGATGTTTAAACTGAATCCAGTGTCTGCCTGCATTCTTGATAGTGATTAATTTAAATACCCTCTCCTGCACAGAAGGGACCCCTTCTCATCTGGCTCACCAGTAAGCAAAGTAAAAAACCAGAATTAAAACTTAAACAGCCATCTGCACTGTGTTTAAAGAAATCAGTGATTCTGCTAGCACTGCCTATGTTAATTGAAATGCATTTAAGTGAACTTGCAGCTAAAGAAAGCAACATTGGACTGTTTAAAGTTTAAAAGCATGTATCAGAAGAGCTTAGTTGTGAAGAAGCAGTGTCGGTCTGTCCCATCTATCAGAAAGGCTAAGTTGTGAAAAGGCAGAAGATTTGCAGAGTTTTCAAAACCAAAGCTTTGAAAAGAATGTGCAGCTAGCTCTTTGTTTGAATATCACACCTCTGTGATCACTGAAGACACTTGGAAGGTCCCCCTCCCCTCTCCCTCCAGCCTCAGAAATCTGAGCCCAGAAGGTCTTTGGGCAAGAAGGGCGGGAAGCAATCTGTTGCTAGGTTACTGCTTGAAGCGACAGCCCTGACTCAGAGCTACTCTCTCCAGTCCCCCCTCTCTCCTCCTTTGCCCAGTAACATAACAGTGAAACTTGATCCAGTTGATTTCAGCACCTTGAGAAGCAAACTGCTTCCTAACCCAGCACAGAGAGAGAAGCCACCACAGCTAGCAGGTCCCAGCACAGCCTTCATACTGAACAGCTCTCTCCACCCTAAAAGCCGACCCCTCACCCAATAAAGACAGATAAGCAAACCAGGGCAGGATGGCAGAACTTAATGCCTTACAGACAAGACCAGATGAAGTGTCCCCCGCACCAGGCGCACAGAAATGGCCAGAGGGCATCGCATTGTTCAAGAGCAGAAGAACTTGCCAGATAACCCAGAAACTTAATTTAAAGTAGCATTATTAGCAGAGACATTTCACTAGTAGTGGTTCAGTAAATGACACCCAAACTTGGGCATCAGAAAAATTCTATAATGGTCAGCTCCAGATTGAACCCTCTTATGAAATAACACTTAGACCCCATTCCTGTGCCGAAATAATGGTGCCGGTTGGCATTTGGGTGCGAAAATGGTGCTATTCTATAACTCCATGTGCAATTTTTTTTTAATTCCCCTGCCCTTCCCCCTAGCCACAGACCCTTTTTGAATTGCATGCTAGGGGATTTAGGTGCATGAGGTTATAGAATAGAGCATGGGCAGATGCACATGCAAATTTTAACTTTTGCCATTTAATGGGGTCTTTTACAAAGGCCCACTAGCATTTTTAGCCTACGCTAATGATTAGTGTGCGCTAAACGCTAGATATACCCATAGGAATATATGGATATCTCTAGCGTTTAGCGCACGCTTATTTTTAGTGCATTCTAAAAACGTTAGCACATCTTTGTAAAAGGACCCCTAATTGCAAAAATTGATGAACATCAATTTATTGCAATTAATTGGCTCGTTAGCTATTTAATTTGTATGTGGATTTGAGATCCACTTGAAAATTTTGGTACCATATATAGAATCCAGGGGATTGTATATAATTCTTCTGAGAGGAATGATTACAATCCCATTTTTTTATGTTCTGATTTACATTACATTCCTGAAGATATGTTGCTGTTTAAAGATTTTCGATGCATCACCTACATAGCCATGCCTACTGTTAACATGTAAATCGGCATTACTGTAATGATCTTTATTAGTCCCACACAGGTATCACAGATTTTTTTAAAAAATGGAACAGGGCAAAAAAGATTAGTAAGATTACCACACAACCCCTTCAAAAACAAAAGCAAAAAAGAAAGAAATGGAGTTTGGAAATGGGAAAATTAATATTTTGAGGAATGTTACTGATATTTTAAATATAGAAAGTATAAATCTAGAGATGTAAGATTGAGTTTTATCATCCTGTCTAGTGAAATCTGGAAATCATGTTTGAAATTACTTGTGCAGTTATCAAAACTTTAGTCTGTGAAAGGTGACTTTTATATCTGTCCAGCAAAATGTTGTATGTTTGGATTAGACAATTAAATTTATTGACTTAACCTTAACTAAGATAAAATCCCATGTGGGTGCCATGATCAATAATGGGACTGAAAATACTACTAAATCATATGACAATACACTGGGAATGTTCTTTAGTGTGTAAATATTGTAACTTTTAATGGTTTCTCACTTATATCTGAGCCAAGGGCTATTTCATTGTTCTGCATATTTAGGGGTCCTTTTACTAAAGTGCGTGGAAAATGGGCTGTGGTAGTGTAGGTGCATGTTATGGATGCACGCAGATCCATTTTTTAGTGCGACGGTAAAAAAGGTGGTTTTTTTATTTTTGCTGAAAATGGACATGTGGCAAAATAAAAATTGGCACACATCCATTTTGTGTCTGAGACCTTACCGCCAGCCATTGACTTAGCGGTAAGGTCTCTCGCATTAACTGTGTGGTAATTGCTTATGTGCATCAAGTTGGAGTTACCGCCTGATTTTCGCCATGCGCCAAAAAATGAAATATATTTTCTTGCGCGTGTAACAGATGCACATAAAAAATGAAATTACCGCACAGGCCACACGGTAGCTGAGTGGTAACTCTGAATTGATGCACGTTGGGCGTGTGTAGGCACCTACGTAGCTTAGTAAAAGGGCCTCTTAAACTGTTCAATATTTCAGAATCGGCAAATTGGCTGTCATGTTAATAGATGTGAAAAAAGTATTTTTGCTGAGCCTCCGAAAAACACTTGTATATCATCATCTTTAGTGTACTGAATACCTACTAGAGGTGTCATTGTAGAAATGCTTCATTATTCTATAGAGTGAACTAAATAGTTACTTGCTCTTTGTTGCCCCTAGCTGCCACTCACAGTCTTGGTAGCACTAGCTGCATCTCCCTGTCCCAACACACAAGCCCTACATCTACATTCAGGCATCATTACATCCCTTTCTTCAAAGGTAAGGCCCAGGAATGCCAAACTGTGCTGTGATACCTGTAGACATCTCAACATGTGCGTGGATTTCTTGTTTGTGCAAGCATGGCTTCCTCTTGGGCAAGTGTGTCTATAACTCTTGTGAGTTTCTTGTTGGTGTTCTGTCTGGTCCTTGGGTCAATGAGTGCTAAATGTCGT
This sequence comes from Microcaecilia unicolor, assembly GCF_901765095.1. NCBI lineage: Eukaryota > Metazoa > Chordata > Amphibia > Gymnophiona > Siphonopidae > Microcaecilia > Microcaecilia unicolor. The sequence goes on from NC_044032.1 coordinate 497,923,880, forward strand.
CCAATGGAGAATTAGCTTTTGTTAGCCATGATTGTTAGATGACGTGGAGGCAGCTACCAAAGAATTGTATATTTGGCTGGTGGCAGCAAAAAAATTATTGTCTTTGGTGAAGCCTGTTCAACCGAAACCATGTTCTTCTGCCAGCTGCCTTTGTTTAGTCAGTCTTATCGATGTTTTATTCTAATTATGGCATGGATGTGTATTTTATGCTTATGTTATGGATTGGATTGTGTAAATGGTCAATCTTTTGTAGTCTGCCTGGAACTCTTATATAAGGCGGAATATAAATGTTTAGTATTAAATTATAAATGAGCGTGTCAGTAGAGTTCCAGCCTTTTATGCTTACCCTAAGTGTGAATGGTATTTTAGGATGTGTAGAATTCAAAGTATATTTCCAATGAATTATTGTCATTGTGTATATTTACATCAGTAGAAGATCAACCATCAAGGTGGAGGAACTGGGAACACTACGAACATGGGTAGGAAGGAAGTCAAAGGAGTAGTGTAGACAAATGGCACTTCCAACAAAATTGAGGGAGTTGGGGGTGTTATAAAAAGAGTTACTGAAGAATGCCCTCATATGCAGAACCCTCTTATTCTATAATTGCATACATAACTCAAATCCATACCTACACCTTACCCCAAAACACCCATGATCCTCCCATTTCTGCACCCCCTTTTCCGGGACATGTGCGAAATTTAGGTTGGATCATGAGTCTAAATTTATGTATGTAAATGTTACTTGACTGTTTAAAAGCCAAGCCTTGGCGCTAATTGATTTGTTCAATTAAATTACGCATGCAAATTTGGCACATGCAATTTTTGGCAACTTTTATAGAATCAGGAGGTATGTGTATAGAATAGTGCCTGTGCAGTTACGCACGTAACTACAAGTTAGTGTCAATTATCTACACCATTTACAGGCTATTATTGGTATTTAATGCCAATTGGCACCTAATTTAACAATTAAGTTTGGCACGCAACTGGCACTATTCTAAAATTTGCATGCCCAAGTTTGTATTCTGGTTGGAAATTTGATTGCCTATCTTTATAGAATCCGGCAGATGATGCATTACCCAAGATCTAAGATGTTCTGCCAATGAATTCATTTAGGGTTTGGCGCCATCCACTGCCCTAAAGATCTGCATGAAACATCATGGACAAACCCCCTGATTCCATAACAGGTCACCTAAGTTATAAAATTACTAGCACTGTTATAGTTACGTGCGTAAGTGCAACTTGGGCACTAACCAGTATTCCAGTATTCTGTATCTATAGCACAAAACTCACTTAGGTCTAGATTCTATATATGGCGCCAGAAAAAGGGCTATTCCATAAGCCATGCTTAAAGTTAGGTGCGGTTTATAGAATAGCGCTTATGGTCAGGAATCGCACCTAACTTGAGGCATGGCCATTTGCAGCAACTGAAATATGGTGCAAATGTACACACATTATTCTATAACAATGCACGTTTATTTTAGGAACGCCCCTATTCTGTCTGTGCCCCTCCCATTTCTACACCCCCTTTTTCAGGTCAAGTGTAAATGCCAATTAAATCTAAGTGCCAATAATTGCTTGTTAAAACACCAATTATTGGCACTAATTAGCTGTTATTCAGTTAAATTGCACATGCAAAAAACTGGACATGTGCCCAAATTTAGGCTTGTAATTTTTGTCTCCTTTTATAGGATTAGGGGTTTAGTGTGTAAGTGTGACCTGCTGAGCAAAAAGGTACCAAAAGTGGGGTATGTGACTTAGTTATACCACAAGATAGAGGGATATTAACTGCATAATCCTGCAAAATTTCAGCCTCGGGTGTGGACTAATTACATCTTTGAATAATTGGACATTATATGTTACTACTCACTTTGAAGTCCCCACATACAATATAATATATACGGGCCTTCTACTGGGACGTATCTAGATATTAGAATGTATGCCCATAAATGATAGAATTTTATCATTTACGCATCTACGTGTGCGCTCTGTGTAATTCCCAAACTCTGCACAGGCACACACCCAAAGTCCACACCATCAAATCATGCACTGTATGGGCCCAGGTGCTGCCATTTTGCAAGATGGCACAAGGGAAGGCAAAAGTGAGCATAGCTCCTGGTTACCCCAGTTGGGGGGAGTGTTTGGAGGTATTGGGAGAGTCCTGTTTGCTGCCTGGTATATGTTTTTGTGGGAATGGAAGGGGTTGGAGGGGGGAAGGGGCCATCTAGGCCACCAGGGAAATTTTTGGAGTAGGAGTTCAGGTGAGGGGGGATAAAGGGTGCTGCCATCATTTGAAGGGTTGTAGGGTGGGGTGGAGGCCCTGAGCCACTTTTGATCTGAGGTTGAGTATGCCACTTCATTTCAGATCACATGCTGCATCTTTATCTAGTTGAGCTGGCATAAAGATTCACTGTTATCAAAAGTGTAAAAATCTGTGCTAGATTTTAGTGCAGGTTTTTACATCAGAGAACAATTTTTAATACAGAAATGTGCTTATTTTTTTGCATGCCCACTCCATTGTTTTATACTGATTTTCTGTCACTAATCTTTCTTCCTTCATCGGGAAGTAAGATTAGTGTGGGAAAATCATAAACTGCTTCACTAGTACTAGTGATTTATCTTAATAGCTCCCAAGACTGAGGGTGTGAAGCCATGGTCAGCTTGTTCTCATAATAATTACTTAGGGCTCTATCACGCATATTAATAATTATTTGGTAGGGCAATTCACAGTAACATTTCTTTCACTGTTTGACATTTTGATTGTTACCAATTTGGGTTTTTTATATATATGAATTTTCTAGGAGTCCTCATAGCGAGCAGCAAAGGCTGTGGGGACTCAGTGCATGCACAGTGCTGCCTGTCCTTGTAACCCCTCCCCCCTCCCAACTCCTACCTACACACTTCTGCTTTGAAACTGGAAAAGCACCAGTAAAGGGAGAGGGGGGACAGTGGAGGTTGGTAGCATTGAGCATGCTCTGAGTCCCTGCAGGAGTAACTTTATGGAATGCCTGCCCACCACTCACTTCAAGGCACTGCTACTTCTTCATCAGTGTTTCAGTCTTTGCAGGCCAATACAGCTGTGAGGAATTTGGAAGGACATTGGCCCCTCTCACCCACCTCAACTTCTGCCTATGCTGATGCCCCTTCAAAGATTCACCACTGTGGCACTCTGCCCTAATATACCCTCCCTGTTTTTGAATCTCTAGAGATGAACGTATTCCCGTCCCCCTTCCCTTTCCAAGCTCCATTCCTGCCTGTAGGGTCCAACATCTTAAACTGTGCTTTGAAGTACCTTCCTTGTGCTGAAGTTGAAAATATTTTTAGGCCTCTGGGGTATTTATCTTCACCTGACCAAAAAATGTCTTCTTGAATTTAAATCAAGGTGTTTCTTTTTGGATTGTGTAGCTCTCAACTGTTTACAATTAAAGAATTGCTTTTATATTCCAGAGGACCTGTCTTGTTCTACAAAACCTCTGTAGAGAAATAAGTACAGTGTGTTGTGTTATTCTCTTTTGAGGAAGAGGAATTGTATTGTGTTACTAGGAGGAGACTAGTGCTCTGGACTGCTGCCCTTCCTGCAGATAACCTATCACACCTTCATCACTAATCAGCAGTAGATATGCTCCATCTCCAGCTGGAACTGATTACCCTACTTCATTGTATCTTTCTGTTTTATACTAACAATGATATGTACCACGTAATAGACTGGTAGATCAATAATTTTCTTAGATATATTTGCGTTAGCCTGGCTGTGACATATAGATTCATGACTTGATAATCCAACCTTATTTGCTAGAAAACAAACTGAATAAAATAGTGAAGTAATAGGCTATAACTTCAATTATATAGAAATTAGTTGTAATAATGATCCTAATATACTTTAGAACATAGGCAAGTGAATTTACCAATTGGGTGTAGGCTTACCTTATTCCCGCCTATGCCCTTTAATGTTTTCCTCAGAACTTGCTAAACTAGATACCTCTGTTTCATACCTCACATTTGATCTCAGTGATTCCCTTTCCAGTATCTCACACAATACAGCATCACTGTGTATTGTAATGAGAAAGCTGGTTTTGAAAATGTTTATATATATATATTTTTTTAATGCCTTTAATAAGAAGACAGATCTTCTCTTTATTGTCATCTCTTATTCTTATTCTTTAAATTAGTCACCTTACTTTCTAACCCTTCTTACTCTCTTACCTATCTATGGGGCCCTTTTACTAAGGTGCGCTGAAAAATGGCCTACACTGGTGTAGATGCGTGTATTGGATGCGTGCAGGTCCATTTTTCAGTACGCCTGCAAAAAAAGGCCCAAAAATGAACGTGCGGCAAAATAAAAATCAGCACAGATCCATTTTGGACCTGAGATCTTACCGCCACCCATTGACTTAGCAGTAAGGTCTCACATGTTAACCGGGCGGTAATCATCAGTGTGCGTACACTGCCGATTACCGCCCGGTTAGCGCCACAAGGTAGAAAATAGAAATTATTTTCTGCCGCGCGTTTTGGACATGCATCAAGATTAGAATTACCACCCTCTAATTTGATGTATGTTGTGCATGCATAGTCGCCTACATGTCTTAGTAAAAGGACCCCTATATGTTCCATCTTTGCTTATACCCTTCACTGTCAATTAAAACGTTCCATTACGTATTGCGTTGGCATTGTAAGTAGTGTACTATGCCATACAGTATTTTTCATTGTATTCTTTAGCCATCTTTTTTCAAGGGTTCCTGTTGCTCAAGACCATGCGCACTGTGTCTGTGTTCATTGTTTACCTACAGCTGCAGTGCTAATATTTTTTGGTAGGGGGGCAGACATTTGGGCAGATACAGCCTGGGAGCTGTGGCTGCTTGGCTGAAGTTGTAAAATTAATAAAGAAATAATGAAAAAAGACTCTACAACATGCTTCTTTCTAATTTGTGAGGGCTGTGTTACGTAGCACCACAGTTCCAAATTCACTTTTTAGTTCGTCTTAAGACTGAAGTTTATTGTAGTGCATAAATAAATAACTAATGATTCCACACCATCCAGGTTTCTTCTCCCAGCTCTAGAACATGGTTTTGGGGGGTTTTTTTGGGTTTTTTTTAGTCCTTCAAAGTTATCATGACCTACAAGGGTTCTAGTTAAGTTTCCGAACTGTGTTGTTAACACAGTGATACAGAAGTGACTAGATAACGTATTTACCGGCTTATTTTTTTATTTAAAATAATGTTGGATTAGCAAGTCATTATGAGTAGGCCTTTACGCTTGAAATACTCTACTCTGCTTTCCATTTCTTTTCTGCTTTCTTTGCTTTTCCCCTTGGAGGCAGTGAAAGCGGTCGGAGCACTCCAAGCTTATCCATGTACTCAGACAGCAAATCTTCATCTTCCTCCTATCAGCAAGCTCCTAGGCATTTCCATATCCCAGGTAGGCATTTGCTGCTTAGCTTTCAAACTCTTAACTGCTTGCAACTGTGTATTCTCTCATTGGTTTCTGTGCTGTTGAATGAACATTTTAATCACTGCTTCTGAATGGGTAACACCCCAGCTGTTAAACTCTTTTGAAATAATGTCCATATTTATTTTATTTTCCTTCCTTGCAAGGGCTTTTTTCCTCTATTCTTCCCAGCCACTGTAGGATTGAACACTGTTATGCATGGCTTACAGTATTTCCTGTTCCCATCTGTACTCGTAAGTTCCTTCACTCTTCTTACGGCCCAGGAGCAGGATGCAACCATCTTAATAGATGTTTCCATCGGCAGTGGAATGGGGTGGGCACCTCACCACTATTTTGTCTGATGCAACATCAGCGAATAAGAGCTTAGGTGAGGAGCCAAAGATTGATTTGTTAGATACCTTCAACCAAAAAGGTGTTCCACTGCCTCTGGATCTTTCCACTGCTGTTCTTCAATATTGCTGTAGTTCAAGAGCTTGCCTTGTTCTGAGAGCAGGTAGTGCTAGGCAAACCTACTCATTCCTGGACAAAGTGAGAAACAGCAGTCAGCAGGGAATGAAAAGCCAGATCTCCAGCTCTGAGCTCAGGGCCACAGGCTGATCTGACTTTTTAAAGAACAGATATCTCCATTCTCAGAGAAAAATATCTAATTAATGTGTCCTCCCTCCTCCGTAAAGAGTAAGCAAATAAAAATTGTTAGCCTGTGGAAACGCTTGTAAATTGAGCTGGTACTTCCATTAGTGCATCTGTAAATGAGTGTTAAGAGTTATTTTCAGATCTACCAGCCACTGCAACCAGTCAGCCAGCATTATTCAAATTAATGACTATCCCCCCCCCCCCCCCCCCCCTGACATTCAAAAGCATTTATCTGGCCAGGATCGGCACCTGGCCAGTTAAATGCACTATAACGAGCTATCCAGCGATATTCAGTGGGGAATAACCAGCTATCTCCGGCTGAATATCACACCCTTACTGAATATCAAAGGTTAGCGGTTAGCAGATACACAGTTATATCGGCCGACATAACCGGTTATCTGCCGATTTTCAGCCCCACTTTAGCAGCTATATTTGGCCGTGTGAATATGTGGTATATCTTTGGCCGGTTAGAAGATAACTAGCTAAGTTTGAATATCAATTTAGTGTGTTATCTTCTAACTGGCCAAAAATACACCGGATATTCAATGCCGGTCTGTGGAAATGGCCCAGCATCGAATATCTGGTTTAGCTGGGCTAACTCCCACGGTATGAATATCGGCCCCTATCGCTTTAAAATGTAATAGCAGGTACTTCCGGTGGGATGAATGTCTTCAGTATTTTACGTTTTTATAGAAAACAAATATAAAGCTTGCAGGATAAATTGATTGCTTCACTCTTACATATTTTCTTTTTCTTTCCTCTACCTCAGAAACTGGAGTAAAAGATAACATCTATAGAAAACCTCCTATCTACAGACAGTATGGTACAGTCCTCTTTTCTCTTCTTCCTGTACTTCCTCTGCATGCCTTTACTAAAAAGCACTCCACTCAAAGGTTAACATTACAAAGCTATCACTAGGAAAATTAGAGCAATGCTGGAATACTCATGTTAAAATATACCATTACCTTGAACATTGTTTTTTTTTCAAGCAGTTTAGCAACTATATTCAAACTTTTATTTAGGCATAGGCAACATATGTCACTGCCAATAGCGCCAAACTTTGAAGGCTATGTGGAGGGACATTTTCGATATGATGACTAAATCCATTTTGAATGTTTTTGCAAAAAAGGATCCAGAAATCCAGAAGAAAAATGTCCAACTTTTTGCTTCAAAAATGGCCATTTCTTAGATGTTTTTTGTGCTCAGTAGGGCCAATATTAAGACTGTGGGAGGGAGCCCAACCACCTCCTGCGGTTGGCGGCGAACCAGGAAATTTGATGCCGTATCCGGCAAACAGCATTGAATTTCCAGGGGTATTTTTGCCAGTTAAGCCATATTCATCGGCTGACTGGCTAAGTTATAACAGCCAAAGATAAACCTGCTATTTACACGGGTCTCTCCAGCCGCTAAACTTAGCTGGTTAGCCAATGAATATTGGCGCTAACCGGCTATGTCATGCAATATATCCGGTGACTGAGCTAGCTGTTAAGCGGTAATATTCAGCCAAGATAGCCAGCTATCTCACATGAATATTACTACTTAGCCAGCTTAAAGCTATTTATCCAGCCAGGAGCTGTTCCTGGCTGGTTAAATAGTTTTAAATATCAGCCATACTGCATTTATCTTTTAGGACCATTTTCAGGGGGAAAACACACAAAAACAAACCATTTGAATGTATGGGGAAACCAGCATTCTTAGTAGACTGGCCACACAGACAGCCTAGCAGTTATAAGCTTCTTTCTATGTAAACCATGATATGTGCATATTGTCCTCATGGTCATCTTGAGCAAGATTATTCAAATTAGGCTCCATTTTCTGAAGTAGGCTGTGAAAACTGTAAGGCTGTTTATAGCTATTCTACATGCTGTTTTAATTTGTAATTTTTCTTTTTTTTTTTTTTTTGTCTTAGTATGTTTATTAATTTTCAATTGTATTTTGTATTTCTTATGATATTGTCTAACGAGGCAGGAAAATACTCAGAAAATATTAAAGTACCACCCCTTAAAGTTAGCCGTGTTGAAATTCCATGGAAGTTGTATGGCATTATTGTATAAAAATGACTGGGATAACTTCAATACCTTCAAGTTCTTGCACAACTGGAGCTAGAGAGTAGAATAGAACCTATAGTTGTATAAGAAATGTTGAAATAAAAGCATCAACCTGTTAAGGTCGTCACCTTTTGATCTACCAATATTTGGACAATGTCCAGATTCACTAGACACTGACGTACTTTGGAAGCACTAATTAGCTCATTAATTAAATTGCATGTGTAAATTGGACATGCATCCAATTTGCACATGCAGTTTAAAGCACCATTTATGGAATTTGGGGATAATGAGTAAATTATTGTGTTTTCTCCATTCAGATTTTCAACATGTATCTTTCTTAAATGGCAGGCAAATACGCATGCATTCCTGCATCTATTTTAGAAGACTCTGCTTTGGCAAATCCTTTTCTAAAATAATATTGGAATTTACATGTCTTGATCTGGACATACCATTCTGATTTCTATCTAAAATAGGGTTTCCTTACTTTACCACCAGACCTGTCCAAATGAGTGGTTATTTGCACTCCTGCCAGCAAATGGAGACTGGCTTGAAAACAGTATATAAGTATCATATGCACTCCTTAGCCAGCCAGTATTTCTCAGTCTCCAGCAGATGGTAGGCGAGCTATCCTGTGCAGTCTTGGCCTGGTAAGGGCCATCTAGTCTAGGAAAAATAAAAGAAAATAATAAGAGCTTGAGGTCTCAGGTGTGGGACCAAAGGTGGCTGTCCCTTCCAATGATCTGGGGTGCTACACCTAGGTGACCGGGTCCCCTTCTTCCTTTTTTCTTCTGTGGGCTCTGCCTCAGTGAAGTGGGGTTCTCTGTGCCTCAGCTCTCCTCCTTCCCCACCTTCTTGGCTGAGAGGACCTTTGAGTGCCTGCCTGGGAGCAACTGGCATCAGGCAACAGTTTTTAAAAAGTACAAAAACAAAATATAACCAAACAGAGAGAGAGAGTGGTTTCCTCTATCAGGCCAGTTGTGCTGCTGCTGAAACAGAACTGTCTCATAGAGGTAGTGGGAAGGCTACATGCAGTTTTCAGGCTTGTCTGGGGAGCTCAGCATGTTGAGTTTAGACATGAGTATGTTAGCGTCACTGGAAAAGGGACAGTGCTGCAGTGCCTGTGGCAGCCACCAGAGCTCTTTGTCAGCTGGAGGAAAATACCACAGGTACAAGGAAGATTGCACCTGCAGTGCTTCCACAGTGACTCAAGAGGCACAGCCTGCAACTATTGAGCATTATAGAGGTTTTTTTTGGGGGGAGGGGGGTGTTTGGACACACTACTAGAGCATTTCTTCGTAACGGAGGAAAGGTGCAATAAATTATGTACCCAGGTCAGGATCTCTTCAGCAGAGAGAGAGAGGCCTTCAGTATGGGAGTATCTCTGTAGAGATTGTTGAAATTGCAAAACCAGCCTCTATGCCAGCCTCAGATGTTATACTCAGGTCCAGAAGAGCAGTGCTCCCATGCAGGTCCCTGGAGTACTCTAGTGGTTGGTGCAGTTGGTTGTTCGTAGCTCTCTGTTTAAATTGCATTTTTTGCCTTCTGGGACCCTGAAGCAGTTTTCAATGAAACGCTGGCCACTGCTGGCCCCGGGAGCATGTTTGTAACCAGAAGCTATTTGAAGTGTTCAGCCTCTGTTTCTGAAATAAGTGAATTTCATTTCTTATTAGCACTTTTTTGACATATAATGACATTTTTCTATTGATTGTTACAATGTTATTTTTGGAAGGTTTTTGCCTATGATGAAGCAAAGATCTATTGGGATCACATTAGCTGCTCTAAACCTTCGTTGAGGTATTAAGCTTCTTTGAGGCTTTTCCTTCCTTTTTCATTATATATTTTTCATTGTTTCATAATTTGACATTGTTGTGGATTATTTTGTTATTATTGCCTTATTGCGTGGTAAGTCCCGCATCCACTTTTTGTATCTTTACTTGCAAAAACAGACAGAAAACTCCTTCATCTATATAAATAACCCTCCTTTAAGAAGGCCACAGTGAGGATTCAATCCCATATTTCTCTAGTCCTGCTTTGTCTTTAGTCTGTACTTCCTGGAACAGAAAAGCCATTCTTCTTCCTCATCTGCTCAAACTTGTCTCCTAGGTGAAAGAGAAATTTTTTGGCTTTCTTTGCCATTATCTTTTAGTTTTCTCCCAGGACCATAGTATCAAGATGAATTATAGCTAGACATTCTCTTTGGAATGTCAACATTTTAAACAATTTGTCTTACTTATTTGATCCACGTTTGGGCCTTGTAAAGCCCGATACACAGCTCTGACTAGCCTGTTTAATTTAAAAAGCTGAGGTTTTTTGTTTAATTGTGATTTAAAAAGATTGTCAAAATTGCAGCCAAAAACAATTCAAAAACATGTTATTTCTGTTAGATATAAAATGAACATCCCATTTTTTTTTACAAAGAAATGAACGTTATAAGCTCCAAAGGAAACACTGGGAGAGGCACAGGAGGTGAAATATTGAGAACTGCTAGCTGGCAAAAAGGGAGGGTCCCTTCTCCCATCTGGTAGTGACTGCTGGATAAGTGTTCGGAAAATGAAGCACATCTTCTAATGACTGTAGATGAGTAGAGTGGCCCTGAAATTCTGTTAGCTGATAAAAGATATAGTGCTGGGTTCCATATTGGAAGCCACCATCCAGGAAAGAGATCTCAGTCCGAGACTTTATCTGAAATAAACAAAGTGAAAAGAATAAATGTATTTGCATGGAAAGGAAGAATTCAAGACACAACGCAATTGCATACCTAAAGAGGGTGACCATCAGAAATACATTTCATGATATTATAGAATTTGGGGGGTCCTTTTAATAAGCTGCAGGAAAAGTTCCCTGCAGTAGTGGAGGGGCTCATTTTTTCAGTGCGCCAGGTCCCTTTTTACCGCAGCAGCTAAAAAAAAAAACACGAAAATACCCATGCAGCAAGATCATTCTTACCGTGTGGCCATGTGGCGGGAAGCATTTACTGCCACCCACTAAGGGCTTCCCACAGTAACCCAGCACTAACCGATTACTGCTGGGTTAGCGCTGTGCTAGAAAAAAATTATTTTCCAGCATGAGTCCACTGCAGTGCCCTCTGCTCTGCTGGGATATCTGCATGACCAGTCTACTAAGAATGCTGGCTCCTCCTACATTCCGATGGCTTCGTTTTGTGTGTTTTTCCCTTGGACTTTTTTTTTTAAATGATAAAAGAAAAATGCACTAAGCAGAGAGCTGCCAGATTCTATATAGATCCGGGTGGAAATCCAAGTGTATTCTATAATGCGCATTACTTAATTGGCTTAACACCTAATCAGCATTTTTAACAGCACTTAACAAACAATAATGAGCACTAATTGGCAATAATTGGAATTTACATGCACAACCCAAAGAGTATTCTGTAATGAACTGCACCTAACTTGTAAAGCGCAGAGGCAAAAAGGGGTGTGGTTATGGCAGGGGAAATGGGCATTCTGTGGGTGCTCTGAAATTTGCGCACGTTGTTATAAAATATGGTCCAGTGCATGTAAATCTACTTGCCAGGATTTGTACCAGGGGTGTGGTCCAGTGCACGTAAATCTACTTGGCAGGATTTGTACCAGGGATGTAGCTACATGGGGCAATGGGGGCCTGGACCCTGTAGATTTGGCCCTGGACCCCCCTGCCGCTGACCCTCTCGACCCCCCTCCCACTGCCAACCCGCCGTCACCTACCTTTGCTGGTGGACGTCAGACTCAGAAACAGAACGAAAGAAGAAGAGTACCTTGGCTGGCGTGGGTTGGGATCCCCCGCCAGCAAAGGTAGGCGATGGCGGGGGAGGGTTGGCGGCGGGAGTGGGGGTCGAAAGAGTCTCAGGGGGGGTGTCTAGAGGGTCGTCGTCTAGAGGGTCGTCAGCGGTGGGGGGGGGGGCAAAGTTGTTGGTGGTGGTGGCAGAGGCGGGGGGTGTTCGGCATGAGCAGGAGGGTGGTCGGTGGCACCGGGGGGGGGCTAAAACGTGCTCCCTCACCTCGGGCCTCTGGGCCCCCTCCCTCCGAAGTCTGCTACGCCCTGATTTACAGCACATTTTCGTTGGTGTAAATGGATGTGTGTAGATTTAGGCACTATAACAACAACTAAATGTGTTCTGTATACTGCGCAGAAATTTTATAGGATACACTTAGGCGGAAATGTGCTCCATGCAGATTTTGTTTAGGCACCATATATAGGAGTCCTGATCCAAAACGTTCTAAAAAATATCTTGAAAATGGCCATTTTCAAAAGAAAAAGATTGAAATTTCTCAGGTTCAAAAATGGCCATGTTCGCCACTTGAGTTTTGGACATTTTCAGCAAAACGTCCAAAATCGGATTTAGACGTTATATCAAAAAATGCCCCTCTGTGTAACTTTGTAAGTCTATGTGCTTTGAAAAATGAGCCTCATAGAAGAATTATAAACGATACAGAGAAGGGCTGTCGAAAATGATAAAGGGAATGGGATGACTTCCCTATCAGGAAATGCTAAAATCGGTTGAGGCACTTCAGCTTGGAGAAGAGATGATCTATAAAATGCTGAATGGAGTCGAATGGGTAGACATGAATCATTCGTTTGCTCTTTTCAAAAATACTAGGACTAGAGGGCATGCAATGAAGGCTACTAACTAGTACATTTAAAACAAACTGGAGAAAATATTTCTTCACTCAATGTGTAATTAAACTCTGGAATTTGTTGCCAGAGGATGTGGTAAAAGCAGTTGAGCAGGGTTTAAAAAGGTATGGATACTTTCCTAAAAGAAAAGTCCATAAGCCATTATTAAGGTGAACTTGGAAAAATCCATTGCTTATTTCTAGGATAAGCAACATAAAATCTGTTTTACTGTTCTGGGATCTTGCCGGCACTTGTGACCTGGGTTGGGCCTCTGCTGGAAACAGGATACTAGGATGATGAACCTCAGTGTGTCCCAGTATGGGGAATGCTTATCTGGAATCATACTGGAGAGTTAAAGTGAGCCTCTCTGCTGATAGTCCAATTCTTACTTAAAGATTATTGAAGAAGTGTGAGAGATGTTCTGGATTTGTTCTGAGTATAATTTGACTGGTATATTTTACAAGCTTATCTCATAGTAAGAACTGTGTTTTGATATATTACCTTTATAAAACAAGCTCCAAGTAGATATACCAATCACAATTTTTTCTCCAAGACATAGCAAGACATAATGGGTGACATGTGGGTGATGTCATCCATGGAGCCCCAGTACAGACGCTACTCAGCGTTCTTCATCTTCTAGAAGCTTTTGGCAAACCTGACCATACATGTGCATGTGCCTTCCTGCCTGCCCTACTCACAGGGGACATGCAGTTTCACGTCATCTGTGAAATAGTGAAGACGCACCTTCTTCTGTTTCATTTTTTTTCCTCAGAGATTTTTGTCTCTTGCCTTCCTATTTTTTTTCCCATGTGAGTAGCATGGGACCAATTTTATTTTATATTTTTCTCTGTCCTCTTTATTTTGTTAGTGTTTTCTTTCAGTTCTTATAATTTTATTGTCTTTTCCACAGCTCGCAGCCCCCTGAGCTTCTAGATGGGTCTTTCTTTTAAAGAAAAAACAATTCTTAAACCAATGAACTATTGATTTCACTTTAACTGTTTTTCCTTTTATGTCCCAGACACCTCCCAATGAGTTTTAAGAAGTGCTAAGATGGTAGGACCATGTCTCTGACTGATCCTTATGACTGACCATAAGTCATCTAAGTGTTCATTTTATGCTCAAATGCAGAAGAGAACACAGAAGAGTTGAAAGGCCTCCGTGAGAAACATTTTGGCACACCGAAGTCCCAGTCCATCGACATTGGCATCAAGGGCATCAGTCTCTATGGCTTCAGGAGCTACACCGGGCACTGAGGATGCATCAAAATAAGGAGGTCTCCCCCTGCCTTGATGTTGAGCATCGGTAGCGCCCATTTGGGTCAAGCATCATTGGACTCAATACTGAGGGCTCACGAGGATTCCGCATCGTCAGCACTTATGGACTCCGCTGTGCATGGAGCGAAGGCGAAGAAGCACCAACATATGTCCTCATCAAGCACGGTGCCAGGACCTTTGGAGCACCAGCATCACCAATACCCAAGAAGCGTCTGTGCTATGAGGTCTGCTCCCCACTCTGAAAGTTGTGGCCAATGTGCCAGTCTCCCCAAAGCTGGGATCCTGCCTCTGATTCGCCTCCTACATCTTCGCAGACTGTCACCACACTGGTGCCAGCCCCCCTTTTACTGATTTCTACCTTCAAGGAGTGGCTCCAGGTCATGTTACAGGAGGAGCTGGGGAGCATTTTAGTTCGGCGTGATGCCGAAGCATTGAAGGGCATCGGTAACCGGCTCTGATAACCACTCCAGTCTATTCTGGAGACCCTCCCATTCAGTGTTGGAGCTGGCACCAACCAGTACAGAGCTCCCTGCCTCAGCCTGCTCATTCTGCAGCCTCCACTTCTTGGAGATTTTGGGGTTGAACTCAGAAGGGTCCCTACTACTCTCAAAGGTGTAGTTTATTCCCTCGACTTGCCTCCCCAGCGCAGTCCTGGGCCCCATGCTTCTATCCTCAGCAGCAGTGGTGCCCAGAAGTCTTAGCCAGCTGACCATCTATGTAGCGATGAGCTTTTGACTGGTTTCCAGCAAGCTTAACCAAAATAAAAGTACCCATATCCGGATGATCTGCCAGTCCTAGGGAGACTGAATTTTGCCAAAAATAGGTTTCCCCTTGTAACCTCAAATTGGTGGATTCTTCAGTAGTGTGGGAGGTTACACCCTCAGTTGGCATCAACCTCCTCTGTACTACCCACCAAGAGTGTCAAAACTCAGCATCAGGTAGTGCTGAGACAGAGGAACTCTTTTCCCAAAACCCATGTAGTTAAAACCCGTTCCACCAGAGGAAGAAGGGAGGAGATTCTATTCCCAAGTACTTTCTTGTGCCTAAAAAGATGGGGGGACTTCATTCAATCCTAGACCTAAGGGCCCTGAACAAATATCTGGTTAAAAAAAAAGTCAGGAATGATTCCCTAGGCACCCTTCTTCCCATAATTCAGACAAATGATTGGCTATGATGGCTATAATAGAATGGTTGGATTGAACTCTGATTCTTTGGAGGGTGTATTAGCTAATAGGAAATGCTCAGTTTTTCACCCAGTTACAAATTTGGAAGCAACTTTAGTTCATAGATTATCGCGAACATGTCCATTGGATGTCTGTCCAGCTTTCTTGCTGGCTAGTACTTTCTGGAGTATAGTGAATTGGGTGGTTGGGTGGTTGGTTGGTTGGTTTTGTGAATTCTGTTGTTTCTCAGGGTTGGTTATCTTCTTTATACATAAACAATTTGCAGTATGCAGTGTCTACAGTGAAGTAAACAAATACAATACAGAAAAGACACTGCAATAATGTGGCTCAATAGCTATGATTTTTCTTTTATCTTTTTCTTTTTTTTTAAGCGAATCCCTCAGAAACCTGTCAGACTAACGTCCCAGGTTCACAACGATAAATGTATACCGTTGACTTGTTTCTATCATATGGATTATTTTATGAATCTTCTTTTGATTTTTTAAAGTACAAAATTTAAAGTTGTAAATATATTAAAGTTTTAATTGTGACTGTAGCCATTCATGTAGTGGAAAAGCGCCAATAGTATAAATAGCAACACTTAGCTTAGTCCTATGGGGTCACCGTATTCACCGTTCTGTGGCTTCTTCAGGGACTGGTGTCGCTAGTAATTTAACTTCTACTTTTCCACATATTTTGCTTTCCATTTACATTTTCAGTCTGGATATCCTCCTATGCAGTGTTTCAATTCTTAACTCTTTCAATTAACTTTATTTTCAGGGATGAGCGATCAGAAGGGGATGATGGACAGTTTGATCAGATAGTAGGAAGGTAATGCCACAGACCAGTTTCTGGTTACACCCTCTCATCTCTACGTATTTATTTCATGATCTGATTTATGTTAATACAGCTAATCATGAGCTGAATAATGGTCTGACTGTGCTTCACTGGAGACATATGATGCAGCAGTCTTCAGTCCCTACTAGAGTAACTTCAGGTTTACGATCATAAACGCTCATCTAGTTATAACAGATTTGTGACACCTTACACTCAGCCTTTCAGGGAGAGCTCCTGAATCTCTGTCTGAGATCCCATTGATATGTTTGTTAATGTTTCTTGCTGCAGTTGTGGGTCTGTTCCTTAGCCACAATGCTGCATTAGCTGTTAATGTGGCAAGTAAGATGTACCAACAGTTACCCCATTTGGTGGCATGGTAATTTCCATGTTAATAGCTAATGCAGAAAGGGTTGGAGAATGGGTGGGGTTATGCCTAGAGTAATCATTGACAGGCCAATGCAGAAGGGGACAGAGAATGGGTGGGGTTATGCCTTAGAGTATCATTGACAGGCCAATGCAGAAGGGGACGGAGAATGGGTGGGGTTATTGCCTTAGAGTAATCATTGACAAGCCAATGCAGAAGGGGATGTAGAATGGGTGGGGTTATGCCTTAGTAATCATTGACAGGCCAATGCAGAAGGGGACGGAGAATGGGTGGGTTATGGCCTTAGAGTATCATTAGACAACCACAGAAGTGGAGAAACTGGATCCGCTATGAAGGGAAATGCGGAGACAGAGGCGTAGCATGATCAAAAAGAAACTTCCAAGCAAAACAAGGAGATGAGAGATGGAAAATTGTTCTTTAATAATAAATAAGACTACACGCACCGTGTTTCGGCGAACAATGCCTGCCTCAGGGGTCTGTATATGGTGATCACTTGTAGATGCAGCTGAAGAGTGAGCAAACCAAATCAAGCCTTTAAAAAGACCAATGATTGGTGAATATACAAGTGGTGTAACTAAAACACAAAGAAACATAAAGAAGAAACAAGTCCCACAGCGATTTTCCTGCTCGGTTCTGACTCGAACACATTTGTTTCTCACTACTAGCACTTAGGGGCTCACAAGGACTTTCTTCTGCTTCCAAATTATATAAAAACCAGCATATTTTAAAGAAAGAATCATGAGAAATCCTCTCTAATTCGTGCTCTGAGCTGCCGTTATTTTTTTCAGCAGTAAGGTGGCTTTGTTTTGTCCGCTGTTCTCTGAGCATGGGAAGGAATAGGAAATGACCTCATTACATCCGTTTGACTCCCACCCAGGCCCACTCGTAGCTATGCCACTGGCATAAATGTACAGAAAAACTGTCACATCCCAAATCCCTGCTAGCTGTAGAAATATGGAACCCACCTGGTCATCTAAACCATGACTGTCAATGGCTCAAACTCTTGCAACTGATGGTGGTATCTCAAAAATGCCAACCTTGTGCTTGCTCAGTTCATGCCTGAGAACTAAATATGCTTGCATTGCTGGCAGCAGCGGCACCACTTTAAGCCACTGATACACTAAAAGTGAGCATACACATGACGTGACAGGAAGCAGGGCAGGCAATGTGCAGAGAACAGCACAGGAGAAAGGCTTTCAGCTGGCGGGGGTTGGGGACCCCTGCCAGCCAAGCCAGGGGTCCCAGGTCCAGTTTAGGGGGGCCCAGGCCCCCAAGGCTCCCCGTAACTACGCCACTGGCGTGTAAGTGGCATGGGGGAATTCAGTAAATGGTGCCCAAACTTAAGCATCTGGAAGATCTGTGCTATGATAGTATTCAGTGTGGAGTGCCCTTTACAGAATAATGGTTTAGTACAGCTCTCACACCTGACATTGGACTCGAGTACTTATGCCTGCTGAAACCTGCTATAAATGGTGCAACTAACGGCAGTTGGCATTTAAATTCTATAACATCACACCTAAATTCTGGAACGCCCCTGAACCCGCCCCCCCATGCCCCCTTTTGAGTTGTATGCTATAAGATTTAGGCATTCATTTTATAGAATTGTGCGCAGGGCAGATCCGCCCGTAAATCCAAATGAGCACCAATTAACGCCAATTAGTGATTGTTAATGGCTCATTAACTAGTTTGCATGAGGATCTGGGATCTGTGCCCACGTTTGGGTGACCTACATAGAATCTGAGGTACCACGTGTAAATGCAAGGAGGCATATACATGGATGGAGCTCCCAATAACACACTTACCCCTGGATTCTATATATTGCATCTGAAAATCTGTGTGGAAATCGAAGCATATCCTATAACAATGCGCATAACTTAATTGGTTAGCTAATCAGCCATTAATTGGATGTTAACAATCAAATATTAGCACTAATTGGCATTAATTGAGATTTACGCATACAACTCGCTAAGTGTATTCTATAACATGGTGCACCTAAATTCTAAGTTGCATAGTTGAAAAGGGGGTGTGGCCATGGATGTTTCTAAAACCTATGCGCTATTCTAGAATACACCTGATCTTTGCTTAATTTGAGTGTTGGGATTTACACCAAGTAAAATGTTGTGTGGCGAGCCACTCGGCGTATTCTATATACTACACAGAAATTTAAGTCTATTTATAAAATTTAGGCAAACTTTAGAGAATACGCCTAGGTGTAATTTTTTTTCTGCGTGGATTTTTCAGGTGCCATATAGAATCTAGCCCTTAACTACAGAATACTGTCTGCATCTGTTTGCAGAAAAAATATTCAGCAAGCAAGCAAGCACGTAACTTATTTTTTCTGTAAACAGATGGTATTTAAATGATTTAAAGGACATTATTAATGGAGACTCAAAATGACAATTAAACAATTTTTTTGCACACATGAGTTATATTGTACACAAGTTTTTTTAAGACCAATGATTTGAATTGAATCCATTAGGCCAGACACTAAAGGCCCTTTTACAGAGAGCTGGTAAGCCCTATTCGGGCTTACCGCTCACTCTTCCGGGACTACCGCTGGCCCAACGTGGCTGCCGGCAGTAGTCTTGCCCTGAGTGCGCGCCATTTCTGGGGGGGAAAAGAAAAACCCCCGGAAATGGCTTGTGCGGCGATAACCCGGTAGTAATCGGGCATCACTGCGCCTGAGCCAGTGCCTCATCTGGTCTATAGGTTGAGCTGGCCCTATAAAAGCTTCCTCTTTGTACTCATTTTGTCACACATAAGCAGATTTTCTTACCGCGAGTCCCATTGAATCCAATAGATTTCTCCTGGCACTGAGATTGAAATTTATCCTGTTAAATCATAAACACGAATGTGTATTTACAAGTACAGCTGATTGCCAAGTGTGATAAGGAAATGCAGCAGCACCAGGCTCAGCCATTCTGTTCCATGTTATCAAGTGGAAGACCTGGGCTCAATCAAGAGGCTGGAGGGAACCATGACCATAGTGTGCCAGTGACACCTGCTGGTAGGATTTTGGGTGCATATGTGCTGGATTCCAAAGGGTTTCACTCTAGCCTTCCCATGGACAATTGTTGCAATAAAGAAAGAGGATAGATACTAGCTGGGTAAAGGTATCACTCACAGTTATGCTTCATGTCAAATCAACTGTGAAGTGACTTCTATGCCCCTCTAAGAAGACAGCGGAGTAACCTGCATGGAGAGGCACTTACACCTTAGTAGGCAGACTGGGTGTGTCATTTGGTCTTACCTTGCCATCATTTCCTATGTTACTACAAAGGTCCATTTCTCCTTAGTTTCAGACACCCTCTGTCCACCCAAAAAGGTGTGATCTAAATCTAAAATAAGTAAAAATAAATGACTATAAACATTTTATAATCTTTGTTTATTCACTGTTTGATTTTAATTACGGTTACTGGTTGTTGATTTTTAAGTTGAATGTGTATATGTGTATGTTTGTTTACAAAGATGTTTTTTGTTCTTGGCTTTGAACATTGTATTTTGGATAAAGTGGATTAGAAATTTTATAAGCAAATGAGTAATGGACTCACTTATGAAGAAAGGTATGGGTGAAAACAAAATTAATTAAAACAATAAGGAAATATAGCAGAAAGTACGACTAATGAAACCTTTTGCCCTGATGGCAGGTGATTAATGTTCCCTGTGTCTATGCCGTTGAAATTAGTCAAATGGAAAGTATGTGTATCTGGTGGTACCAATTTCAGAGTGCAGGGTTGTTGAATTTGTAGGGTCAGATAATAATAAGTTTGAATTGTGCTGTGCTCAGGTGAAGACAAGTTGGCTCATTCTTAAAGGAGAAATGGAAGCTGGCACTTGTAACTCAACAGATCTAGACTCACAGTCACTATCTTACAGCCCTGGATCACACAGAGAACCAGCCCAGAGGACACAAGCAGAGCCAATTTACTCACGTGAGTATAAACACTGCTTGTAGATGGATGGGAGAGATGACCCTTTACTCCTGCATTCATTCGTCAGTGCCACCATTTTCACATTTCTTGAAAAGGAAATTTATGACCTACTCACATTTGTTTTTGTATGTGCTGTTTTAGTGAAAGCTGCCACCATAACCAGGGCGTAGCTACGTGGGGCCATGGGGGCCTGGGCCTTCGCACATTTGGCCCTGGACCCCCCTGCCAATGACCCTCTCGACCTGCCGCCAACCCGCCGTCGCCTACCTTTGCTGGCAGGGGACCCCAACCCCCGCCAGCTGAGGTCCTTTTCTTCCTTCGTTCTGTTTCTGAGTCAGACTCAGAAACAGAACGAAGGAAGAAGAGGACCTCGGCTGGCGGCGGGGGGGGGGGGGGGGGGGGGGTCGAGAGGGTCGTCGGCAGGGGGGTGAAATTGTTGGTGGGGGGGGGGGTCGGCAATGGTGGGGGGGGTTCAGCGGCACCAGGGGGGGGGGCTAAAATGTGCCCCTCACCTCGGGCTCTGGACCACCCTCTCGCCAAAGTCTGGCTATGCCCCTGACCATAACAGTGTAGAAAATAATATATTCATGCGTATACTGGAGAGTTGCATGGGGACAGAACTCTAATCCATCCCAGCAGGAATCTAACCCGCCCCCCTCCACAAGTAATTTCCTCCAGCCCCACCGCACCACATCGCACCTCTCCACTTAGTCACCTTGACCCCCCCCCCCCCCCCCCCCCCCCCCCAAGAAATCCAGATTCTATAAGCAGTGAAAATACTGGTAAAAGTAGCATTAATGCATTTTCTTCTGTACACTGCTAAATACAAAAGTTTAAAAGATGTGCATTTTCAAAAAAAGCAAACATCCATGAGCAACATGTTCCTGTTTCCTTCCCCTCCCATCCCTTTCTATCCCCTGAGCCTCCTTTACCTTCCCCTCTCCATATACGTCCCCCTTACCACTCTTTTTTCCAGCCTCCTTCCCTGCACCTACACTCCATCCATCATTTTTACAACCCCCTCCCACCGATCTTCCCAATCTTTATTCCAGCCCCCTCCCTCCATCCACCTATCCACCTTTTTTCCAGCCCCCTCCCTCCCTCCCACCCACCCACCCACCCACAAATGAATGACTCTATTCATCCATCCAGTCCACCCATCCACTACCCATATGCTTGTCTCAATCTCTCCCTCTAAATTTCTGCAGGCAAACACCCAAATGACAAATGAAAATTCATTGTTTTTTGCCCTCCCTGCATGTACCTCTTTACACGCTGGTTGTCTAGTGGTCTCTTCGGAGCAGAAATGATCCCAAGGAAGTCTTGCGAGGCCGTCACTTGAAGTCTCGGCAATCATTTAATGAAGCAGCAGCGGCAAATGGATCAGTAGCAGCGGGGCAGGAAAGAATGGGGATCTTTCCTGCCCCGAAGAGGCCACTAGACCACCAGGGTATATAGAGGTATGTGCGGGAGGGTGTTCTGAGGCTCAGGGGGGAGGGGGGGAACTCTGTAGGACCTGGGTCCATCCCCGCAGACCTACATCCATCCCCGTGGGATCCCCATGGACCTGGAGGGGATCCCTTCGGTAACCACAGGATTCCCGCTGACCCCGTTCCCATGCAGCTTTCTAGCATATACACAATTTCATTGGGCTGCAGTGTTTCTCTTTAAAATCTGCCTCCAGGATTGAGAGACTGGAGTTTGGCTCCTGTGCTGACTTGACATTTGATCACACTTTGCTGAGAATTTATTTAGTTTAAAAAAATTTATGTGTCTCTTTACAATAGAAAATATTGAAGCAGTTTACATAAAACAATATAAACACTTAGGGCTGGCCTTAAGCAGGGGCAACAGGGACAGCCACACAGGGCCCAGGGCCCCTATGAGTGTAGGGAGGGGGGGCAAACGGGGGCATTCCCCCCCCCCCCCCCCCCCATAGATTTCTCAGCTGTTGCTGCTATTCTCCTCTAACCAGAAGCATCTTTCCCTCTGCTCTTTACCTGCCTGGTTTGTCTTTTCCCTCAGTGTCTCAATCCCCCCATC
The DNA here is from genome assembly GCF_901765095.1 of Microcaecilia unicolor. Classification (NCBI taxonomy): domain Eukaryota; kingdom Metazoa; phylum Chordata; class Amphibia; order Gymnophiona; family Siphonopidae; genus Microcaecilia; species Microcaecilia unicolor. Next base: position 497,946,248 of record NC_044032.1, read on the forward strand.
TATCATAAAATTTGTCTGTCTTCCTCTGTAGATGTTGCCGGCAGCGATTGACATATGCTGCCTGTGGTCTGTTCTGGAGTCTTCCTCTGACCTGTCCTGCCTCCTCTGGCACAACTTCGTTTCTTCAGAGGGAAGACTTTGAAGCATGCCGCAAGCAGCATATGCTGATAACGGTTGCTTCTGATGATATCTAAAGATGCAAAGAGCCTAATTTTAAGGTACCAAAAAACAGAAAGGCAATTGATCCGCAAATTCCAAGATGGAAATGATAATAGTAGATCAGTGATAGATATATAAACTTTATTCGTGCAAATAGCAACCTCCTTGCATTGCCCGACACTGGCCGTGTTTCGCCCAAAAAGGGCTGCCTCAGGGGCTATACTGTGGTTTTAACTGGCAGACAACTGTATGAACGTCAGCAAAACTGTTGACGTCTTCATTAAAAAAAACCAGCACAAACACTATTATAGAGGTGGAGTCCTTACAACTACCAGAGTGACGTATACAAACTCCTCTTGCTAAAACAATAAGGGAGATCTGACCCATAGATATAGCGATTTGGACTGCATTTGTGTCCCAGAGATCACTGAGTGGAGACTTTGCTGTTTGACGACTAATCTAGGAACACACATTGTATGACACATTCCTAGACCCCTGATACCAGTGGCGTAGCTACATGGGGCCACAGGGGCCTGGGCCCCCGTAGATTTGGCCCTGGACCCCCCTGCCGACGACCCTCTCGACCCCCCCCCCCCCCCCCCCCCCCCCGCCGCCAACCCTCCCTCCCTCTGCAAGGCTTCGTTCTGTTTCTGTGGGTCTGACGTGCAGGACGTCAGTCAGAAACAGAACGAAGGAAGAAAAGGACCTCGTCTGGCAGGGGTTGGGGTCCCCCGCCAGCAAAGGTAGGCGACGGCGGCGGCAGGGCAGGGTTGGCAGTGGGAGGGGAGTTGAGAGGGTCGTCGGCAGGGGGGGGGGGTCAAAGGTGGCGGCGGGGGGGGGGATCGGCGGCGCCGGGGGGGGGGCTAAAATGTGCCCCCCTCACCTCGGGCTCTGGACCCCCCTCCCACCGAAGTCTGGCTATGCCCCTGCCTGATACAGGCCGGTAGGGCCGAAATACGAGCCGTGTCAGATCTCCCTTACTTTTAGCAGACTTTAATAAAGACATTTTGGACACCATCTGCGAGAGGTTCCTTTTTTTGTTGCTCTACTGTTTTATACCTGGCGTTTTTCCTTCCATGGAGTGCTTTCCTTCTGTTGGTGACTGACTGCAGATTTTCTGTCACTTTCCTCCTTAGCAAGTTTGAGGGAGTGGCATAGATGTGATTTGCACTGCATCCACATACAGATTTTGAATACAGCATTGAGTGGTGCTTTAGCACTGTACTCTTTCATATTCCACTTCTGACTCAGTTGAGATAACTTCTCTGAGGGGGGGTTGACCACGTGAATCAGTTAACACAGCCCATTAGCACTGGATTAGGGCTTGAGCCCTTACTGCCTACAAATGTCAGACTTGTGAGTTCTTGTACCAAGTAGAGCGCTGCTGAGCCCGTACTCGGACCAGGATCTGCTTGGCGGCTGGACAACCCCGGGTTTCACCTGTGTTGACCGCCGTTCCCCAGAGGTTGAGCCCCTAGATGCAGGCGGCCTGCAGGACTTACGGGACGGCGCTGGAAGCGGGGGTGATGAATGTATCGGCCAGGCAGGCAGCAGGTCAAGAGAGTAATCCAGATACAAGCGGCAGTCAGTAGGCAGGCGGCAGGCAAGAAAGTAATCCAGGTACAGGCAAGTCAGTAGGCAGACGGCAGGCAAGAGAGTAATCCAGGTGCAGGCGAAAGTCAGTAGGCAGGCAAGACAGTAATCCAGGTACAGGCAAAGTCAGCAACAAGGGACCAGTAGATAAGCAGACTACAGAGTTAGAAACACCTACCAAAGTAGAAGCCGAAGCAAGGAGTCCAGGGAGAGCTCAGCTGATAAAGTGCTGGTGTCTGACATCAGCAGGGAGAAGGGGCACAGCCATAGGACAAGAGCAGGGGAAGGAGGAGCTGGAAGACCAATAGGAGAGACGCAAGGGAAGCCAGACAGAGGAAGAGCAGACCCAGGTGAGTGGAAGCAAAGCAATCAAGGAGCCTGGAAGTCAGGCAGAAAGAGAGAGCAGGAACAGGTGCATGGAAGCAAAGCAATTAAGGAGCCTTCAACCACCGCTCTCTGAACAAACCCAGAGAGGGCTACACACACATGGCTCAGGCAGTGCCAGTCAAGTGTGCGTGTCGACGGGACCCCACGCAGCCCGAGGACACCGCTTGCATTGAGGTAGGGGACATGACAACAAAATAGGTGGCGATAAGGGCTCATGCTCCAATTTTTGCTAATGGCCACAAACTAATGACAGCATTAGCGCAACATTTAATATCAGTTCATCGGTGAGTGTCTGTGGCACCAACGGAATAACTCATGTGACACTGATTGCCGAAACACGGCTGTGTTGAGTCCTATGAGTCATTCCATTGGTCCCACAGACATTCATTGATGAACTGATATTAAACGCTTTATTGGACTGGTTCTTGTATTTTATTGCCCTGCTGTTCTGTTCTAGTTTTTGTTACATGGGGCTCCATCCTTCTTCCATACTTCGCATGGCCATTAATTTGGAAAATGAAAAATCGGCCACTTTCCATAAAAATGACCTTAATGCACAGGAAGGATCTGCATAAGGGCATATTCAGGCCACTTTTCACCACAGCTTAGTAAAGGGACCAATAAGTTCTACCGTACTAAGAGTGGGGCGATGGGTGTGGTCTGCCCCGGGTGCAGGCTGCTAGGGGGAGCCCTGAGTATTCACGGGCTGCCGGCTCTGCCTGTCCCCCGCTCTGGAACAGGAAGTTGATGTCAGAGGGGCGGAGGACCAGCAGAGTCAGCAGCCATGCAAGTGCTCAGTTTACCCCCTTGTTCAGAGGAGGGGGTGCTCCACCCAGAGGGAGAAGTGCTCCGCCCCGGGTGGCAACGAGGGTAGATACACCACTTCCACTAAGTTTCGGCTTTAATTTGTTTTCCAACATTGTATCCAATTCTGGTTGTTGAGGTTCCACTCAAGCGAATGCCCCCTTGCAATTGCCTGCTATGTTAGCTATGCATGTATTAATTTACAGAATGGTGCAAAAGTGGAGTTTTGGTATTTACATGTGCATGTTTGCACATATACAGTGGTTCTCAATTTTTCTTCTGTTGTGACACACCTAACAGACAATATTCACATGTGTGACATACTAAACACTACAGTTTTCAACTGAACAAAGGAAAAAATCCTATGTATCATTTAATTGTAGCTAATAATGATGTAAGGGAAATACAGATGAGAGGTGAGCTGCAACATTTTCATTTGAGGCTAATGACAGAAGGGACCAGTTATGGAGATTTCACGTACCCACCTTCCTGGTTCTCAGCTCTCCCCAACCTGCAGCACACATAATTTTTAAGAAAAACACAAGCATGCTGTCTGTCAAATTTTTGGTAACACACCAGTGTGTCCCTGACACTCTGGTTGAGAACCACTGATTTAAACATTTCCATGTATCATAGGTACATAAATGTTCTCACCCGCATTATAGAATTACCCCCATGCTGTCCTGCATTACTTAAGCAGTTCTCTCTCTTTCTCCCTCTCTCACTCTCTGTTTTAGGATTCCCATATTCAAAATCCGCTTCTCTTCCTGGATATGGCAAAAATGGCTTAAATAGGGTAGGTGCTTTTCTGATATATATTCCCCCTGATTCTGTAAAGGTTGCCAATAACTGTACATGCAAATTTAGGTGTGTTCCCAATTTGGGAGTGGAGGAGTGGCCTAGTGGTTAGGGTGGTGGACTTTGGTCCTGAGGAACTGAGTTCAATTCCCACTTCAGACACAGGCAGCTCCTTGTGACTCTGGGCAAGTCACTTAACCCTCCATTGCCCTATGTAAGCCACATTGAGCCTGCCATGAGTGGGAAAGCACAGGGTACAAATGTAATAAAATTTGCATGTGCAATTTAATAGAATAATGAGCCAATTAATACCAATAATTGGCTTTTTAACAAGTAATTATTGCCACTAATTAGATTTAATTTGGATTAATGTGTGTAAGTTTAGGCTGCGGGATCCATTCGTATAATATACGCACGGTCTGTGAAAGAGGGCACAGAAATGGGAGGGTCTTGTGCGTTTCAGGGCAGATTGGGGGTGTGATTTTGAGTTAACGTGTGTAATTACAGAATGGTGCTCCATGCATAATTTAGACATGGGCATTTGCATCATGTTTTCTTTGGTGCAAATGACAGCACCTAAATTTATGAACGACTTGTCTGCTTAGCGTTTATTCTATAAACCATGCCAAACTTTAGGCGCAGTTTATAGATTACCGTTTAAGCGGGTATTTTTCGGCGACGATTTGTTAGGCACCAAATATAGGACCATCAACCATGCATTTATAAATTAACCATCAACGCATGCATCTATAAATTAACAACAAAGAAGGCTCAAAAATTTGAAAAAAGCATTGTAACTGTGAATGCTGCTAAGACTGTAATTAAATATAGAAGAACTTTTGATGAATGAGAGCTTAGGTGTGTGTAGTAGAAGAATACACACAAAATGGATTTCGTTGTGGCTGTTTAAATGAGGGCATTGGTTCAATGAGTGGATTTTCCCCCAAATTCTATAAATGGTGCCTTAAGTTGTGTTCAATAACTTGGTTGCATGGCCAAACTGTGTGCATGACAATTGATTAACAAGCCAATCTGCGCCAATAATTGGTACTTAACAACCAATTAGCGGCACTAATTGGCTTTAATTAGAATTTACACACGCCACATTCTAGTCATATTCTACAACATGGTGCACATAAATTCTAATACACACAGCCAAAAAGGGGGTGTGATCATAAGTGTGGAATAGGCGAGTCATGGGCATTTCAAAAAATTATGCGCACTATTATGGAATACACCCGATTTGCGCCTAAGTTAGGCATAGGTATACTCTGGAGGAAAGGAGAAACAGGGGTGATATGATACAGACGTTCAAATATTTGAAAGGTATTAATCTGCAAACGAACCTTTTCCGGAGATGGGAAGGTGGTAGAACGAGAGGACATGAAATGAGATTGAAGGGGGGCAGACTCAAGAAAAATGTCAGGAAGTATTTTTTCACGGAGAGAGTAGTGGATGCTTGGAATGCCCTCCCGCGGGAGGTGGTGGAAATGAAAACGGTAACGGAATTCAAACATGCATGGGATAAGCATAAAGGAATCCTGTGCCGAAGGAATGGATCCTCAGGAGCTTAGTCAAGATCGGGAGGTGGGGCTGGTGGTTGGGAGGCGGGGATAGGGCTGGGCAGACTTATACGGTCTGTACCAGAGCCGGTGGTGGGAAGCGGGACTGGTGGTTGGGAGGCGGGGATAGTGCTGGACAGACTTGTACGGTCTGTGCCAGAGCCGGTGGTTGGGAGGCAGGGCTGGTGGTGGGGAGGTGAGGATAGTGCTGGGCAGACTTATACGGTCTGTGCCTGTGCCAGAGCGTGTGGTTGGGAGGCGGGGCTGGTGGGTGGGAGGGGGGGATAGTGCGGGGCAGACTTATACGGTCTGTGCCCTGAAGAGCACAGGTACAAATCAAAGTAGGGTATACACAAAAAGCAGCAAATATAAGTTATCTTGTTGGGCAGACTGGATGGACCGTGCAGGTCTTTTTCTGCTGTCATCTACTATGTTACTACTATGTTACTATGGTACTTAGGCCTGGTTTTAGGTAACCTAAATGGGCGCACCTAAATTTTAGTCACAAGAATGGCACATGCACATATTCTATAAAGTATGCCTAACTTTAGGCATAGTTTATAGAATCATGCTATGCACGTGGTTTTTCAACGCCAGTTTTGTCAGGTGCCATTTATAGAATTTGACCCTTTCCAGCTCATTTTCGAAAGAGACTGCCGGCCATCTTCCGACACAAATCGGAAGATGGCTGGCGATCTCCTGAAACCGGCCAAATCTGTATAATCGAAAGCCGATTTTGACCGGCTTCAACTGCTTTCCGTCGCAGAGCCAGCGAAATTTCAAGGGGGCATGTCAGTAGGGTAGTGAAGGCAGGACGGGGGCGTGCTCACGAGATGGTTGGCTTCGCCCAATAATAGGGAAAAAAAGCCAGGCTTGACGAGCATTTCGCCGGCTTTACTTGGTCCCTTTTTTTTCACAACCAAACTTCAAAAAGGAGCCCCAACTAACCAAATGACCACCGGAGGGAATCGGGGATGACCTCCCCTTACTCCCCCAGTGGTCACCAATCCCCTCCCACCCAAAAAAAAAAATCCAAGTGCTCGTCAGCGATGTCCTTTTTCAGTAGTACCAGTGGGATTTGAACCAGCCACCTCTGAATTACAAGACGGTGCTCTAACCACTTGGCCACAGCTCCACTTACTTGGATGTCCCTCCCTTTTGAGTATGCCCCTTCAGGTCTCTCTCAGCCAGTCACAGACAAGGGTCTCTCTCAGCCAATCACAGCGCATTTAGCTGTCTGTGAGTGGCTGAGAGAGACCCCTGTCTGTGATTGGCTGAGAGAGACCTGAAGGGGCATACTCAAAAGGGAGGGACATCCAAATAAGCGGAGCTGTGGCCAAGCAGTTAGAGCACCGGTCTTGTAATCCAGAAGTGGGTCGTCCAAAAAAGTGCATGTCAGGGATGTCCTTTCACTCAAAAAAAAAAAAAGGACATTCCTGATAAGCACTTGGATTTTTTTTTTCCACTTTTTTTGAAGCCGGCCATCTGTAAACCCGGCGATCTCAACATTTGACCTAAATGTTGAGATTTAGCCGGCCCCAACCGTATTATCGAAAGAAAAGATGGCCGGCCCATCTTTTAGATAATACGGTTGGCTCCGCCCATTTGCGGAACCAGCCCCCGAAGATGGCCGGCGCCATTCGATTATGCCCCTCCATGTGTCTCTGCATCTCTAATCTAATATTTCTGATCCAAGGATAGCCACAGTCATTGGACAAAGTCACATTGCTACTGTTTACCCTCTGGAGTGTGCTGTGAGCATCTAGGTGAAGTTGTCTTTGTTGATTTGTGATTTCTCCTTCAAATGCTACAGATGCGCTGTCATAAGAGAGCCATCCCAATATTTATCAATGATGGGATCAATATCTAAAGAGACGCTTTTTATTCTTGACAACAAAAGGGGTTGGACAGGTTACACTGAAATATTCTGAGTCAAGGACTTCCCAAACAGCAGCAGTGTAAGATAGTCATGACAATTTTATAAAAGGTCACCTAGGGTGGAAAGCCAAGTAGGCTGCTAATTTGAGGCTATTTTATGAAGACACATCGGTGTCTGTGTGTTTTTATAAAATAGCCTTACAGAAGTGCCACAGTTACAGCTAAAATGCAGGTGCACAATATCCGAGACCCCAAAAGCAGTCAGGTTTTCAGGACCCCCTCAATGAATATGTAGGAAATAAATCTGGATGCACCGGAGAGCAAACATCTCCTTCATATTCAGAGGGTTATTTTATGACAGGGCACCTATATCCAAGTTGGAAATAGGCACCTATTTTAAAGGTGATTTTTATAAAGGCCAAAAAAACTCTCTCCACAACACTTTTGTTTTAATTAATTAATTTATTTATTTATTTTTTTTGTTAGGATTTGTTTACCGCCTTTTTGAAGGAATTCACTAAAGGCGGTGTACAGAAAGAATAAGTCAAACATAAGCAAGAGACAATTACAGCAGTAAAAATATTCAAACAACAATACAAAGTATGGCATAGTATGCTACATTATAATGCCAACACAATACACAATAAACATTTTTTATTCTTTATTTATTGATTTTCAAACTGTTGACAAACACAGCAAACATGAAAATAACAATGTCAACATAAATTAATACAGCCATAAAGCAGTGTAGATCAGTGAGAAGTAATCTGTAAAATGCATATTATAATTTGAGACTGTGAGGACAAATCATGATGAAGTAAAAATGCAGGAAATTGGTATTGAGGGGAATAAACAGGCACATACCAAAGCAAAGGATCAAGGGAGTGAGGAAGAAGGGCAGTAAGAGTCTAGGAGTTGACCATATTCTGTGAAAAGTAGACATATAGCTTCTTGTTGGGCTATTATTTCTTCGTATTTCTGAATAAACAGATGTGACCCCCACCATTCATAAAAGGAAACGTTTGAATTATTTTCCAATACAGGACAATATTGTGAATGGTGAGGGCAATCATCATGTTAAATAGTTTAGCGTTATCTGAAGTGATTAAAATGCCAGGTGTGGAAGAGCACAGAATAATGATGCTACATTACAATATCAATACAATACACAATAAAAACATTGTAATAGCATAGGGTGTAAGCAAAGATGGAATCAAACATATAAATTGCGAGTGACCGTGCTCACCTGCAAATGCGCAGTAGAGATTTTTCCTCTCTGTCCCGCCCCCGCGTCAATACATGATGACGGGGGTGGGACAGAGAGGGAAACTGCGGGGAGGGAGGGAACCGCCGAGGTCGCTACCGCTCCCCCCCCAACCGGAGTCACTGCCGCCACCCCCCCTCCACCCGGCCCGGGCCCTCTCTTCGCAATTCAACTTACAGCGCTGAAACCGCAGCAGGCAGATCAGCTGAGCTGCGTTGGCCTTCCTTCCCTGCCTCTGTCCCGCCCTCGCCGACGTTACGTCACATGAGGGCGGGACATAGGCAGAGAAGGAAGGCCGATGGCAGCTCAGCTGATCTGCCTGCTGCGGTTTCGGCGCTGTAAGTTGAATCGCGAAGAGAGGGCCCGGGCCAGTGACTCCAGGGGAGGGGGGGACGGTTGCAGCGACTTCGGGGGGAGGGGCCGCGGCGGAGGAGGGTAGCTGGAAATCTCGCCCGTTTTAATGGGCATAACGGCTAGTATATAGATAAATAAGATGGAGTAAGAAAATAAGGGACTAGTTAAAGAGAGTTGCAAATGAGGTCAGAAAAGTGCTTGAACATTATCTTGGCTAGGGTAGGAGTGAATAAACATATCCTGCTATGATATGTGCAGCCAGTATCATTTACTTCTTCCGTTAAAGGCCTGGTTGAAGAGCCAAGCTCTCACCTGCTTCCTGAGGTAGAGATATTCTTGTATTAAGTGAAGCCTTTCAGGGAGTGCATTCCAGAATGTGGGGGCTACTCCTGAGAAGGCTCACTTGCAGGTATTACATCGTGTAATGTCCTTTGGAGAGGGTGTGGTTAGGGAAACTCCTTGGGAGGACCTTGTGACTTTGAAGGTGTGTAGAGGGAGATACTGTTCTTCAAGTACTCTGGGTCATTTCCTTTAAGGGCCTTGAAGATCAAACAGAGAGTTTTAAATTTGGCTCTTTGTTGTACTTGTAGCCAGTGAAGTTTATGCAAAAATGGTGTGATGTGGTCACGTCACTTGCAACCTTAAGTACATAAGTATTGCCACACTGGGAAAGACCAAAGGTCCATCAGGCCAGTATCCTGTTTCCAACAGTGGCCAATCCAGGTCACAAATCCCTGGCAAGATCCCAGAAAAGCTCAATACATTTTATGATGCTTATCCCAGAAATAAGCAGTGGATTTTCCCATGTCAATTTAATAATGGTCTGTGGACTTTTCCTTTAGGAAGCTGTCCAGACCCTTTTTAAAGCCCGCTAAGCTTAACCGCCTTTACCACATTCTCTGGCAACGAATTCCAGAGTTTAATTACATGTTGATTGAAGAAAAAATTTCTCCAATTCGTATTAAATTTACTACATTGTAGGATCATCACATGCCCCCTAGTCCTAGTATTTTTGGAAAGAGTAAACAGATAGTTCACATCTACCCATTCCACTCCACTCATTATTTTATAGACCTCTGTCATATCTCCCTTCAGCCGTCTCTTCTCCAAGCTTAAGAGCCCTACATGCTTCAGCCTTTCCTCATAGGGAAGTCATCCCATCCCCTTCATCATTTTTGTCGCCCTTCTCTGTACCTTTTCGAATTCCACTATATCTTTTTTGAGATGCGGTGACCAGAATTGAACACAATATTCGAGGTGCGGTCGCACCATGGACAGATACAAAGGCATTATAATGTCCTCAGTTTTGTTTTCCATTCCTTTCCTAATGATACCTAACATTCTATTTGCTTTCTTAGCCGCCGCAGCACACTGAGCAGAGCATTTCAATGTATCATCAACAACGACTCCGAGATCCCTTTCTTGGTCGGTGACTCCTAACATGGAACCTTGCATTACGTAGCTATAGTTCGGGTACCTCTTTCCCACATGCATCACTTTGCATTTGCTCACATTAAACGTCATCTGCCAGTTAGACGCCCAGTCTCCCAGTCTCGTAAGGTCCTCTTGTATTTTTCACAATCCTCTCACGATTTAACAACTTTGAATAATTTTGTGTTGTCAGCAGTTTAATTACCTCACTAGTTACTCCCATCTCTAAATCATTTATAAATATATTAAAAAGCAGCCGTCTTAGCACAGACCCCTGAGGAACCCTATCTACCCTTCTCCATTGAGAATACTGACCATTTAACCCTACTCTCTGTTTTCTATCCTTTAATCAGTTTTTAATCCACAATAGGACACTACCTCCTATCCCATGACTCTCCAATCTCCTCTGGAGTCTTTCATGATGTACTTTGTCAAACGCCTTTTGAAAGTCCAGATACACAGTATCATCTGGCTCGCCTTTATCCACATGTTTGTTCACCCCTTCAAAGAAATGTAATAGATTGGTGAGGCAATATTTCCCTTCACTAAATCCATGTTGGCTTTGTCTCATTAATCCATGCTTTTGAATATGCTCTGTAATTTTGTTCTTTATAATAGTCTCTACCATTTTGCCCGGCACCGACGTCAGGCTCCCCGGTCTATAATTTCCCAGATCCCCTCTGGAACCTTTTTAAATATCGGCATTACATGAGCTACCCTCCAATATTCCGGTACCACACTCGATTTTAAAGATAATTTACATATGACTAACAATAGTTCTGTCAGTACTCAGGGATGAATATTTGCTACTCTTCAATTTGTCAAATTGCCCCATTATATCCTCTAGGTCTATAGAGATTTCATTCAGTTTCTCTGACTTGTCAGTTTCGAATACCATTTCCGGCACCGGTATCACTCCCAAATCTTCCTTGGTGAAGACCGAAGCAAAGAATTAATTTAATCTCTCCGCTATGGCGTTGTCTTCCCTGATCGCCCCTTTTACCCCTCAGTCATCTAGCGGTCCAACCAATTCTTTTGACGGCTTCTTGCTTTTAATATACCTAAAAAATTTCTTACTGTGTTTTTTTGCCTCCAAGGCAATCTTTTTTAAAAAGTCCCTCTCTGCCTTCCTTATCAGCTCTTTGCATTTGACTTGACATTCCTTATGCCGTTTTTTGTCGGTTCCTTCTTCCATTTTCTGAAGGATTTTCTTTTCGCTCTAATGGCTTCCTTCAACTCACTTTTAACCATGTTGTTTGGTTGTTTGGTTTTCCTCCCTCCTTTTTTAATACACGGAATATATTTGGCTTGGGCTTCCAGGATGGTATTTTTGATCAGCATCCACACCTGATGTAAAGTTTTGACCCTCGCAGCCACTCCTCTAAGTTTTTTTTTTCAACCGTTCTTCTCATTTTATCATAGTCTCCTTTTGAAAGTTAAACGCTAACGTACTGGATATCCTGTGTATACTTACTCCAAAGCTATGAGTCTTGCTGCAGCATTCTGATCAATTGGAGCTGGTGCAAACCCTTTGTAGTCAGACCATTGTAGAGTGCATTACAGTAATCCAGTTTTGATGTTATCATGGCATGAACAACTGAGACAAGGCTTGCCTTCTCAATGTAGGGAAACAGGCAGCGTAGTTATCACAAGTGATAGAAGCTGTTCTTGAAGGTTGCTTGAATTTGGGGGATCAGAGTAAGTGTTGAATCGAGCTGTAATCCAAGATTCCTGACTTGTGATTTGAGGAGGAGTTCATATTTCCCAAAAGAGATTTTGATGTTAGGTATGGTCCCCACTTGTGTTAGGGAACCATAGAGGCTCAGTTTTACTTGGGTTCAATTTGGATTTGTGCACGCATCTTGCTAGGCATTCTTCTATAATGATCCATGCTCATATCTTATGGCGCACAACGCAAAAGGGGGCATGACCATGGGAGGGCCATGTGTCGGTCAGGGGTGTTCACTAAAGATGCTTTGCATCTGCGCCTAAATTACACACCAGGATTTACACCAAGTTTAGTTGGTGTAATCCTCGTGCCCAGTCTGGCATGGAAATTGGCTCTAAGCGCTATTCTGTAAAAAGCACATAACACTCTGCATGGATTTTATTTTGTGCCATTTTTTGAGTGCCATTTACTGAATCTATTCCATTATGACTAATTTTATAGCTTATTTATGTTTTATTATACAGTTCTGGTTATGACTAGATACTCTTGCTGTAACCTGCTCTGAACCTGCTATATGGGATTTAATGGGCTAGAAGACTGTTCTAAGATAGGAAGACATGTTTGATGTAGCAGCTACTTTCCTCCAATATTCCTTGTCTTGCAGTGTCAGTAGTCCTGTCAAATCAACCACAGATTTAGTGTACCTAGGGCAGAGCCCTGGATGCCAGCAGTAAGGTGGTGCTATCAGTTCTGCCAGTGCTATCAGGCATATGCTATCAGTTCTGCCAGTCTCCTGCCCTGGAACAGGAAGTTGATGTCTGAGGGGGCAGGGTACCGGCAGAGCCGACAGTGTGTGCCCGCTCCACGCACCCCCTTGCTTGGAGAAGGGGTGTGAGCGCTGCCTGGGGGGGTGCACTGCCTGTGGGAGGTGTGTGCGCACCTCTGCCCAGGGGGTGCTCTGCCCTGGGTGCCATATAAGGTAGGTACACTGCTGAACCACAGTAAGCAGTTGTACAGCTGGCAGTAGATCTAAACTGCATAACTGCTTTGTTTTAAATTTCCTGGGCCACCAAATGCTTAATCTTTGGCTCTATAAGTTACTGTATGGCCGAAGTTATGCATTTTACATTGAGGCAGGATTTGGAACAGTCCTTGGGTGGGGCTAAAAGGGATACAGAGTTCATCTGCTTCCATCTCACTTAAGCATTCAAGTCTGTATGCAGAAATAGGAATAACTTGAAATAGATAGGTAATCCTTAAAACTAGGCCAGCATTGTCCTCAAAACCGTGCTTAATTGTATATATAGATAATTTTTCATTTTAAATTTATAGGCTGACCACTCAGCTGATATCAAGCTCAGCATATACAATTATAAGCTCCCAAATGCCTTGCTTCTTTCCCTGTTTCACAGGGTCTTTTACTAAAGCTTAGCTCGAGTTATCTGCAGCAGGGCCCAAAGGAATAAAATGGGCCCTGCTGCAGATAACTCAAGCTAAGTTTTAGTAAAAGACCCCCTTAATGCCTTGTCTCCCCGTTTGAGAAACTGACCTCCATTTCCTCACAAATCATCATCAACTCTGTGCCCACAAGAAAACACACTATCATCATTCTTTTTGATAGCTGTCTTCTATGAGATATAAATAACATTAATTCAGAAAAAAGTAGTGTATTTGTAGACGTTCTACCTCCTCTGTAATGGCTAGATCCCTCTGCCGAATGAAAAAGGGATCCACCTCCATGTTACCCGTGTCGCCATGAAGGAAGAGTGGTGACCCCCGGCAGTCCAGAATGAGCTGCGGAAACAGGTTTCACAGGGTCCAAAACTTGATGTACATGAGTGAATGATGTTACGCTCTTTGTTGGCCTGTAAAAGATACCACAGGTGACAAAGCTTCAAGTTTCTGGAGATGATATGACAGGAACTCCAAGAGTCTACCTAACAATCTAATTCAGCCAGAGCAGGTAATGTGTCATTGTTTTGAATAATTACTGCTGTCTGAGGCAATTCATGCTTGTGCGACAAAGTCAAAAGTGCATTCCTTCGGATGTATATTTGAAAATTGCTTATTTTATAAAATAGCTTTGAAGTACTGTTTACATGAAGTCACTCCTTCTTGGTGCCCCCTGTCTGGCTACATGGAAACTCTCACAAGCAGCATAGGAAGGAAGTGCACTAAAACGTCTGCGGCTTCAGGAGAAAAACACAGAGCTTTCCATTGGAATGTAAATACCAGTAATTTTGCAAGCAGACAAGAGTTATATCCTCAGAGAATATTGTTTCCAAACTGGGCTCATGTTATTCCAGTCACAAAAGCTCTTTCAAGCAGAATCCGGATTTACTCACACCAATATAAGGATTTTATTGTTGGTATTCAAAGTGATAATTGATAAAATCTCTCCAGTGATTTCAGCAAGTTTGCATATACATCAGCCTTCTCGATCTCTGAGGTCAGCATCTTCTAACATGCTTGCTGTTCCATCTTTTAAGACTGTTAGGGTTACCATATGGCTCCAGAAAAAGGAGGGCAGATTGAGTCAGTCTGGGTTTTACTTCTATTGCTTTCAATGGAAGCAAAAGCCAGACTGGATCAATGTGTCTTCATTTTTCTGGAGCCATATGGTAACCCTATGGATAAGTATAGGAATTCAATTTTTTATATCGGAGGATCAAGATTGTGGAACTCATTACCTACCAAGCTTAGGGGCCCTTTAACAAAGACATATAAGGACCTACGCGCATCTAGCATGCGCCAAATTGGCATTACCGCCTGGCTACCGCATGCCCCAGGCGGTAATTCTGAATTTGGCATGCGCCGAAAAGATGCAGTAGAAAATATTTTCTGTTTTGTACTGTGTGGCTCTTACTCGGTGGTAGACGGGCAGTGTGTGTACGCTGCATTCCTACCGCCCGAGTAATGCATGAGACCTTACTGCAAAGTCAGTGGGTGGCGGTAAGGTCTCAGGCTGAAAATGGACACATGCTGGTTTTTATTTTGCCTCACGTCCATTTTCCAGCCCCTTTAAAAAAAGGCCCTTTTTCCAGGATGCGATAAAAACTGGCCCGGCACACACACAAAAGATGTGCTCACACTGCTGCAGGCCACTTTTTGCCACGGCTTAGTCAAAGGGCCCCTAAGAGCCTTAAGAAATGTGGATGAAGCTTTTGATATTTCTTCCTAATGACGAGTTTGGGATTGACTTGGTTACTGTTAGATTTTAAAGTTTTAGAAGATAACATGGTTATGTTGTGTGTCTGTTGATTTGTGCACCCATTATTGTGAATGTGGATTCTTCCCCACTCAGGACTGTAGATGTGCAAGATACAAATGTTTTAAATAAATAAATAGATGCATCCCTGACCCAAACATGACATAAATAGTCTCGATTCCTCTTCATTTGAAGAAGCTGGTGGACTGAAGCACTTTTCTTGCTCCACTAGGTAAGATTTTCTTATGTCATTTCTGAGCATCTTGGAGGTTCATCTGCAGAGGGGATCACACTCACTCCTTATCTTGTCACTCCATATTATCATCAGCTTCATGCATTAGCTGTGTCCATTCCTAACCAAGCCACAGTCTCTTTTGAATGGATAAGCCATTCGTCTTCCGATTCTGACTCTGCTCCCAATCATGCCGGCCCATTCTGATTCATGATCAGTCGAGGACTGCCTGGTAGATGGCTCCCTGTCTGATTCAGAGTGCAAATTTTTTTAAAATTGCATCTTACTGATTCCCCTTGTAGGAACCCTGATATTTCAGATGAGGGCTTACCACTCATATTATCACAGCTAAGCTAACAAAAAAGTAAGTTTACCAAACAAAGACCACAGCGCTAAATTTTCAAAGACTTTAGATGCCTAACTTTGAGAATTGAGCACCTACTTTTCCCCTTAATCAAAGTAGTAAAATCACAAGAGGACTATGAGAAATTGTAGAGGATGTTACAAGACTAGGAGACTGAACATCCAAATGGCAGATGAGAGAAAATTCCTTGGATATACAGTGCAATCCGCTTAAGTGCAAGGGTCTGGGACCAAAGAAATGCATTCAGTTAACCAGAGTGTGCACTTAACCGTTGTGACCCAAAGAAGCTTGACATCTGATAAACATATGTACAGTACTGTTTATTATTATACGTACAATATACAGTCTCAGTTAACTGACTTTAGGCTTGCTTGAAGTAATGTTATAGTCCTCTGTACACCCTTGGGTCTGTGAGTTCCATAGACTACGTCTGCCAGACGGTAAAAACTGTCATAGCACTGACATCCAGTGGCCTCCAGATAGGCCCGCACGGTTTTGAGACTCTCCAGTGCTCTTGCAAAAGTGACAGGAGGAGGTTGTTGAATTTCATCAGCATGTGCCTCGCTGCTCATTTCTTCATCTGTTCCATCATCAGCCGCTGTTGCCTGCTTGTAGGCGCATATCTCGACATCAGTGCTGTCTTCAGCTGTTTGTAGATCGTAATCAACAGCTACATAGCGATGGAACTGCTCTTCAGTAACACCGACTGGGATGTCAATAACCTCATCATCTGATGCGTTTGCAACAGCTGCATCTGTTTCGTCCCTCTCCACATCCTTAACAAAGCTTGCCCGCATGTAGCAGTTCACAGTGGTTGCCTGTGTAACATGATTCCAGGCTTCTTTCTGCATATGCAACAGTGATAGATTACGAGCCAGTTCAACAGCACGTTTATCCTTGCCAGTCTGGTCATCCATAATGCTCATCAGACGATGTAGCACAAGAGCCCAATAATGTTGTTTGAAATTGGCTATTATGCCCTGATCCATAGATTGGATCAGAGAGGTAGTGTTTGGTGGCAGGAAGACCACCTTGACGTTGGACAGCCTGACATCATCAATGTGTACAGCACAATTATCACAAAGCAGCAAAATCTGACACTTTTGTGCCCGCATTCTAGTGTCTAACTTCTTTAGCCACTGTTTCCAAATTTCCCCAGTCATCCATGAATTTGCGTTAGCCTCGTATGACACTGGAAGTCACTTAACTTTCTTGAAGAAATGGGGCTGTTTGCTCTTTCCAGTGATGAGGGGTTCCAACTTCTCACTCCCATCCATATTGCAGCAAAGGAGGATTGTCAGTCGGTCCTTCGGTGTTTTACCTCCAGTAGTTTCGGCATGTTTGAATGCAAGTGTTCCATCAGGAATCGCTCTCCAGTAGAGACCATTTTTGTCAGCATTGAAAATGTCACGAGGTGCAAACTCGTTCAAGATGGTAGGAAGAACTGAAACAACCCAATTTTCAGCACCAAAGTCATCAGCGTCTTGTTTCTCACCATGCTGTTTCTTGAATCTTATGCTGTTCCTCTCCTTCCATCTTTCCAACCATTCAACAGTGGGTTTGAATTCAGTTAGTCCAAGACTTTCAGCTAGCTGATTAGCTTTCTTCATAAGCAGTGGACCACTGACAGGAAACTGCTCCTGACTCGAGAAAACCACCAAAGAAGAGCACCTTCTACCCCCTCAGCTTTTCCTGCCCGTTTTCATTTCCGAGGTGGATTTGTATTGTTTTGCCATTCTTCCAGAACCTGGTCTTTCTGCTTCAAGACACGTGAAATTCGACTAGGATTAACACCATATTCTTTAGCAATAGATGCTTGACTTTGTTTTCTAATTTTTTAAGAACTTCTAATCGTTCAGCCAGTGTTAAAGTCTTACAGTTCCGCCACGACAATGACCCCGGTGTACGCCCTAACAACATTCTTTTGCTTATTCTGCCTGTGGCAGTTAGAGGCAGTAAATTTGAAATCTCGCTGGTTGTCATGCGCCAATCGGCTTCCATATTTCATGCGTTCACTTATGCGGAGTCTTCCCTGCAGAGGAGCGGTCTTGAACCATGCATATAAGCGAATCTTGCACTTATCAGTGGTGCGAAGTTTGTCCCCATAGAAATTGATGGTGCCAAAAACGGGACCGAAGTACGGCATGCAGTTAAACAAAGCATGCGCTTATCCAACGTGCACTTAAATGGAGTGCACTGTATATGCTTCCAAATTATATGATACCTTAATCACAATGGCCCTTAAAATGGTTTTATCCAGCTGTAAAAAATGTGGATGCTATGTGTAGGTGGGTGGTGGGAGACTGTAAAAAAAGGTGGATGCTATGGGTGGGTGGGAGGGGGGCTGTAAAGGTGGATGCTATATGTGTGTGCAGGGAGGGGGCTGGAAAAAATATGGATGCTATAGGTTCTGGAAGGGGGCTGGGAAAATATGGATGGTATCTTTGTATGTGGAGGGCTGTAATATTGGTTAAATTATGACAAATTTGCACATTTTGTGCGCAGAATTTTGAAATTTCTTTGCACAGAATTTTTATTTTTTTGGCGTATAATTCCAGCAGCAGTAATTGCTTGTTAATTGGCAATAATCAGCGCTGATTGGCTTGTTAACTAATTAAGTTGCATGCACAAATCCAGAATACAACCGGATTTGCACGCGCAACTTTAGTCACACTATATAGAATCCGGGGTATATGTAGAATTAGGGGGTTAATGTGTGCAAGGGCAAAGTGATGCATGTAGGGAAGAAGAACCCAAACTTATAGCTACATGATGCAAGGTTCCACGTTAGGAGTCACTGCTCTGGAAAAAGATTTAGGTGTCATCATTGATGATGCATTGAAACCTTCTGCTCAGTGTGTATTTATTTATTTACTAGTAAAAAAAGGCCCGTTTCTTAACGCAATGAAATGGGCGCTAGCAACGTAACGAGTTCCTGCCATTAATGTTTCCACGGTTGTATTCTGAAAAATTATTTTTACTCTCCTCCATAAGGAGAAGTGTTATGCTCAAATTTTGTGGCATTATATGTCTCGTAGGGGTACGTTTACTAAGGTGCATTAGCGTTTTTAACATGCCTTTAAAGTTAAGGCACACTAAATGCTAATGCACCAATAGATTCCTATGGACTCATTAGTGTTTAACGCGCATTAACTATTAATGTGTGTTAAAAACATTAACCCGCCTACAGCTCACCTTTGTAAACACAGCCCATAGTTTTGTATTAGTTAAATGCATCTACTGCTGGAAAGTGTGAAACTAGCATAAAGAGATTTGAAAAGTCCAAGCAGTTAGTAACCAACTCATGATCTAAGATCCAGGAAATGTATTTACTACAGTGCAAAAAAATAAGTTTTTAACCACATTTCAGATCTGAGAATTGAATGTGAGACAATTATCAAGGAGAACACCAAGAGGTTTAGTGTTCACTTTAATTATTGCCTCACATTCAAATCTCAACTCTTGTGGTTAAAAACTCAGTAGCTTGAGAGGAGCAAAATCAAAATATGACAAGATTTGGACTTCTTAATGAACCCGGAGACAAATATTGGATAGAATCCTCTACATTGTGGTTTGGCTTGTTGTCTGGACCCGTTTTTCTCCTTTTCTTTTTGAATGGTGGATTTTTCAGTAAATGCCTCAGAAAGTATTGTTGTTGGACTGTATTCTGTGGATTTTAGTCCTTTATGCTAGTATTGCTTTTATGTGTTACTTTAAAACATTTTTTTATTGGGAAACATATTCCACATTACACAATTATAATTCAACATACCCCAGTATATATTCATTGACAAATGTTTCATAAACTATTGAACTAATACATTTTGTTGTTGTTCCCATTTATCTTTTATATACATCTTTCCTTCCCCTCCCCTATCCCCCCCTTTCCCCCCCCACCTTATACATTGGTTAGCTTCTGTAAGTAGAGGCTTTCCCGTTGGCACTTGTACGCCTTCCAGCCAGAATTCAATATCTTACGGGAGTCTTTGGTATTCTAAAGCCTTCCTTCTTCTCTCTAGCACACACAACCTTCCGCAGGGAACTCTCTCCTTAATCACGAACCTCTCCTTATTGTGAGTTCCCGAGATATAAACTATTCACATATATTTTATTGTATTAAACCAAATATTAATTTAACAAATGAACAATCTGCTCAACATCAATCCACCTGCTTTTATGTGTTAAATGGTGTATTTTTCTGTTCAGTTCATCTTTCTCTGTCTTGTTTAAATAAAAAGTTATTTTTACAAACTCATTTTTAGCAATCCAGTAAATACATTTGATACATTCCTTTCAGGATCTCAATGATGTTGCACATTGATTCATGCATTAAGAGTTTTTAACAATCTTCTTAGAGGGATGGGGCAATCATCAATTAAAGGGGGCAATGGCAAGGAACTCTTCTTTGATTTCTCTGGGTTGAGCTTTAGTTTGCCAAGACTCATCAAATGTACTGACTATTATCTGATGATGTTTGTCCATGTTGATATGATTAACATTGCATATCTCTCCAAAGGTATCAAAAGTGACTTCATGGTTCTGGGAGAAAGGGTGAGGCAGATAGGTTCACAGATAGTGTTCTCATTGATCATCCATGTTGAAGGTAAATGGCTAAGTAGAGAAGGTTGCATCATGGAGCTGCATGCATGGCTGTACAGATGGCATCGATAACAGCGATTCAGCTTCCTGGACCATGGAATGATTTCTTCATGGGCTGCTGAGCAGAGATGGTGGCTATGAGGGAGTCTACAGAACACTGCCCCTCTCCCCTCCTTAAGAGAATGAGACCTGCCCCAGGAGGAGTTGAGCTGGGAGGGGTGCAGCTCATATCTGGGAGTATAGAAGACAGAGCCAGGCTGAGGATGAGAAGGCCCAGGGAGAGAAGATTTGAATTGCCATCATCAGACATGGAAGGTGTGTTCCATAATCGTGAAAACAGATGTGAGGATGTTATGATGCCATTGTATCACTCCATGGTGCGACCGCACCTTGAGTATTGTGTTCAATTCTGGTCGCCGCATCTCAAGAAAGATATAGTAGAATTGGAAAAGGTGCAGCGAAGGGCGACTAAAATGTTAGCGGGGATGGGACGACTTCCCTATGAAGACAGACTAAGGAGGCTAGGGCTTTTCAGCTTGGAGAAGAGATGGCTGAGGGGAGACATGATAGAGGTATATAAAATAATGAGTGGAGTGGAACAGGTGGATGTGAAGCGTGTGTTCACGCTTTCCAAAACTACTAGGACTAGGGGGCATGCGATGAAACTACAGTGTAGTAAATTTAAAACAAATCGGAGAAAGGTTTTCTTTACCCGACGCATAATTAAACTCTGAAATTCGTTGCTGGAGAACATGGTGAAGGCGGTTAGCTTAGCAGAGTTTAAAAAGGGGTTAGATGGTTTCCTAAAGAACAAGTCCATAAACCACTACTAAATGGACTTGGGAAAAATCCACAATTCCAGGAATAACATGTATAGAATGTTTGTACGTTTGGGAAGCTCGCCAGGTGCCCTTGGCCTGGATTGGCCACTGTCATGGACAGGATGCTGGGCTCGATGGACCCTTGGTCTTTTCCCAGTGTGGCATTACTTATGTACTTATGTGACCTGGCTGAGGTAAGACAATTGATTTACCAGATTGAATTTTATAAGTTTTGCTTTGAGGTCTGGCTGAAGCTAGACCTGAACCCCAGTGAAGAACTGAGGACTTATCGGCTGTGTTTGGGGCAAGGCAACCTCGACACTCTCAGACTTTGCTTGGCCTACCGTCAGAGGCCGCTAAGACTGAATATATTGAACTGCAGAAGTTTCCCTATCCTATATCTCGGGCCCTGTGAAAGGAACAGGCCCAAGGTTTCCCTTGAATAAATACTTATTTTTGGTTTCACCCCTTTCTCCGGCCGTATTATTTCACCGGCCCACACCCAACCCTCACTCAGGAGTCACAGTGGCCATTTATCAAAGAAGGGGTGGTAGCTTCTGCAACAGACTGGCTAAGCCTTTTAAGAGGGCTTTACACTAGAGTCACTGAAAATGGGTGAACAAAGTCCCCAGGTAATTAAAAGCCTTTAGGAAAGTAAAACATTAAGAGGTTGATATTCAAAGTGATTTAACAAGCCAAAAATGGCTCCTGGCCAGTTAAATCACTTTTTCAGGGCTAACCGCTTGTTTTCAGCAGCACATAACTGGTTAGTGCCACTGAAAATGTCCGGTTATAAAACCAGTTATTTTGGGGGCGTTCCGGAGCGGATTCAGCACTTGGCTGGTTAAGTGCCAATATTCAGCACTTAAACGGCCAAGGTAGCCACATTAAAAAGACCACATAAAAGTCAGTGCTATCTTTATGCATAGTAGGTTGTGCTGAATATCACACTTAACCGACTATGGTTTAGCCGGCGCCATAAACCTAGATATTCATGTGCTTGAGCCCGGACGTGGCCCAGCATTGAGTTTCCAGGCATAACACTAGTGGCAGTCAGCAAAACGCTGAGCACCGCCAGCTGAATATTGACCCCAAAATATCTCTACAGAAATGGGAAATAAGGCCAACATCTGGAAAGCTGTGTATACTAATGCCTGTAATATAGGAAATAAGCTTCTTGATGAGGCAGTGATGGAGGAGGCTAACTTGGATTCAATGGTGGTCACAGAGACTTGGTACACAGGGAACCATCTTGCAGATATGGTTATACTGGGCTATAATCTATTCAGGAAGAACAGAGTAGAAAGAAAGAAAGAAAGAAAGAAAGAAAGGAGAAGTTGCATTATCTATTAAAAAATAATATTAAGACAACAGAATTGCAGAACTTATAAGTTAAGGAAGAGGAACTGTGAATTAATCTGTAAAGAGGGAATGGAACATATTTAGGCCTCCTTCACAGGCAGAAGAAGTGGACAGAGATTTAATTGAAGACATTCACAATAAAGCTAAGAAAGAAGATGTGCTACTAATAGGTGATTTCAGTATGCCAGAAGTTGATTGAGACATCCCTGTTGCAGTTTTGTCTAGAAACAGGGAGATCCTGGATTCCATACAGGGAGAACTATTTCAGCAGTTGGTACTGGATCATATGAAGGATAAGGCATATTGGACCTAGTGCTTACAAATGGAGAGACTGTTTATCATGTTATAATGGGTGATCATCTGGCATCCAATGATCACCAGATACTGTGGTACAATATGAAGGCACCCATGGAGAGAGTTCATTCAAAAATGAAGGTTCTAGACTTCCAAAAAACTAACTTTGATAAAATGGGGGAATACCTCAAAGACAGCTGGATGGAAAGTGGAAGGGCAGAGGGCAAAACTGAAAGGAACTATTTTAAGGGCCACACACCCAATGTACCATTGAGTACAATGTGGCTCCATGACACTGATATCTCTGTAAAAAAAAAAAAAAAGAGATAAAACTTTTGGGAGTGTGGGTGGATGCAGGCTTAACCATGCTCACGTTAATAATTTGGTCCAAAAGGTTATTTTTCAGTTAAAATTATTGCATAGATTGAAATATTTTTTAGATTGTCACCATTTTCCTTAGATTACTGAAATGTTTGTTTAATGGGACTTCCAGTAAAATAATTACAGAGACTGCAAACTCTTCAGAATGTATCTGCTAAATTGATTTTGGGTGGAAGTAAATTTGATCACTCCACTCTTACGCGAGCTGCACTGGTTTCACATATGGGCATATTTTCAAGATTTTATATGGCTTAAGCCCTGAGTACTTAAATTGTATGATTACCATGTATCGGTCTTCCTGATGTTTGCGGTCATCATATGAGTTTTTGCTCCTCCATCCCACACACTCTGTCATCTGGTTAATGCAAAAGAGAAAATGTTGTTTGGGAAAGCATCAGAACCTTGGAACAGCTTGTCATCTAATATTAGGAATATTTCCAATATATGTCATGTAGGAAAGCGATAAAAGTCTGGCTGTTTTAGAAATACTGATCTGATCTCCTGTTGTTTTGTTGATGTTGATGATAAGATTCTATAGTTTTATTTTAGATTTAGATTTCTAAATTAGTATGTTTTCTGTATTTCTACTTGTAACCTACTTTGAACCTGAAGGTTAAGTAGGATATAAATGCTGATATTATTATAGTTTGTTAGGAAAATAAAGTAAGAGAAAAAAGGAGGCCACTTTGGATCTCAAAAGTAGTAGCTGAAAAGCTAAGGGGAAAGAGGTAAGCCTTCATAAACTACAAGGGATAGCAGAAAGAGGAGACAAATAATATCTGGAAAAGCTAAGAGAAGCTGGTAAGGTAATCAGCAAAGCCAAGATGCCAATGGAAGAAAAATAGCCAATATGGTACATTGGGGGTGGGGGAGACATTTTTTGATATGTTAGTAAAAGGAGGAAATGCAAAAGTGACATTGTGAGACTCAAGGGTGAAGGGGAAGAATACTTAGAATCTGGTGAGGATAAAGCAGAGTTGCTTATCAGATATTTCTCTGTGTGTGTTCACATATTAAGGGTTGGGAAAGCATGGGGTACAAATGTAACAAAAAATGAGTGGTTTACTGGTGGATGAACAGAATACCATTGTTTAATTGAGGGTCAGGGCAAGAGGGGCAAGGGTCACATTCATATATGTGGGGAGTATTTCAGTGGTGGAATGAAATGTTGTAACTCAAGGTTTGGGAGGGGAAGAAGGACCCGGAGCATGTCATTCTGCAGACAGACATAGTTGTTGCCACAGAGGTTAACTTGTTTGCATTTCTGGCTGTAGGACCATCCCATATTACAGCATTTGGTAACTTGTACTGCTCACGTAGGGGTCATTTTACTAAGGTGCACTAACAGATTTAGCATGTGCTAAATGATAAGATGCCCATTATATTCCTATGGGCGTCTTACCATTTAGTGAGCACTGAGTGTGTGCTAATTCAGTTAGCACACCTTAGTAAAAAAGACCCTATAGTGCAGTATAGTTAATATTCTGGTAACTAATGTGTGTTAAAACCATGCTTTAAAGCACATTTTTATGAACTTTAGTAAACAGATCCTGTAGCTAGCAGGTATAATTACATTTCACCCATTTGGGCACAAAATGAAGAAAAAAAATAGATTCTATGAGTGGTAGATTTTTTGTTGTTGTTACTGTTTCTCTATATACTTCTAAAATCTAAAACTGTGCATAGTTTGTTTCTTCAAGCAGTATAGTGTACGTTTATATATTCACAAGGCCAGTTTTTACAGGGACAGTGACTGTGTGTTTGGGGCAACCCCTGTTATATACACTGCCCTCTAGATGGCAGCCTTTTCCTCATTTTCTACTTTTGTGATTAAGTCTAGTTTCCTAGAGC
Source organism: Microcaecilia unicolor (assembly GCF_901765095.1). Taxonomy (NCBI): domain Eukaryota; kingdom Metazoa; phylum Chordata; class Amphibia; order Gymnophiona; family Siphonopidae; genus Microcaecilia; species Microcaecilia unicolor. The sequence continues at coordinate 497,971,259 of NC_044032.1, forward strand.
AGTGTTTCTCAAGCTTTTCAAGCCCAACGCACATATTAAACAAAAATGTGTGGCACACCAACTTTTATGAGCAGGTCATGCAAACACAGGAGCAGATACAGCAAGCCCTGCAGTAGAGCTATACCGCACAAAAATACTGCAGCATGCTATCATTTAAATTATTGCTCCATTGTTACCTTTCCTGTCAGTCCCTGAACGGTAATTGGCTCAGGCACTGACAAGAAGTTTGATATTTTAATAAAAAAGCTTCAAATAAGCATGCCATGGTATTTTGCCTCTCCTATCCTGTCCCGACCTGATCCCTGAACAATCCCTGATATCTAGTGGCTCCCACCACCAGTCCCCTTCCCATGTATGCCACACAGAAGTAAATCCATGCTCAATGTCTTCCTGCATTGCTCACCAGCATATATCTTGCGGTATCCATGTGGCTGAGAGGACCCATGGCCAGAAAAGGAGCTAAGCAAGCACCAATCTCTCCACCAGTTTAGTAAAGGGAGCGAGGGGGCAGAGATATATGGATTTGTCACAGTGGAGCAGTTTTTCAGTAACTTGAATTTAACACACACCTGTGTCAGACTAGGAGCTTACAATAGCTTCCTCATATCACTAGTTTTAAGGGAATATATTTACTTACCTACATACATACAGACAGAAAAATGAACGTGTTGAGAACTGCTGCTGGTGTTGTTCCTCCGGTCATTTCTTGTGAACTTCTTCCGTCATCTCCATGGCTCTTTAGATGCTGCAGGATGAAATCCAGGTGACATTTAGGGATTATTCACACATTCAGAACATGTTTTACTAAGCAGTTAGCTTAGCAGACTTTTTAAAAAGTTTGGCTAATTTCCTAAAAGAAAAGTTCATAAGCCATTATTAAGATGAACTTGGGAAAATCCACTGCTTATTTCTAGGATAAGCAGCATAAAATCTGTTTTACTGTTCTGGGATCTTGCCAGGTACTTGTGACCTGGATTGGCCACTGTTGGAAACAGGATACTGGGCTTGATGGACCTTTGGTCTGTCCCAGTATGGCAACACTTACGTTCTTATGTTCTTAATTGAATTCTCATTTCCCTCTCTGCATCCCAATATCTCCTCTGTCTCTGTATTCCATGATGTCTCCCATCTCTAGCCCTTCTTCCTTCTCTTTCCTTCCTTTCTCATTCACGCCTCCTACACATTCCCTATCCTTTTTTCTCCCTATCTTACAAGTCCCTTCCTCTCTCCACAGTCTTGTTTCTTTAATTAGACTTAAATATCACCTCTCTCTCTCTTTATATATCATAAACTATAAAACAAATGCAAAAAGAAGACCTTTGCTAGTGGAAACTTGAAAGTTCGCTGGTTTGGTTTGTGGCATCCTCTACTTTTGCATATACCCATTACTCAGGCAGCCACACGATGCCCTCATCAGCGGTCAGCCTCTGCCTGTTTTCTTTTGTTTGTATTACATACACTGCTTTGTATTCTTGAAACAGCAATGGCAAAACTAGAGTGTTCAAAATAACACCTTTCCTGGCTCTGTTTCCTGTGAAAGGGATTATTATTCTCAGGTCTCTATTATTTTTGTATGTTCTGCTGTATTTTTTTATGTTGGGGGGGGGGGGGGGATTTATTTGATCATGAATTAATAGTTTTCATTTAAACTGGCCAGTCCATAGCTGTCCTATTACAAAAAGTCTGCTCTGTCACCTTTCTCTTCGGCAGTACTGGTAACACTGATGCTGTTCTGTAAATATTTATATATTTTTTATATAATGCAATTTATAGACTGCTTAGTCCTAAGTGTACATGAATGTAACTCACCTTGAGCTACTCCTGAAAAGGTGTGAGCAAAATCTAAATAAATAAAATAAATACATTTAAAACATACATAATCCATAATACAAACCCCCATACACTCCACACCAACACACAGCACAATAATAGATCCACTCACTTCACACTCAGCTGAGTATACAATAAAACTTCATTATCGTCAAAACTACTCAGCAGGGAAAGCCAGAGAAAAAATATGTTTTCAATGCTCTTTTAAATTGCTGCAAAGAGGTAAATAACCTCCATAACATTGGTCCTTTTATGGAAAAAGCTGTAGCCCTTGTTTCTGCATAAAGAATATGTACCAATAATGGCACAATAATCCTGCGTAATCCATCTGACACTTAGTGCCCTTGCTGGTTATAGAGCTGAACAGCTTGCTCCGAATATAATAGTACATGCAACAAAATTGCTTTATATACCAACATCAACATTTTATAAGCAATCCTGTATTCCACTGGGAGCCAGTGCAGTCACCTCAACCCGGGTGTAATATGCTCAACCCTACCCCAACCCAATATCAGCCTCGCTGCATAGTTCTGTATAACCTGCAAGGCCTTACACCAAGTCTTTGAAATTTCCAAATACACAGCATTGCAATAGTCTAATTTTGTCACAACCAACACCTGTACCACTATTCGAAAGTCAGCTTCTTATGTTCTAACACTTCTTAGGCTTTAGCCTCGTTTGGGCCCCACACAATAGTGGGAACCAAAACTGGCAGCAGTTATTTATTTGAAGCATTTGTATCCCACATTTTCCCACCTATTTGCAGGCTCAATGTGGCTTACAATTGTTCCGTAATGATGATCACCAATTCCGGAAAAGAGAAATACATAGTTAAAATATGGAAGTGACAGAGAGGGGCATAATCGAACAGAAACGCCTATCTCCATGGGCGTTTATCTCTGAGAACAGGTCCGTGAAGGGGCGGGCCGAACCATATTTTCGAAAAAATGGATGTTTTTGAGCTGGGCGTTTGTTTTTATTAGCGATAATGGAAACTAAAAACGCCCAGCTCAAAAACATCCTAATCCGAGCCATTTGGTCGTGGGAGGGGCCACAATTTGTAGTACACTCGCCCCCCCTGACATGCCAGGACACCAACTGGGCACCCTAGAGGTCAGTGCGGTGGACTTCAGACAACGCTCCCACATGCATAGGTCCCTTACCACGGGTGCTGAGTCCCCAACCCCCCTCCCCCAAAACCCACTACCCACAAATGTACAACACTACCATAGCTCTTAGGGGTGAAGGGGGCACCTACATGTGGGTACAGTGGGTTTTGCAGGCCTCCCATTTACCAGCACAAGTGTTATAGGTAGGGGGGGATGGGCCTGGGTCCGCATGGCTGAAGTGCACTGCGGTACCCACTAAAAGTGCTCCAGGGACCTGCATACACGCAGGCCTCTAGGACTGGTTGCTGCTATATAACATTGGCACACCAGTTGACACCTGAAGACTAATCTCTCCGAAAGCATCCTTTATTGGAATAACCGCGTTTACTCACAGTTAACTGCAGATCAGAGGTTGTGCCCCACTGGCAACGAGTCTCCCTGGTACTGAGATGAGCAGTAGGTCAGAGCTGGCAGAATGCTGTACAATGCCCTCTTTCAGCCACATTCAAGGTAAGAACTAAGTTCTGTAACATGGCTAACACGTGAAAGGGATCTAAAACTGGCTTACAAAAATGGCCACTACCTCATGGACTACCGGAAACAAAACAGGGCACACTCTGACCCAGTAAGCAGGGGGAAAAGCACCATGGGAGTAGAGCCTACCAACATCGTGAGCATTTACCACAAGCTAGTGGAATCACGGAGCCCAATACCCTACACCCACCACAATGCATTGCTGATGTGACTCTGCAGTGCCCTTAACAGAAAAGGTGTCACACTCACCCGAGAGCCACATTTGACCCAGGGAAAGGCTGTGACAGGATTGAACACATTCTGCTGTCATGGAGGTGGGTACGGCATTTGAGGCTGGCATACAGGCTGGAAAAAAAAGTTTTTAAAGTGGGGGTTTTTTTGGTGGGAGGGGGTTAATGACCACTGGGGGAGTCCGGGGAGGTCATCCCCGATTCCCTCTAGTGGTCATCTGGGCAGTTGGAGCACTTTTTTGGGACTTGTTTGTGAAAAAAAGGGTCCAAAAAAGTGACCCAAAATCGTGGTAAAAACGCCTTTTTTTCGATTATCAGCTAAAGACGCCCATCTCTCCTCGGCTGATAACCACGCCCCAGTTCCACCTCCACCACGCCTCCGACACGCCCCCGTCAACTTTATTCGTTTCCGCAACGGAGTACAGTTGGAAACGCCCAAAATCGGCTTTCGATTATACCGATTTGGGCGCCTTTGTGAAACAAACGTCTATCTCCCGATTTAGGTCGCACTATAGGCGTTTTTCTCTTTCGAAAATAAGCTGGAGAGTGGAATTAGGTATTCAAATAAATAAAGTTCATTTTCGTAATAAGAAATAAAAGATAATCAGATAAAACTTCAATCATAGTAGATTAGACTTGAACAATCAGAATTAAAGAATTACGTTATGTGTAGTGCTGGTGTAAATTTTGTTATTGGTATTTAGGCTGGATCTTTGTGGTTAGCCTTCTTGAATAAGTTAGTTTTAAGTAGTTTTCAGAAATTATTTATATTGTGTGTTGTTTTTATTGATTTTGGTAATTCATTCCATATTTGTGTACTTATATAAGAGAAACTGGTTGCATATGTTGATTTATAGTTTAGTCCTTTGCAGTTGGGATAATGGAGATTCAGGAACGTACGTGATAATTTAGTAGAATTCCTGGTTGGTAGGTCTTTAAGGCCTGACACATATCCCGGAGCTTCACCATGTATGATCTTATGAACCAGAGTGCAGACCTTGAACACAATGCGTTCTCTTAATGGAAGCCAATGTAATTTTTCTCTTAGGGGACTGGCGTTTTCATATTTCATTTCTCCAAATATGAGTCTGGCTGCCGTGTTTTGTGCAGTTTGGAGTTTCTTAATGATTTGTTCTTTGCATCCGGCATAAATTGCATTGCAGTAGTTAAGTTGACTTAATACCATTGATTGTACCAGTCTGCAGAATATTTCCCTTGGGAAGAAAGGTTTTATTCTTTTGAGTTTCTACATTGATTGAAACATTTTCTTTGTTTTGTTTTTCGCATGGCTTTCTAGTGTAAGATTTTGGTCAATTGTAACTCCTAGAATTTTCAAACTGTTTGAAACAGGAAGGGTAAAGTTAGGGGTATTTATAATGGTGGGTTTATAATTGTTATGTTGTGATGAGGATGAGACACTGTGTTTTATCTGCATTGAGTTTCAGTTGGAATGCATCCGCCCATGAATTCATAATTTGGAAGCTGTGTTTGATTTCTGTAGTGATTTCTGTTAGGTCATGTTTAAACGGGATATAGATCATGACATCATCTGCGTGTATATATAAGGATTAAGGCATTGGTTGGATAGCGTTTTGGCTAAAGGTGTAATCATTAGGTTGAAAAGGGTCGGTGAGAACGGAGATCCCTTGTGCTACCTTGGAGGAGGGAGGTCTCCTAGAAGGAGAGCATCACCCTGGTGAAGTAGGAAGTACTCCTGTAGCCAGGACCTGCCCACCAGGGGATGTACTATCTTCTCGCACAGAGGATATGTCTCCAAGTGCTGCTCGGGAGGGAAAGGTTAGGACAGCTGTTGTAGTTGGTGATTCGATCATTAGGCATATAGATAGCTGGGTGGCTGGTGGACGTGAGGATCGCCTGGTGACTTGCCTGCCTGGTGCGAAGGTGGCGGACCTCACGCGTCACCTAGATAGGATTTTTAGATAGTGCTGGGGAGGAGTCCGCTGTCTTGGTACATGTGGGTACCAATGACATAGGAAAATGTGGGAGACAGGTTCTGGAAGCCAAATTTAGGCTCTTAGGTAGAAAGCTCAAATCCAGATCCTCTAGGGTAGCATTTTCTGAAATGCTACCTGTTCCACGTGCAGGGCCCAAGAGACAGGCAGAGCTCCAGAGTCTCAATGCGTGGATGAGACGATGGTGCATGGAGGAGGGTTTTAGATTTGATAGGAACTGGGCAACATTCTGGGGAAGGGGGAGCCTATTCCGAAAGGATGGGCTCCACCTTAACCAGGGTGGGACCAGGCTGCTGGCGTCGGCATTTAAAAAGGAGATAGAGCAGCTTTTAAACTAGAAATGGGGGGAAGGCCGACAGTCGCTCAAAAGCGCATGGTTCGGGAAAAGGTATCTTGCAAAGATACCTCACAAACAGGGAAGATAGGGTTTCTGGATAGTGAGGTTGCACAACAGACCGTGGTAGACCAGGTGCCCTTAAATACAACTAAAGATCAGACAAAAGATGTTAAATCAATAGTGTCAGGTACTAAGCATCATGCAAATAAGAACAACAAACATACTCTGAAATGTCTATATGCAAATGCTAGGAGTCTAAGAAATAAGATGGGAGAGTTGGAATATATTGCACTAAACGAAAAATTGGATATAATAGGCATTACTGAGACCTGGTGGAAGGAGGATAACCAGTGGGACACTGTCATACCGGGGTACAAAGTATATCGTAGTGATAGGGTGGACCGGACTGGTGGAGGGGTAGCATTGTATATTAACGAGAGCCTTGACTCAGATAGATTTCAAATTCAGCAGGACACAAATCACACCTTTGAATCATTGTGGGTTGAAATTCCATGTATAAAAGGGAAAAAAATGGTGATAGGAGTGTACTACCGTCCGCCTCGCCAGGATGAGCAGGTAGACACAGAAATGATAAAAGAAATCAGAGATGCGAACAAAATGGGCAATGTGATAATAATGGGTGACTTCAATTATCCAAATATAGACTGGGTAAATGTAACATCGGGACACGCTACAGAGATACAATTCCTTGATGAAATCAAGGACAGCTTTATGGAGCAACTGGTGCAGGAGCCGACGAGAGAAGGAAAAATTCTAGACTTGGTCCTTAGTGGAGCGCATGATCTGGTGAGGGACGTTATGGTACTGGGGCCGCTTGATAACAGTGACCATAATATGATCAGTTTTGATATTGACCTTGAAGTAACTGTACACAGAAAGTCAAATACGTTAGCGTTTAACTTTAAAAAAAGGAGACTATGATAAAATGAGAAGAACGGTAAAAAAAAAACTTAGGGGGGCAACTGAGAGAGTAAAAACTGTACAACAGGCGTGGACGCTGTTCAAAAATACCATCCTGGAGGCCCAGGCCATACATATTCTGCGAATTAGAAAAGAAAGACGGAACTCCAAAAAACAGCCGGCCTGGTTGAAAAGTGAGGTGAAGGAAGCTATTAGGGCTAAAAGAAACGCCTTCAGAAAATGGAAGAAGGAACCGTCTGAAAATAACAAGAAGCAGCATAAGGAGTGTCAAAGCAAATGCAAGGCGCAGATAAAGAAGGCCAAGAGCGATTACGAAAAAAAGATAGCATTAGAGGCAAAAAAACATAGTAAAAAATTTTTCCGGTATATTAAGAGCAGGAAGCCGGCAAAAGAATCGGTTGGGCCACTGGATGACCGAGGGGTAAAAGGGGCGATCAAGGAAGACAAAGATGTAGCGGAGAGACTGAATGAATTCTTTGCTTTGGTCTTCACCGAGGAAGATTTGGGTGGGATACCGGTGTCGGAAATGGTATTTCAAGCGGACGAGTCGGAGAAACTTACTGACTTCACGGTAAACCTGGAGGATGTAATGGGGCAGTTCGGCAAACTGAAGAGTAGCAAATCTCCTGGACCGGATGGTATTCATCCTAGAGTACTGATAGAACTGAAAAATGAGCTTGCGGAGCTACTGCTAGTGATATGCAACTTATCCTTAAAATCGAGCATGGTACCGGAAGATTGGAGGGTGGCCAATGTAACGCCCATTTTTAAAAAAGGCTCCAGGGGAGATCCAGGAAATTATAGACCGGTGAGTCTGACGTCGGTGCCGGGGAAAATGGTAGAGGCTATTATTAAAAACAAAATTACGATATCAAACGTTTATATCAATTGATATCCAGATTCTGTTGGGCAAAAAAACGCGCTAAGATGCAGTTGAAATATATGTTGGGGGGATGGAGGCAAGGGGGCTTGGGGATACCTAATATTAAATTTTACAATATGGCATGTCTCCTGCGCCAGACACGAGATTGGTTATTCCAATCCCAGGAACATACACCTCTAGAGATGGAAGAAGCGCTATATAGCCCATATCATGGGATTACATTAGCACATTTACAGAAAAAGGAGATTCCGCATAGACTTAGGCACAATGTTCTGATTTTATCACTCAGAGCAGCGTGGAGATTCTTAGGGGAACTATTGGGTGGAGATCCACGAGTAACTGAGTATCTAAACATCAAGGGAAATCCGTCTTTCGTGCCCGGGCTGGAAAATAAAACTTTTGATAGATGGGCACAGGCAGGAGTGACTTGTATAGCAGATGTACTGGGAGAGAGCGGGGACATACTGCCGTTGCCACAACTATTGGCTCAGAGGGAGCAGGTTTGGGGTGATGTGTACGCGCATTGTCAACTTAAACATTATGTACAAACATTAGATAAAGCAGCATTGCAGAGTAAATTGGGTAACAAAATCAAAAAATTCTTTGATGAGATATCTGAAAATGCTCCATCCATATCCCAGATACATCGGAAGCTGTGGGAGCTGGCTCCGTTGAAGGAGATGACTACGATTAGACAGAGATGGGAAAAGGATATGAGCTGGAATTTGGAATCTTGGGATATTACTGCGCAGATAAAAGATATTCCAAGAATAATTGGGGGTGCAGATTACAGGGAATGCGCGTACAGGATAATTCACAGAGCTTACTTTACCCAAGTACAATTATATAAATCAGGGGGTATAGAGACAGCGCTCTGTTTGAAATGTAATAGACATGATAATACTTTATACCATGCGGTGTGGGGATGTGTAGCACTACAGAGATATTGGAGACAAATAGTTACTTACCTGTCTCATGTTTTGGGTAGTAGAATAGACATGAATCCACGACAGTTGATACTAGATCTGAAAGATGCACCTTTAAGACTCAATGCTGACAAAACATTATTATATCGAAAATTATGTTTGGTAGCAAAGAAATGTATTATGCAATATTGGACTGTAGCCACTTCGCCACCTTATTGGCATTGGCGTAACAGGGTGCACCAATTGTTAGTGTGGGAGGCGAAAGAAGTAAAAGGACAGTACAAAAGGAAAATACGGTTTCTTAAAATATGGGGAAGTTACCTGGAAAAAATGACACAGAGAGGCCGAAGTTTGGTCATCAATACTTTATAAATGAGCCATGTATCATTATACTATTGGGAAGTGTCAATATGAGTTAATCAAGAGGGTTGGGGGTGGGGGGTTAGTAGGGATTAGTGGGAGGAGGGTGAGGGAGAGGGGATTGAGGAGTAGGATTGATAATTAGATATGGAGTTCTGTATTTAATTGGAGTGGTAAGCTGATCATGTTACATCACAGTAGAATAGTAGTTGATTCACAATTGTACACTTGCCAAATCAAAAGGCTCCGTTGTATTGTTGTAATGTTATGACTCTATTTAATAATTGTTGAAATATAAAGATGCAAGGAGGGGAGGGGGTTGGGAAAAGAGAAAATGGAATAAGTGATTGATACAGATACATATGTTGTTGTAATGCTGATTTAAATACTGAACCATGCTGTATGAAGTCTCCAAGTTGCATTGTACTATGCATTTTGTCAATAAAAACGTTTAAACGTAAAAAACAAAATTACAGAGCACATCCGAGGACATGGATTACTGAGACTGAGTCAGCACGGCTTTTGTGTGGGGAAATCTTGCCTGACCAATTTACTTCAATTCTTTGAAGGAGTAAACAAACATGTGGACAAAGGGGAGCCGGTTGATATTGTGTATCTGGATTTTCAAAAGGCGTTTGACAAGGTACCTCATGAAAGACTACAGAGGAAATTGGAGGGTCATGGGATAGGAGGAAATGTCCTATTGTGGATTAAAAACTGGTTGAAGGATAGGAAGCAGAGAGTGGGGTTAAATGGGCAGTATTCACAATGGAGAAGGGTAGTTAGTGGGGTTCCTCAGGGGTCTGTGCTAGGACCGCTGCTTTTTAATATATTTATAAATGATTTAGAGATGGGAGTAACTAGCGAGGTAATTAAATTTGCTGATGACACAAAGTTATTCAAAGTCGTTAACTCGCGACAGGATTGTGAAAAATTACAAGAGGACCTTACGAGACTGGGAGACTGGGCGGCTAAATGGCAGATGACGTTTAATGTGAGCAAGTGCAAGGTGATGCATGTGGGAAAAAAGAACCCGAATTATAGCTACGTCATGCAAGGTTCCACGTTAGGAGTTACGGACCAAGAAAGGGATCTGGGTGTCGTCGTCGATAACACGCTGAAACCTTCTGCTCAGTGTGCTGCTGCGGCTAGGAAAGCGAATAGAATGTTGGGTATTATTAGGAAAGGTATGGAAAACAGGTGTGAAGATGTTATAATGCTGTTGTATCGCTCCATGGTGCGACCGCACCTTGAGTATTGTGTTCAAGTCTGGTCGCTGCATCTCAAGAAAGATATAGTTGTATTGGAAAAGGTGCAGCGAAGGGCGACTAAAATGATAGTGGGGATGGGACGACTTCCCTATGAAGAAAGATTAAGGAGGCTAGGGCTATTCAGCTTGGAGAAGAGACGGCTGAGGGGAGACATGATAGAGGTATATAAAATAATGAGTGGAGTGGAACAGGTGGATGTGAAGCGTCTGTTCACGCTTTCCAAAAATACTAGGACTAGGGGGCATGCAATTAAACTACAGTGTAGTAAATTTAAAACAAATCGGAGAAAATGTTTCTTCACCCAACGTGTAATTAAACTCTGGAATTCATTGCCGGAAAATGTGGTGAAGGCGGTTAGCTTAGCAAAGTTTAAAAAAGGGTTGGACGGTTTCCCAAAGGACAAGTCCATAAACCGCTACTAAACGGACTTGGAAAAATCCAAAATCCCAGGAATAACATGTATAGAATGTTTGTACGTTTGGGAAGCTTGCCAGGTGCCCTTGGCCTGGATTGGCCGCTGTCGTGGACAAGATGCTGGGCTCGATGGACCCTTGGTCTTTTCCCAGTATGGCATTACTTATGTACTTATATCCCTGGGGTACTCCGCATTCTGGTCTCCAAGGTGGTGATATAATCAAATTTGATATCACTTGATATATTCTTGCAGTCAGGAATCTTTTGATCCAGTTTAGTACGTTTCCTGCAATTCTGAAATATTCCAATATATTTAGTAGTATTTTGTGGTTTACCATGTTGAACGCACTGGACATGTTGAATTGAAATAGAAGTATACTGTTGCCAGTTGTGATTGCTTGCTTAAATTTGGATAGGAGAGTAATTAGTACAATAAAGCGAAGATACATTCCTGTAGCAGGTATTCTCCAAGGACAGCAGGCTGATTGTTCTGACCGATGGGCCATCATCCACGGTGGCCCCCACCAACGGAACCCCTCAAAGCAAAAATCTGAAAAGCCTCGACAGAACCTTCTGGCGCGCAAAGCACATACGTGGCCATCTTCCCGCCTGTCGCGCGAGAGACCCGTCCAGTTATATACAAAAGCAAAAAATACAGAAGAACAACTCCAAAGGGGAGGAGGGCGGGTTTGTGAGAACAATCAGCCTGCTGTCCTCGGAGAATACCTGCTACACCCCGCATCTCTGTGGGAGTAAATCTATAAAGCATTTTCTGTGTATAAAGTGGCTCTTGTAAAGTTGACTGAGTATACATCTACTTGAGTAGGTGTTTCTGGCAGTGGCATAGCCATGGGGGGGCCTGGGCTCCCCCTCCACTTTGGGCTAAGGCTCCCTCCAAACATGCAGCTCCTGTTAAATGGCTGGTGGGGGTGCCAAAGCCCCGCCAGCCAAAGAAATTCTTTGTTGAGCTCCTTGCACTACTGCAGTACAGAGGTTGGTGGCATGCCTCCAGCCACCGACACTGGAACTCCTCGCACATGCTCAGGTTGTGCAAGAATGGAGCTTACTTGGAGTGTCCTGGCAGCTGGAGGTACACCACCTACTTCTTCTGTACTGCAGCAACACAAGGATGAGGTTTGGCTGACGGGGCTTTACATCCCCGCCAGGAAATATATAATTTTTGGTGTGTCAGTGGGGAGGGGATGGGAGGGAGGAAATGCTTTGCCCCCCCCCCCCAGTCCACTTCTGCCCCCTCCCCCCAGTCAGAGGACTGGCTACACTCCTGGTTCTGTGGACATAGTCTGGATGGAATACGGGTGAGTGGGGCAGATTTGCGATATATGTGAGTGTAGACTTGTAGAATATATGCACATATTTACACATTCTTAGGAATAAGAGTAAATTTGTCTGAGAGCCTTTCTGCACTACAGGGAGCCATTTTATGAGCCTACGTTAGAAAGGCATAGAGATGCCCACATTGCCTTTATCAAATAGCTGGTGTGCATGGGATCTCACCTTAGGACTCTCCTCTCTCTTTCTGCTGATTTTTACTTCAGTCTCTGTACTTTCAGCTGTCTTATAACATAGACATGTGCTCCTGCTACTCACCCTGTGGATGCACCTGTAACCTCTTCTGTTTGCTCTGAGCTGGCTCCTACTCTTTCCCTACCCTCAGTTTCTCTACGCATTTGTACTCACACACCTAGTTTCTTTCCAAAGGCTGATGCTAGGGTCCACCTTGGAGGTCAGCACTCAAGAAAAAGATCTAGGTGTCGTTATAGATAATATGCTGAAATCTTCTGCTCAGTGTGCGGCGGTGGCCAAAAAAGCAAACAGTATGCTAGGAATTATTAGGAAAGGGATGGTGAATAAGACTGAAAATACTATAATGCCTTTGTATCGCTCCATGGTGCGTCCGCACCTTGAGTATTGCATTCAGTTCTGGTCACCTTATCTCAAAAAAGATATAGCGGAATTAGAAAAGGTTCAAAGACGAGCAACCAAACTGATAGAGGGGATGGAACTGCTCTCATATGAGGAAAGGCTAAAGAGGTTAGGGCTCTTCAGCTTGGAAAAGAGACAGCTGAGGGGGGATGTGATTGAGGTCTACAAACTCCGGAATGGTATGGAGTGGGTGGAGGTGAATTGAGTTTTCAGTCATTCAAAAAGTACAAGACCAGGGGACACTCAATGAAATTGCATGGAAAATTGTTAAAACAAATAGGAGGAAATATTTTTTTCACTCAACGAATAGTTAAGCTTTGGAACTCTTTGCCGGAGGATGTGGTAACAGTGGTTAGTGTATCTGGGTTTTAAAAAGGTTTGGACAAATTCCTGGAGGAAAAGTCCATAGCCTGCTATTGAGACAGACATGGGAAAGCAACTGCTTGCCTTGGGATTTGTAGTATGGAATGTTGCCACGATTTGGGTTTCTGCCAGCTACTTGTGACCTGGCTTGGCCACTGTTTGGAAAACAGGATACTGGACTAGATGGACCATTGGTCTGACCCAGTATGGCTAATCTTAAGTAAGACTGACGTCCACACTCCCACACTCCAGTTCACTCTATTAGAGGCTGACCGAAACTGCTTTTTTCAGTTTTGGTTTCCACAATTCTCTAAAAGCTTATGGCCAGAACCAAAACTGCATCTGAAACTCATCACCTGCTTTCAGCCGAAACCGAAACCTCAATTTTGGTTTGTGAATATGAACCAGTGAGGGCCATTGGAGATTGTCAGAGCTTGCAGTCTGCATCCCTCTGCTAAACTCACAGTATCCAAGCTGAATGTAATAATTTAAATAATGAAAGACCATATTTTATCTCCTAACAAAATAGCCTCCACACACATGGACCACAATTAATGAAAACTGACATTAAAATCCACGGTGCTTTTGCAGTGGTTGACTTTGTGCCACACTTGGAGTGGCAGCTGACATCATAACTCCACAGAGAGGCTAATTCCTAAGAAGCTTATCCCAAATTTGCAGACTTAAATTCCTGCTAAAATTTTGTGTCAAAAGCATTTATTTGGAGCACTCTATTTACTATATAAAATATTGTGCAAAATCATAACTGCATTACTTGCAATCACAGTACCAAAAAAAAAGAGCATAAGAATAGCCATACTGGATCAGACCAATGGTCCATCTAGCCCAGTATCCTGTTTCCAAAAGTGACCAAGCCAGGTCACAAGTACCTGGCAGAAACCCAAATCATGGCAACACTCCATGCTACCAATCCCAGGGCAAGCAGTTGCTTCCCCATGTCTGTCTTAATAGCAGACAGTGGACTTTTCCTCCAGGAACTTGTCCAAACCTTTTTTAAACCCAGATACACTAACCGCTGTTACTACATCCTCCAGCAAAGAGTTCCAGAGCTTAACTATTTGTTGAGTGAAAAAATATTTCCTCCTATTTATTAAACTATTTCCATGTAACTTCTTTATGTGTCCCCTAGTCTTTGTACTTTTGGAACGAGTAAAAAATTTGATCCTTTCTATCATTGTTTACAGGCACTTCAAAATACAAAGAATAGCCTTTCTCCCCCCAAACCTCCTTACAATCTCTGGTGGTCTAGTGGTGTAGTCAGGGCAGGACCAAAGCCCCAGTCGAAGAGTTTTGATGACATCTTAATTAGAAGTTTCATCTACAGATAAGGAGTGAGAAGTAAGAACCTTACTGGTTCTGCCTGCATGAGAAGCATTAAGGAGGAGAATAGAGATGGGGACAAGGGCCTCTTCTCTCCTTCCATATACTTCAACACTGCTTCCATCAGCTGTGGGAGAAGGGGGCTGATGCTGCGGGAGTGGGTAGAAAGAGGAGGACAGAAGCAAGGGCATATGAAGGGACAATGGAGATAGAGGGTAAAAGCAGCATAGCAGGGTTTAAAAAAGGTTTGGAATGTTCCTAAAAGAAAATTCTATAAGCCATTATTAAGATGGACTTAGGAAGATCTACTGCTTATTCCTGGAATAAGCAGCATAAAATCTGTTTTATTCTTTTGGGATCTTGCCAGGTACTTATGACCTGGATTGGCTATTGTTGCTTGATGGACCTTTGGTCTGTCCCAGTATGGCAATGCTTTTGTTCTTATGAGAAGAAAGGAGATAAATGCTGGCAATAAGGAAGAAACGCAGGGTAAATGAATACTGGAGAAGGAGTTAGGCAGACAGATGCAAGGGAAGAGGGAGGAGAAAGTGGGGGAACAGATCTACGGAAAAGGGAGAAAGGCAGAGGGCTCTGAATAGACTGAAAAACAAAGGAAAGAGACAGGTCATTGAAGTAGGTAAGAGGGGGAATGGGAGTCTAGGTAAAAGGTTAAGACATAAGAAAGGGACTGGAGACAGAGAGGGGATGAGCTGTAGGGAAGAAGCTGGGGGTGGTGAAGGGATGAGAGGGAGAGGTAGACTATACTGTGAAGGGCATGGTTATAGAGAATGGAGACAGGGGTCTGGAAGGTGAGTGAAATATGGAGGAATAGGAGACTGTTGAAAAACTGTGAGGTATAGGTGTGACTGAGAGGACTAGGTGAATAAGCGTCAGAAGTGGAAAGGCAGTTAAGTGGTGAAAGGTAAAACAAATGGTGACTGAGGAGTGGAGGGGGAGGAGGAATAAATTTTAGCTATAGGTAGATAAAAAGGCAGATAAGAGAAATGAAGAAAAAAGATATAACAGAAGGATCTATGTCAGAGATAGATTAGGTGAGGAAGGGAAAAAATAAAGACAGTGAAGAAATAGTGAATAGAAATGACACCCTGTGATCAAACTTAGGTGAAAACCAGATGAAGTGGTAAAGAGAGATCAAGACCACCCCAACTGTAAAAATTAAATGATCATACAACAAAGGTACAAAAAAATTATTTTCAGTTCTCAGAGAATGAAATGTAAGCTTTAAAAATATGTATTTTTCTCTATTTTGTTCAGTTCAGGAGGAAATGCATTTCTGTTTATCTTTCTTCAGTGTTCCATGTGTCTTAGAGTCAGTTTCTCGGGTTTTTCATTTCATGTTTTCTCTGTATATTTGTTTCTAACTTAGTATCTTATTCTGTACCAGGTGATGAGCAGTGTTTTCTATGTGTAAACGTGATGAGGAATTCTGGTAACATGTAGGGTTGGTGTAGTAATCTGTATTAGTTTGGACTGAGCTTCTTATCTTTCCCCCTAAACCTACCTCTCCTCTTCCCCTGTTCTCTATTTCTGTAGATAACATTCTCATCCTGCTTGTCTCGTCAGCTTGTAACCATGGGGCCGTCTTCGATTCCACTCTTTCATTTTCTGCACATATCCAACAGACTGCTGAAACCTGTTGTTTCTTTATAACATCACCAAAATGTGTCCCTTCCTTTCTGAGCACACTACCATAAACCTTGTCCACATCCTTATCACCTCATGCTTAGATTACTGCAACTTGCTTCTCACAGATCTCCTACTAAACCATTTCTCTCCCCTTCAATCTGTTCAAAATGCTGCTGCATGACTTATCTTTCACCAGCCTTGTTACCTCATATTAACTTTCTCCTCAAGTGACTTCATTGGCTCCCTATCCATTTCCACATACAGTTCAAGCTCCTCTTATTATCTTTACAAGTGCATTCATTCTGCAACTCCTCAGTATCTCTCCACTCGTATCTCTCTTTACACTCCTCCCAGGAACTCCACTTATCAGGTAAATGTCTCTTATCTATACACTGCTGCCAGCTCCAGACTCAATTCCTTTTATCTTGCTGCACTGATGCCTGGAATAGTCTTACTGAGTCAGTAGTCAAGCACCAGTTCTGGCCATATTCAAATCTAGGCTAAAAGCTCACCTTTTTGAAGCTGCAATTTTTATTATCTCCTAAATCCTATTCACTTGTTCAGTATCCATGTCTGCTTTAATCATTCCCACAGAAAGTAATTCCCTAATTCCTTATTTGTCTTGTTTGTCTGTCTCGAATAGATTGTAAGCTCTGTTGAGCAGGGGCTCAATTGTACACGTTTAGTGTACAGCGCTGCGTACGTCTAGAAATAATAAGTAGTAGTAGTATTCTGTTTTCCCAACTGGAGGTAATTTTTGTTCTAGAATATTTTCAGTGCTGAGTTTTCATGGATAGGGTTGGCATAGCTTGAGTGGATCTGGTGCTGATATGGTATAGCAAGTTTTTTGAGTGTCCAGTTATTTCACATAGTGCCTGGCAATGGAGAAAGTTGTGTTACTATCATTGATGTGCTAGCAGAATTTGTATAGAAATATTTTTTGTATGTTGATTTGTGAAACCTTCTACTTCTGTTCTTTTCCCATGTGAGAGAATAATTATACTGTCTATGAATTACATAAAAATGTATGCAAGATTGACTATAGTGTAAAGTGAGAAGTTGAGGTGAAAGCTAGAGAGAGGAGTTGGGATCTGCCCCCCCCAAACAACTAAGCATTCTACTGCCCCTGGTAAAAGGATGCACATTAAGGACAATTCTGTAACAGAGTGTCCACATTTACATACCACTGGAGCATATAAATATGCAGAATAGTGTCACACGTGCAGTGGTGTGCTGGTAAATTTTTAACAACAGGCTTTCTCTCCGGGCATAGCCGGCCCTGCAAATTAGGGTGGAGCCCAGGGGTGGACTGGGTAGGGGAACATATTGTTCTCTCTCCTCCCTTCCTGCGGGTGCACTAGGCATACCTTTGCTGGCAGGGATGCTGAGCCCCGCCAGCCAAATAGATGGACTGCTGCCACTCCCTGCTGCTTGTTTCTGGCTCAGAGCCAGAAAGAAGCAGTGGGGAGCGGTGGAGGTCTATTTATTTGGGTGGCGGGGCTTGGCATCCCCACCAGCAAAGTAAAAGGGAGTTCAGGAGGAGGCCCAAGCCCAAATTTCAGGAGCTGGTTGTTAAAGTAGCCACAGAGGAGCCTACTTTAACAACTGGCTCCCAAAATTCTTAAAAACTTAAGAAACAGCTCTCGTAAGCTGGTACGAGCCAGTTCCAGCACACCACCATAAGTGTACACAAGTGCAAAAGTGACAGCAGGGTAACTGAATGCTGTTCTGTAATGGTGCGTGTAAGTGACATGGGGTAAATTGTAAAGTGGATCCAAAAATGTTATGTGCTGAGCGGTATTCTATAAAGGGTACGTATCCTTTATAGTATTATGTATTTACACATGTAAAATTTTGGAATGCCCCTGAAACGCCCCGTGCCACCCAAAATTTACGCCAGTTAGGATTTACTCGCAGATCATTGTTAAAATTCTGTTTAAATTCTGCTAGTCAGACAGGGGAATGCCTGGAACCGTTCCTGATTGGCCCATCTGGGCTGAGCTGACGTCAGTCTGATCTACTTAAGCTTATCCTTCCCTACAACCCTTGCTTTGGCGTTGTCCTTTGTTTTTTGCTGAAGCCTTCCCTTGCACTGTTTGAGCTTTTGCTCTGTGTGTTGTGGAATTGTTTTCTCCTTCCTTGCTGTAGCCCTCTGTTGTTCTGTCTCAGTGTGCTTGCTGCTTCCAACGTGTGTCTGATTACCCCTCTTCCCTCACCTGTGATTTCCTCTGTTTGACTGTGGTGCTTTGTGGTAAGCTCGTTTATCATTCTGTTCCAGGTTGTTTGTTTTGTTTCCCTTGGAGTTACCCTTTGTACTGTGTTTGTATTTTGTTGTGCTTCTTGTCTTTGTGGCAGAGTCGGGACCTTTGTTTCTTTCCATGGGGGTTGTTTGTTTGTTCTTCCCTGTGTTCACCTTAACCCTTGTCTGCAATGTTCCTGCCTCTGGCAGCTGTTTGTTCAGAGCCTGGTTAACCTTTTGACTACAGTATTTTGCCTGCCTCTGGCAGCTGAGTGTTTGGAGCAGTCTTTCCCTTGTGACTGTTTTAATTCTTTTTTGCTGTCACTACCCTCGCTATTACTGTGTACTGCTCTTTCTGAGCGGGGTGCATCTCAGGCCCGGCTCTCTATTTTTTGCTGGCTTTTCCCTCTCCTGTCTACTGGGGGTCTCTGCTCTCTGTATCCATATTTCTCAGTCCCTTATTTTCTTTGTGTGCTGCGGGGTACAGCCTGACGTGTTTCCTATAGTTACCTCTCATAGTTCATTTTTCCCATGTGTCCTTAGCGAGCACTTAGTGTGTTGGTGCTCTAGTCCCCATGGGGACCCCTCGTTTTTCTTTCTTCCCTTCCCTGGGTTTGAATCGGTTAGGCTGTGAGGCCCGTATGACTGTATTCTGAACAAGTGGGTTCCTCATAGGCCGTGAGGCCCGCCTGAATGCCCTATCTCCCCCTTTCTGGAAGTGCAAGTTGGTTGCGTGTGTGTGTGTGTGCAGGGCTTGGTAGCTGGGGTAGTGTATAGTACCTGTTCGGTCCATCCTAGGCCTTGGCCTAAAAGCTATACTAGGCCTCGGCCTAGGCTCAAGGGCTCACGACCAGCCTGACAATCATTGAGGAATACGACCTTTGTGAAAATACTAATTAAAGCCAATTAACGACAATAATTGGTTGTTAGAATCCAGTTATTGGCGTTGATTGACTTGTTAAGCAATTAAGTTGCATGCACAAATCAGCTACACACACTGATTTACACACACAACTTTAGTCACCGTTTACAGAATCTGGCCCATGGTGCGTAAATACAAGGGAGCATATATATGGGTGGAGGGTGGGTGGGGATCCCACTTACACAAGTAAGGGAGGCTCATCCCTTTCACATTTACGTGACCACAGTTATGCCAATTCTATGGATGATATAACTTTGAGCGCATCAGGTTACGCTAGTGTTCTATATAACAGAATCTCGTTGATGGAGTTTAAACATTCTTTTCTTATCACTGAAAGAATGAACCAAGATGATTAATGCAGGTAAGAGCCTGGAAGAAAGCAGATGAAGGGAGTCTGCTGCAGGCTTTATCAGTGCCCTTTGGTTCAGAGTTAGAAAACAGCAGTGTGACTACCAAAGGAGGCCACTGGTGAGACAGTAGGCCAGAGGGAAGTGAAGATTCTTTAGCTGCAGGGAGATTTGGAGGTTTTAGCCCAGTCATAAAATCATGATAAAACTAGGGGCCTTGGCTATAACTCACAGAAGCTTTGCGGTTGGAGTGTGTGTGTTGATATTTTCTTTCATTTAAACTAAAGATTAACCAAAATCTCCTGAAAATTTCAAAGCCAATCCCCATGGTCCCTATCTCCTTTGTGCCTTTTTCCTTATGTTCTCTAAAGAGTTCCTAACTTCCCTCTTCTGTTAACAAATACATAAATAAATAACCTATGGGGATGCCTTTGGATCCACTTCCTCCCTTCTATCCAAATAAGAATAGAGAGCTGGCCAGAGTATCCATTTCCCACCCTTCTATCCAAAATATGGAAGCAGGACAGGTAAAGGGATGTCCCTCTGTCCAGAATCTGTGGTATATACCTAGCGTACAGTGTCTTACTTGGCTGACTGCATACTGCCTATATGGAATTCTAAATTGATCAAAAACATTTACCTAAAATCTAGAACGTCTGCATCTATTTATATCTTAAAGGTGCATATAGTATAACCTTCTTTTTGGAACAAATACATTCACCTAGAATTGTTTTCTAATTGTGATTCTTTCTCCATTTCAGGCTGCCAATTTTGGCACTTATGAAACAGACCAGGATTCCAGCTGGGGGATGAGAGGTACAATGAGAGATGATTTGAGACAGGAAGGGTGTCTTTGTTAGACTGAAGGGGCAGCTGGAAATGACAACGCTGTGATTTTTGTGGATACCAATCCTTCAAAAATGTTCCCTTTTATCTACCTGCCTTAATCTCAGCATCAGAACTTTTTATTAACCATAAAATCTGTTTGAGTTTTGTCGAGTCACACAATAATGAGATCTTGTGACTTTCAATAGCTATAAGGCAGGGATTCTCAACCCAGTTTTCAGGACACACCTAGCCAGTCAAGTTTTCAGGATACCCACAATGAATATGCATGAGATAAATTTGCATACAATGGAGGTAGGGCATGCAAATCTATTTCATGCATATTCATTGTGGGTATCCTGAAAACCTGACTGGCTAAGTGTGTCCCGAAAACTGGGTTGAGAACCCTAACTATAAGGGATAAATTCTGGTACTTACAATGGTAAGACCTGTAATTTCTATGTCAATAACTGACATAAATAGGTGGGTGACTGTAATGTACTGATGCTAGTAAGAATGGGTTGAGAGAGTTCAGTCTTTAGTAATAAACTTCTGATGTGAACTCTTTGAGACCATTAGACGTCTTTTTTTTGCTGTTGTCATCATCCTTCTTGTCTCCTCTGTGTTTTTTTGCCTGGATTGACCTGTGCAGAGGCTCCTTGTTCTCCTGTACTTGTCCCTTTGGTCACCATATTAGCTTTGAAGTGTCATTGAAAAGGAGGTGGCAGCCTTGACACCTTCAAACAGTGCCATTTGTCCCACTATATAGTAACATAGTAAATGATGGCAGATAAAGTCTGCCCAACAAGGTAGACTCATTTTACATGGTATGCAATACTTGATTTGTATACCCGAGTTTGATTTGTCCTTGCCATTTTCAGGGCACAGACCGTAGAAGTCTGCCTACTGTTCTGAAAGTTCTGAAGCTAATGTTGAAGCCCCTTTAAATTTACACTCCAGCCCATCCATATCTATTCAGTCATGATCAGGGCACGGACCATAGAAGTCTGTCCAACACTGGTTTTGCTTCCCAATTACCGGTGTTGCCACCCAATCTCTGCTAAGATTCTGTGGATCAATTCCTTCTAAACAGGATTCCTTTGAGTTTTTCCCACACGTTTGAATTCCATTACTGTTTTCATATCCACCACTATCACCTGCACTGTAACTTCTGAAATTGTTATTCTGTCACTTTCCTGCCACCAGGAGTAATTCAAACCACTCAGAATGCTCTTGCCCCAAAACTGGCAAAACTTGTACACAGTCAAAATCACAAAACCAAGGAAAACATTATGTCATTAATAACTTTACTCAACAATATTACATTTTCCACAACATTATAAAGTTTTTAAATTTTTATTTAAAAAAAAAAGAAAGAAAATAAAAGAAATAACCCTCAGAACTTGAAGGTTACTCCTTTAAAAAAAATTTAAAAATTTATAAACTTTATAATATTGTGGAAAATATATTATTGTGGAGTAAAGTTATTAGTGACATAAGTTTTTCCCTGCTTTTGTGATTTTGGCATTGTTCTTGGTATCAGAGGATTGGGAATTTTTCGCATATTTTTTTGGTTTACCAAAACTTGTACACAAGCATTTGATTAGTACCAGGGTGGCTAATAAACCCTTGTTCTTGGTTGCCAGTTCTCTCCTCTGTTGGCCATTCAGATAACTAGTGCTTACTGGGCCCAGTCAGTGATTTTCAGTGGCATAATCCAGAAAATGTCACTGAAAATGATCTCTGACCGTCTCAGTTCTATTTGGGTAGTTCCAGAGTGATCCAGTGTTAGAACTAAGGCAGAACCAGAAGATACCCAGGTACCACCAATACTCAATGCCAGCACCCAGAAAACTAATCAGGCAAACTAGGACCAACAGTGAATATTGGTGGTACCCAGCTATTCATCAGGTACAGCTCATCGTTGAATATCCAGGTATAGCTTTAAATGCCATGGTCAGCATTTGAATTCAATGCTGACCGTAGTGTTTAAATATATTTCTTACTGGACAATAAACTTGCATGTTCAGAATGAATAAACCGCTTCTCCGTTCTTTTTCAGAATACAAGGTAAGAAGCACCCTTCTACCACAGAAAGAATCAGCCAACACTTCCCTACCTTACCAGGTTAAAACTGCACCTTTCTGTTGTACTTATATGCAGAGTGTTGTTTTTGTCAGGTGTCGATACAAGTATGTACAATTTACATTCCTTCTTCAATATTCCTGTTTATTTATTTATTAGGATTTATTTACCGCCTTTTTGAAGAAATTCACCCAAGGTGGTGTAAAGCAAGAATAATCCAGACATAGGCAATAGCCCATTACAGCAGTACAAGTATTCAAATAACAGTAAGGGTAAAGGATCATGGGTTTTATATAAGTTCCTTTCTGTGATACAGCCAAAGTGGGTTACATTTATTATACACAGGTACTTTCTCTGTCCCTAGCAGGCTCACAATCTATGCTTTTGTACCTGGGGCAATCGAGGGTTAATGCCTTGCCAAGGGTCATAAGTACACATTATGGAATAGTCTGCTATATACAATGTCAACACAATATACAATAAAACATCTTAATAGACAGCTGTAAGCAGAAGTGGAACATACAGACAGGATAGAGTAACAGGAGTTAGATAGAAATAAGGATAACTGACTTAAGGAAAAATTGTATATGGAGTCTGAAAAGGTACAGGAAAGTGATCTCGGCTGGAGGAGAATTAGATAAGCAGGTCCTGCTACAGTATGTGCAACTGGTGTTAGTCCTTATGTGTGTGACTAAGCATATCTTTTTAGCCCTGTCTTCATTCATGCTCTTCTTTTGATACAGGTCTATCCTTACAAATCTCTTATCATAACAAACCGAGTTCGTGTGAAGCTGCCCAAAGATGTGGACCGAACAAGGCTAGAGGTAAGAGCACGTCTCAAGGAATTCTTTCTTTCACTGTCTTTTGAGGAGCTATCTGTAGCCCAATACTTTAGGGCGGACTGACCATTCGGGCAACCGAGCCGTGCCTGAGGGCCCAGAGGCTCTAGAGGGCCCAGAGGCTCTGCCCAGATGTCCGGCATGCTGCTAGTGATCTAGTCGCCTCAGCAGGAGGGCCCAGCACCACTGTATTTGAAACATTGAGGCCGAGACTCCCTGAGGAAGTTTCGTGAGACTGTCAAGACCCGCAAGACTACTGTGGAAAGTCTCGGCTGCCATTTTGAAAACACGGCGGTGCCGGCAGGCGGGGGAATAACGGCAGCACAACGGACAGGAAAGAACACGCCCCCCCCCCCCCCCCCCCCCCCCGCAGAGGCCACCAGACCACTAGGACCCCTCAGGTAGGACCGGGGCAGCAGCGGCAGGGGGATGTTGCGCAGCAGTCAGGCGGGGGGCCTAGTCCACCTTCAGTGCCCGGGGGCCCAGACCACCCTCAGTCTGCCCCTGCACTTTACAATTGAATGTCTTGGCTTGTCTAGCTTATTAGACCCACACAGCTCATTGTCCCTTAGCTCTTCAGAATCAGAGACAGAGAAATATGGTAAAACACGCACACAGAGAATGATATGCTAAAAGTGATCCTTGGCAGCCCATTACCTTCTTGTATGAGATGAAGGAGAGTTTCACCAAGAGTCTGTTAATCAGATTTGTATTACTTCACTACAAAGGCAACCACTGCTATCACCACTAACCCATCTCATGGTGGTTCTAGAACTAGGAAGCAATATTATTAGGCTAATATACTACGCTGCAGTAAATGTAGAAGGATACCAGGAGCCAGTGTGCAGTAAATTAAACTTCATGTGTTGTCTATTAGGCTAATTATAAGCAGTTTAGGACTAAGTATGCTGGACAGATCAGTATTGTGCGCCTGCTATACTATGCACAGGGCCTCTTGTCTCCTCCCAAATCCCTCCTAATCCTCAGATAATTCCCCTTCCAATCCTGTATATATCCTCCACTCCTGCCCCAATCAGCAAGGAAAGGGCTGAGGGAGTGCAGGGATGAAGGTTTGCCTAGGATGCCTGATTCCCCTGCACTAGCCCTGGGGATAATGGCTAAACAGTTTAAGTGTGTTATGTATTTGTTAGCAGCTCACTTCTCGATGTGTTTTAAAGATTTGCACAGATAATGAATCCAACAGAAGAGCAGTTGGGTCCACAGATGACACAGTCCAGGATACACGATTTTAACTCTAAACTTAAATCAAGAACCTGAATGTTTCAACTATGCATTAGTGGACCCCAGTGGCGTAGCTACTATGGGGGCCTGGTCCCCCCGTAGATTTGGCCCTGGACCCCCTGCCGACAACCCTCTCAACCCCCCCTCCCACCGCCAACCTGCCGTTTGCCATCTGCTACCTTTGCTGGCGGCGTTGAACGTGCGGGACGTCAGACTCAGAAACAAAACGAAGAAAGAAGACTTCGGCTGGCGGGGGTTGGGATCCCCCGCCAGCAAAGGTAGCAGATGGCGATGGCGGGTTGGCGGCAGGAGGGGGGGTTGAGAGGGTCATCGGCAGGGGGGGGTCAAAGTTGTTGTTGGTGGTGCTCATGGGGGGGGGTTGGCGGCGCCGGGGGGGGGGGGGGCTAAAATGTGCCCCCTCACCTCAGGCTCTGGACCCCCCTCCCACCGAAGTCTGGCTATGCCTCTGGTGGACCCACTGCTCTTCATCTATTGGATTGTGTGCCTTGGGGTGGGGTGCAGGTCACTTAACTCACTAAGGGGCCAATGATCAGAAGCAAACATGGGCAATAGAGGCCAATAGCACTGTAGGAGTGCCCGTGTTTGCTCCTGCCCGATGATCAGTGCCAGCAAGCGTGTTCCAGCGCTGTTCTGGCACTGTTTTTAGTGCACTGTTTGGAACAGCAAGAGGCTTCTGATCATTGGCCCATAAATGACCAGGTATTGTCTATAAAATAAGACCAACTGAGCAGCAAAGTGGAGCCAGCAATTATCCCACTTATTCCATATAGTCAGCTGCTCTAATTAAACGGATAGGGCTGCTGAATACATAGGCATTAGAACAAAGTGGACCTCTGGGGCCATAGTCCAACCAACTTTTTTCCCTACATAGTATCAGCAATTAGAGAACTTAGGGGTGGGGCAGAGGTTGAGCTATTCAGCTCTTCCAGTCAAAAAGATGTTCCATTGTCCTGGCTGAATATCCATAGGAGGGTAATTTTATAAAGCCATTTTTGCACATTTGTGGCTTCTTCTAAAATACCAACCAGCATAAAAATGCATGCTGTGACATAATGGTGTGTAGCCATGTACAGGGGCAGAGTTAGGGTAGAGTGTGAGAGATTTCACAAATATGCACATGGATTATAAATTGCACATGTCTACGCATGTACTTGCACATTCTAGGCACAAATCTGTACACCTGCTTGAGAGCAGATGTAAATGTCCGAGCCTGCAAAGTAGCCATGATTTCCTCTGCTTATACTAGTACTTTATAAAGGTACATAGCAGCTTTTGTGTCTTTATAAACTAACATCTAATTAGGCACCTATTTGCCTTCTGAAATCAGGTGCCTTGTTATAAAATTACCATGATAAATTTAAGTGTCAGTGCTTGCATGGGCTGAATTTCGAGCCCTTTGTTATTTCTCTATTTATGGGCTCCATATACAAGGCCTTGGTGAATGCTCTGTATGCATGGCTGCATTCGTGGTAAATAGAAGGGAGTCAGTCCCTTGAAAGGTGTGATTTCTACATATACTGTAATCTGATATAGGGACAGATTTACTAAGTGGTTTTTCTTACATCACAGTAGCCCTGTTTGAAAAGAAATAGGCAGCCTCCTGAGACTAATATGCAAAACTTTATATTTACTTTGGGGTCAAAGGAGAAAAAGCTGGAAATCTTCCGGCCCTCCTTTGGCTGTTACGCTGTTTTGGTGAGTTTGGCTTGGGTGAAGCATTGTGGCGGCCCGACCATTAGGCAACTGAGGTGGGGGCCTCAGGTGGCACTCTTCAGGAAGCATCATCTCTTCCTTCCTCTACCCCGTTTGCGGCATTTACCTGTTTCGTCACATTCCAAACCCAGCAGCGGCAGCGATTCCCATATCCTGCCCTGCCACCGGCACCCACCTATTCCCTTTACTGCGGCTGCCTCTCTGATGTAACTCCTATTTCGTCAGAGGCTCAAGCAGCCGCAGTAAAGAGAAGAGGCGGATGCTGGTGGCAGGGCAGCGTATAGGACTCACTGCTGGGTTTGGAACATAACAAAACATGTAAATGCTGCGAACGTGCTGGACATAGGAAGGAGGGCAGCATCTTTTAGCCCGGGAGGGGGAGGCATCTCGGCATGGGGTGGGGAGTGGCATCTGAGCCCAGGGGTGGGTGGCATCTTAGCTCCACCTCAGGCGGCATCTTGCCTTGGGCCGCACTCCTCAGTAGTATCCAGAGGGAAATCTCAAGCAGGGCTGTAGACCTGTTAGCATGTATGATCCCCAGGAACTTAACTCAGAATCAGCTGACTTGTGCATATCAGCTGCGTAGAGGGAACTAGCATAAACCGGTATCAACTCGCCTAACATACAGCTTGCTTAAGAGCAACAGGGATAAGCCTAAGTTACATCACTCTGGGTTTTTTCAATGCAATTATTCAAATAACAATCAGGAAAAAATATATAATTCCATTCAGTACCAGTCATCAACTTGGGAGCTCCATTTCTATAGAGCAGAAAGAAAGGAAATTATTTAGCCATTCAATTATCTTCCAGCATTTTGGAGAACAAAACTAATTAATTTGAAGAGCAGGAGATAAAAAAGCAATGCTGAAAAGTCAAATAACACAATAGTGTAAGCAAAAGTGAAATGAACATGTGAGGTGAGACTTGGTTCTTCTGATTCAGTGAGTATCATCCTCCCAGGACATACAATCACTAATGTCTCACAGATGGTGGGGATGCTATGCAGTGTGACACATGCAGTTGGCAAAGAGGGGCATAATCGAACGTCGCCGGCACGATCTATTTTGGCGGCGGCGCAACAGCTGGCCGGAACCGTATTTTCGAAAAAGATGGCCGGCCATCTTTTTTTTCGATAATACGGTTTAGCCCGGCCAAATGCCAGAGTTCGCCTGGTTTGATATCGCCGGTTTTGTTTTTCAGCGATAATGGAAAAAAATGCCGGCCAACTCAAACCCGGCGAAATCCAAGGCATTTGGTCATGGGAGGAGCCAGCATTTGTAGTGCACTGGTCTCCCTGACATGCCAGGACACCAACCGGGCACCCTAGGGGGCACGTCTAAAAATTTTTTTTAAATGCATAAATAGCTCCCAGGTGCATAGCTCCCTTACCTTGGGTGCTGAACCCCCCCAAATCCTCCCCAAACCCACTCCTCATAACTCTACACCATTACCATAGCCCTTATGGGTGAAGGGGGCACCTACATGTGGGTACAGTGGGTTTTGAGGGGGGTTTGGAGGGCTCAACACTTAGCACCACGAGTGTAACAGGTAGGGGGGGGGGGATGGACCTGGGTCTGCCTGCCTGAAGTGCACTGCACCCATTAAAAACTGCTCCAGGGACTTGCATACTGCTGTCAGGGAGCTGGGTATGACATTTGAGGCTGGCATACAGGCTGCCAATAAAGTTTTTTATTTTTATTTTTTTAGTGTGGGAGGGGGTTGGTGACCACTTTCAAGTATGGGGAGGTCATCCCCCATTTCTTCCGGTGGTCATCTGGTCAATTGGGGCACCTTTTTGAGGCTTGGTCGTGAAAATTAAAGGACCAAGTAAACCCGGCGAAATGCTGATTAACGCCGCTTTTTTTTCCCATTATCCTCAAAAGCCGGCCATCTGGTAGCCACGCCCATGCCCGCCCATGTCCCACCTTCGCTTTGCCGCCGACATGCCCCTTTGAACTTTCACCGGCGCAGCGACGGGAAAGCAGGGATGGTGTCAAAAACGCCGCTTTCGATTATACCGATTTTGCTGCTTTTGCGAGATTGCCGGCCATCTCCCGATTTATGTCGGAAGATCGCCGGCGATCACTTTCACTTTCAAAAATAAGCCTGAAAGGCTCTGGTAACAATTACACTTCTGATAGGTTTAGTTTTTGGAGCTTGATGTACATAAAATATGCCCATGACATGTAAAAGAAAACCCAAAATGGAGTGCAACCAGCAGGAAGTGAGGGTTGAACTTCCAGGCACTAAATATTATGTTTCAGGCTGATTCCTGGGGAAACTAGGGAAATAGTAGTGATAAGATTTATGATTTGTATGACACAGGGAGTTCAGACAATTACAGTATCCCCTCTCATCAAGGGCTTACAAGCTGTTTGTGTACTAGGAGGGTAAACAACTTAGCGGCTGGAAATCAAATGGTGTGTCTCCCGATAATTTTAAGAAATCATTTTCCTGTAAAACGTCCTGGTTACAGTGTTCCTTCTAATTGCTTTTGTGACTTGTTAATAACTATTGTTGTGTGCACAATTTCACTAGTTGCTGAGGAGAAGAATTCATCCCATTGCCCCTCCCCCTCATGTCCCATAAACTTCACACAAACATAATAGCATAATAATAAAAAAATAAAAAAAAGAATAACAGTGAGATCTCCAGACTGAAAAGAAAACTTCTTTACCACCTTTCTCTGTTTGTTTGTTTTTCCTCCTCATACTGTTTCCATTACAATTTTTTTTTCTCTCTTTGTAATAAACCCTCTTAGGAGAAGACTAGATGAGCCGTTTGGCCTTTATCTGCTATCATGTTTCTATGTTTAACTAGTAATCTCAAAAATAAGGTAGTTTTTATGTTTTATACGTTCAGGAAACCCTAGTTCTGGATGAAACAAGATTTGAATGATCCCCAAAAAGTGTTAACGGTTCAGTGGAAGTTGGAGAAAATAGCATACCTCGGAGAACCAGCAGATAGAATTCACTTTGCATGCAGAATCGCAGTTCAGATTTAAGACTGAATTAGCATCCGTCTACATCTTAAGCTTGTGTGACAGCATCCCGGAGGCTCTGGCTGTTCCCACGGCCAGGTCCTGAGTTGTGATCAGGTTGCAAATGAAGGGTAGTGTGTACTGTGAATCTCCAGATTTGTATTCCACAGCTGTATAACCTGAGGCTCAGGCTCTGGAGAATGCCAGCCTACTCAGATGGCTCTTGGATTCCCCCTACTTACTTCAAAGCATTAAGTTGATTTTGAACTAAAAATTCCTACTCTAGTTCTATTATGGAAGTGTGGACTGTAAACACACAGACACTTTCAGGCCAATGATCAGAAGCAAACGTGGGCACTTGAGGCTATTAGCTCCATACTAGTGCCCACATTCACTACCTCCCCATGATCAGAGCCCCCAAGCACATGAAACGACGCGCTCGCAGGCTCAGACCGCAAGTACCAGAAATTTTATTATTCCTCCCCAATAATTAGCAGGCAGTGCGCCAAACACTGGCATGCTGCCCGCGGAAAACCCTACACCAGCTCGGAGTTGGCATTAGGGTTTGCGGAACATTGAGAAAGAATGGGGAGTCCTGTCCAGCATGCATTTGCATTCTAGCAGGCCTCCCATCCCCCCAATTGAACCCCTCCCGCAGGAGCCCCAAGCCCCCACCCGAATCCAGCGACACGGGGGCTGGAGGTCTGGGAGCAGTAGATCCCTTATATGATGGTGAATCCCCACCCAGCGTATCCCAGGATGCACTGGGCAGGGCTGTGTGCCGCCATTTTCAAAGCAGCGCTGGAAGAGGAGGAAGTACACTACTTTCTCCACCACTAAGGTACAGGGGGGATAGGGAAGAGGGTTGCTAGACCACCAGGTTGGGGGGGCTTGTGTTTGCGGCCCACTGGGCCACCAAGGATTTTTTTGTGGGTGTGAGGGGGGGGGATCAGGGGACTGCCAGACCTCAAGCCCGCATGCTGAAGGCTTGGGGTGGGGGCTTGGGTCATTGGAGGGATGGGGGGGGGGCCTGCTGGCATGCAGATGCATGCTGGACAGGACTCCCCAGTCCTCCCCAATGTTCCGCAAACCCTAATTCCAGCTCCAAGCTGCTGTAGGATTTGCTGCAGCAGCACACCAATATTTGGCGCACTGCCTGCTGATCATTGGTGAGGAATAATAAAATTCCTGTTTACATGCACTTGCATTCTACTTGCAGTCAGAGCCCATGAGAGCATTGTTTCACATGCTCGGGGGGTTCTGATCATGGGGCAGTATCAAACGTGGGTGATAGTATGGCGCTAATAACCTCTAGCGCCCATGTTTTCTTCTGATCCACTGAACCTCCAGCCCCCATGTCGCTGGCTGGAGGGGGGGGATTTGGGGGGGGGGACACTAGACCACCAGGGCCTTGCAATTGCAGGGGGGTCTGGGGGTCCCATGAACCTTCAGCCCCTGTGTTTGACAGGTCTGGGCTACTGACAGCCTGGACCTGTCAAACAAGTGCGAGAGGATGCTTTCAGGCACAATCCTCCCACACTTTTTTTGATGCTTATATTTCTTACCCCGCTGCTTAGTATGCTCGGTCTTGAGGATATATAAACTTTCAAAATGGCACCTCAAATTTAAAAGGACACCTAGATTTGTTAGCCAATAGGGTAAAGGAATCTCTGATTGGTCAAAAAAAGAACAAAACATTCAGCTTTTGTTTTGTTGTTTCTTTGACCAATTAGGAATTCCTTTACCCTATTTTTAGAGCGCTGTTTAGAACAGTGTGGGTTTTTTGAACATCTGCACCTTTGTTCTTTACACAGAAATATGCAGACCACTGACTAGCCAGCATGATTATAAGGAAAGACCCGTGGTGTCAATATTCTAGAATTATCTGCTGAAACACAGCTTTTAGCTGTGTAAACCTAACTGGCTAAAATGTTTTCTTGCTATTTACTGTAGTTATAATCTGTGTGGGGAAGAAAACAGAGGGATTGGGGATTTAACTCTTTTGTTAGTTTTTTACAGTAGTCACTCAAGTGCACCTACACTCAAGTACTGTTAGGTAGGGCCAAAGCTAGTTATATATGAGGCTAGTGCAGCAGCACAGGGTACAAGGGAAGCTGGAGCGCCAAAATGGCACCCCATTGGCTTCCTTTGCTGATGTCACAGAAATGGGTGGGGCAGGAGCGCGATGGGAGCATTTGGGAGCATGTCACACAAGGTGTGTTTACCACTTGTGATGCTCCTGACTGTAGGTATTTTCCTATCCCCAGAGGACTTACACAAAATGACTGCACACAAATTTAGCCAGACAAAGCCAGGGCTGCCGAGAGACTGAGCCAGGGCAGGGTCGTCATTGCCACTGCCGCTGGCCCCTCCCTCCCGCCTGCCGAAAGTACCCTGGCTGGCCCCACCAGCTGCAGGCAGCGTGGCTCCTTCCTGTGCCCAGCATTGCCTGCCCCTGCGGCTGCTTTCCCAGCAGCTGCTAGGCAGGCAATGCAAGGGGGGCCCAGCGCCGGAGTTTTCCTCTCCTACTTATGTCGGGATGCAATCACCCGGGTCCTGGCAGGAGAGAGAGACCCCTGCGCCAGGCACCCCCTGGAGACCCGGGCCCGGGGAGTTTTGCCCCCCCTGCCCCTCCCTCTCAGTGGCTATGGACAAAGCAGGGAATAGGTTTAAAGCCTGCCTAGTGTATACATGTGGAAGGTAATTCTCTAAAGGTGCACCTTTTCCTTAAAGAAGAGTAGGTGCCTACTTTTTTTTAACACAATACTAGATAATAGGTGAAAGCACACCTATATTTTGGGTGCAAGCATATACCCCAGCCATAGAGCCGGTGCAAATGCTCCAGTGCATACATTACAGTATTTTATAATATATGTACATAAATGTGTACCCTCTGCCCATGTGAACTTCCACCTACAAAGTACAAGCTATCGAATATTGGCATCTACTCATAGAATTAGTGCCTAGCTGGAAAAGGGTCATTTATAGGCATATGTACATAAGTAATGCCATACTGGGAAAAGACCAAAGGCCCATCGAGCCCAGCATCCTGTCCCCGACAGCGGCCAATCCAGGCCAAGGGCACCTGACAAGCTTCCCAAATGTACAAACATTCTATACGTTATTCCCGAAATTGTGGATTTTTCCCAAGTCCATTTAGTAGCGGTCTATGGACTTGTCCTTTAGGAAACCGTCCAAACCCTTTTTAAACTCTGCCCAGCTAACCGCCTTCACTAAGTTCTCCGGCAACGAATTCCAGAGTTTAATTACGCGTTGGGTGAAGAAAACGTTTCTCCTATTTGTTTTAAATTTACTACACAGTAGTTTCATCACGTGCCCCCTAGTCCTAGTATTTTTGGAAAGCGTGAACAGACGCTTCACATCCACCTGTTCCACTCCACTCATTATTTTATATACCTCTATCATGTCTCCCCTCAGCTGTCTATTCTCCAAGCTGAAAAGCCCTAGCCTCCTTAGTCTTTCTTCATAGGGAAGTCGTCCCATCCCCGCTATCATTTTAGTCGCCCTTCGCTGCACCTTTTCCAATTCTACTATATCTTTCTTGAGATGCGGCGACTAGAATTGGACACAATACTCAAGGTGCGGTCCTACTGCAAAAATTACCTCCTGTGACCAGAGAAATCTAATCAGAGAATCATGTTTAACAAAAATAGAAATATTTTAAATGTAACTAACATTTAAGGGCTCTTTTACTAAGCTGTGTTAAGTAGCTAATGGAGTACAAAAACAGATGTTGAGCCCACTAGGGACAGAGAAAGTACCTGCATGTAGTAAACGTAAAGCGCTTTGGCTGTACCACAGAAAGGCAGTATATCAGATCCATGACCCTTTGATATGTGTGTATATAACTAGAATACTGGCCTAAATCCAAGCAGCTCTTCATAGAAGTACCCCTTTGCTATGTGTTTACTGCACTGCAGACAAAGCAGATGTGCTTAACATCAGCTCTTAGTGTTAACTGCTCTGCAGGATTTGCTGCTTTAAGAGTAAACACAGTATCACAGTCCACACCTATTCCCTGCCCCATCCCACACTATGCAGTGGGAGTTAGTGTACACTGAGGGAGGGGCCAATGATCAAAACTCTGGTACTATTCCGAATAGCGCCATAAAAATACCACCAGAACAGCATAGAAGAACAATATTATATTGCCTCACAGGACCATTTTATTCTTTATTATTTTGTACCTTATTTTACACATGTACCCCTCCCTTACCTGGTCCTATTTCTTATTGACTCGTAAGCCACATTGAGCCTGCTTGTGTGTGGGAAAATGTGGGATACGAATGCTGCAAATAAATAAATAAACAGCCGAACATAGGCCTACCGTGCGCTAAAAGGGCACTGCCGTGGGGCACGCTAAGATATCCAACAGTAGTTTCCCACTCAGAGAATGCTAATCCCACACCGAAAAATAGTTTTTATTTTCCGGCGCGGGAGGCACACCGATCGGCGGAGAGTAGGCATGCAATATGTTGCTAATCAGGTAGAGCAGGCACATTACCGCATTCTACTCAATTAGCACGGGAGTCCTTACCACCTTTTAAATAGGTGGCGCAGAGCCGGCGTTAAGGTCTCTGGCGCCCCCTGCAAACTATCAGTCACCCCCACCCCAGCATCTCCTTTCTGTCTTCTCCCTGCCCCCTTCTTCCACCTGTCCCTTTTTTCAGCCCCAGCTGCACCCGTTCCCTGGATCAGCTCCCACCTCCAACCAGGGCCGCCAAGAGACTGGGTCAGGCCTAGGGCAAGGCCGCCTCCGGGGCCCTGCCCCCGCCGCCCCCCCAAAGGTCACCGCCACTTCCCCCTCCACCCGCCCTCCTCCGTCCGCCACCAGGCTGGGCCCCCTGCATTGAAATCACAGTGCCTCTCACCTCTCACATATTTATGAACATATGAGCATACTTAAGCTGGAATGGTACCTTATACTATTCTGCAAATACCTGCTTAACTTACATTGCGTGTATTTGCAAGGGGGTGTACACATAGGCAGGGCTCTCATGCATGTCACTTACATAATATCTTTTGTGCAATTCTATCTGCCTGCATAGCTCTTGAATATGGCTGGTGCCTGCCTGGTTAAGTGCCGCTGACTATCAGGAACCAGTCCACTCTAAAGAGGCAGAAGTCTCTCCTACCCAATTAAACATGCTGAATGTGGACCCCAGGTTTGTACCTGAAGCAATAGAGGATAGGGGGATTTTATTTGAAGGTATGCTGGCGTTTTTAGCACGCGCTAAAACAGACGCACGCTAAACACTAGAGACGCCCATAGGAATACTTTGGCGTCTCTAACGTTTAGCGCATGCCTATTTTTAGCGTGCGCTAAAAACTCCAGCATGCCTTAGTAAAAGACCCCCTAAGTGACTTTTCCTAGCTCATAAGAAGCAGTAGCAAGATTTGATCCTGGTTTCCCTGGTTATCGGCCTATTGGGCTACTCTTAAGGTTCTTTGAGAAGTTGTCCTTTCGGGTCATTCCATGTCAAGTGGTCTAGTGGTCCCTGCGCGACCATCACGGATTTTGATGAAATTTTCTGTGAACATTCATACGTGTCCCCAACGAACATTGGTAAAGTTTTACGTTCGCCGATGCAATACTTGCTGAGATATAGTAATCTGTTTGACCCCATACTGCAGCCTTCTATGGTACGACTCCGAGATTTCGGCAACTTTGAGACACTGTATCTCCGACAATATTTTGTTGAGAGAAACAAAACTTGGCCATCTTGTACAACATTTTGCGCTCTATTAAACAAAATAATAAAAAAATCTTCATGAGCAATTTCCATGAAGAACAATTGTAAAGTTTGCTTTTTATATCTCTGGAATTAAAGGTGTGATAAACGTGAAACTTTGCACACAACAACTTATCAACACAAGGTTTGCGAATATAAAATTTTATTCTCCTAATATTTTCCATTAGTTCACAAATTGAGTGTAAAGTTGATGATTTTTGTAAAAACACCAAAAATAGGGTATTTTTAGCCCACTTTTACAAAAAAAGACCTTCTGGAAACTCTTTTTAAACATTTTTATCAGAAAGAGAATGTTTCAAACCCCTTAAAAAAGTTGGGTTGGTTTCTCATCGCTGGCATATAAGGCCCTAGAAATAGGGACAAAGTTGAGGACGTTGCTATCGCACGCTGCTATCGCAACATCACATGCATTCTATTATTTTTGTTTTATACAGACATTATTAGTACCTAAATTGCGTTGGTCCTTTTAATCACAGCTATAGCTACTGCATTAGAAATTCCCTATCATGGTCTTGTTACTGCAATTCAGAGCTCCTTATTTGTTTCTGGTCTGTGTGTCCTGCCAATCTATCTTGACTAGACTGTAAGCTCCCAGGATGGGTCTCTGTAAAGTGCTTCATACACCTTGTAGAGCTATATGAATAATAACAATCACCATAATAAATGCGTTCTGAAGTATGTAACTGCCAGAGATGTGTTGCTTTTGGCTTCGACCAGTTCATCTCAAGAGTACGAACATGTTTGCCAAAAGAACTAACAGTTTTCTTAACTGAAGAGGAATAGGCAGAGCCATGCGGGTGACCTGATCACAACTTTTGGATCCTAAACATTGGTCAGCCCTCTTTAGTGGTACTGGGGACAGCTGTCAGAGCCCTTCAGCATGCTTCATGGCAGATCACTCAGTAGTATGGATTAAGTTGTGAGGAGCAGGGTTGCACAGATGTGTTGTTCTTCAAATCAGAAGAATCGCGAGATGGGAGACATGAAAGATGAAGCAAGAAAAGTGAGCACACATGTGCTTACATCTGGATACATAACTATAGATTAATGGATTCCTGTATTTTTCACTTCAAAGGAAAATCAGGCCTATGCTTAAATTCGGCAGGCTGGGCAGAAGAGAAAGTATAGAAGCCCTTTGCTTTCTTAAGACCATAATCCGTTTGCTTTGGACGAGTAATGGGTGTGCTGTCCTCCATTGTCAATAAGTCGGACACCATCCTCAGCTGGGGCTGCTGTTTATTTAACATTAATGTTGCACAGCTTGCCTCAGGCCAGAGACAGGCCAGCACTTAATGTTTAGAAGAGTGGGTGAGAGGGAGAGGGACATCAAAGGTCTCATAGTGATCTGAAAAAGAATAAACAAGAGAGCCTGCTTTAAGAAAAGTGCTGGAAGAGCCATGTAGGCAGACTCCCTGAGCTGCTGTGTTAATCATGCATATTGATTATATAGAGCTGGAAGCGGGAATGCTTTGTACACCATCTTTCATGTATTATGGAGTCTTTTCTTTCTTTCTTTCTCCCAAAGAAAACAAGATTTTGAATAAGCATCAGGATATAAAGAGATACCAAGAGCGAATCATCCCAAAGAGTAAAACTGAAGACCCAAGTGACATTTTTCAGAGAGTGAACCCAGAATATATATTTAAAAAGATAAAAGTGTAATGTTGCTTTTGCAAATGGAAAAAGCAATGTAAAATAATATTTGCTTTCCTTTGGGGCCTCTGAAAGGATACAGAGGTAATATGAGGACATTCTCTAGGCTGACAATTGCTTTTTACATGATGGCAGATTTTAGAAAGAACGCCAGGCCGGGACATGTCAGATTCTGGTCGTATTTTAGAAAAGGATCTGCTGATGTAGAACCTTTTCTACAATTTATTTATTGAGATTTATTAACCGCCTTTATGAAGAGATTCATGCAGGAATGGACATGTATGTGCCGGCTGCATTCAGTGGCAGCACCCATTTTACAAATGTCAACATCTAAACTGTCAGTGGGGCCAACATGACAACATCTATGTGTATGTCTATCATTTTACACATCTGCACACGTCTGTTTCCCCCAAGCTGTCACAGAGCCCGACAGCAGTTGCCAGTATTGCTTTCAAAAGAGACAAAACAACAAAAACTGGAAGATTAAGGAAGCAACCTCCCCTCGTTTGTCCAGTAGAGTGCTGCTCAAAACAATCCCCTTTATATAACCTAGACATCCCGGGAGCAGCTGTAAATCCTGGCTTTAATTTTGGCAGATATAAAGGTGCATTCTCTTCTGAAATGGGGAATGTACCTGCATATTGTAGTCCCACCCAAAACTTGCCCAGGCCATGCCCCTTTGCAATACACACGTATTCACATTTTGGGTGTGTATGCAATATACATATTTAAATGCCAGTTTATGCATGCCAGATCGCAGGGCTGCCGAGAAACAAAGCTGAGCCCGGATCAAATCTTCAGGAACCCGCCACCCCCCCACCCCACCCCCACACACACACACGCAGCGAACGAGAGAGTGCTCTGCCAGCTACAGGTCCTTCTTCCTGCCGTGTCCCGCCTCCTGGGAAGCAACTTCCTGTTTCTGCATAGGCAGGACATGGCAGGAAGAAGGACCTGTAGCTGGCAGTGTAGTCTGTTTTGATCACTGGCTCTGGGCCCTCCTTGGAGAATGGCCTGGGGAATCTTGCCCTCCCCCTCTTGGTGGCCCTTCCAAATCATGAATGGGACTTCTAAAATAACCAGTCAGTGGCTAGCACCATAAGCATAAGTTTTGTGGCATGTGTACTTCTAGGTGCAGGGAAAATGGTTGGGGCAGAGAGAAGCAAAGTATTCTGGAAGATGCACTCAGGTTTCTACCTACTGGTGGAGCTACCCTTCTCTTAGGCTTGCCGCTCATTAAAAGCAATGATTAGGACCAGTGCACTGGCATTAAGGCACTCATGAGTGAGAGAAGGGCCTCAGAAAGTATGAGCATTAGAGAGCATTCAAATGAATGTGACGCACTGCTGAGTGAGGCTTGGCATCTCTGGGGTATAACTGAGTTACAGACACTAGCAAAACACAGAGGGAGGTTATTCTAAAAATGGCGTTCAAAAGTCGTCACTGGAAAACAATCGGTGCTAAGCATGCATCCTATTTCTAGAATAGCACTTAGAGCCAATTCCTGCGCCTTAAAGTTGAGTGCCGGTATTTACGTCAGCTGAAACCTAGTGAAAATGCCGGCACCCAACTCATGGCATTTTGATGCATACATGACGCTATTCTAAAACACTGCATGCAACCTTTTGGAGCACCCCTGACCCGCCCACGACTCTCCCCCTGGCCACGCCCCTTTTTGAGTTACGTGATATGAGATATATGCGCCCAGTGTTATAGAATGGAGTTCAGGCAGATGCACATGCAAATCCAAATTAGTACCAATTAACTTCAATAGTTAAGGCCAATTAATTCTTAGTGAATGACTTGTTAATCAATTGGATCTGCGCTGAAATTTTGGTACCGAAATTTAAGCACCATATATAGAATCTGGATGAGTGTGTGTTACACATTCAGGCCATATGTTGAGAGGGAAAGCATGAGTATGGACAGTTTTTGTTGTTGTTGTTGCTATACACTAACATTTAAAACAAATAGCTTCAGCCCAAAAAGGCAGTTCAACAGCATAAGAACATAAGCGTTGCCATACTGGGATAGACCAAAGGTTCATCAAGCCCAGTATCCTGTTTCCAACAGTGGCCAATCTAGGTCACAAGTACCTGCCAAGATCCTAAAACAGTAAAACAGATTTTATACTGCTTAGCCTAGAAATAAGTTTAATAATGGCTTATGAACTTTTAGGAAATTATCCAAACTTTTTTTTCAACTCTGCTAAGCTAACTGCTTTTACCACATTCTCTGGCAACAAATTCCAAAGTTTAATTGCAGTGTGATAATGAGTCCATTGTGCAGCTTTGCTTATAAACCTGGTGGCATGTCTTGGGGCAGTGTGTAAGAAAAGTTCTAGACTCAGGGAAACAAGTGCATCTTAGACATAAAAGATCTTAGCACTAAAGCTTCTAGTCTATGCTGAGAATCCCATCACTTGAGAGTAATTGTTTAATAGCCCACATAAGATACACTGATTTTCAAAGCAAACTTATATGCACAAGTTCCTTGAAAATTACCCCAGCAAAACTACCCACACAATTGCACCTGCTCTTTCTCGTGAATAGTTTTACAGTTAAAAATTGTGCCCCTAAAGTTCAATGTGCAGCAGCAGTGGCAAAGGGAATGTGTTCAATGCTGGGTGCGGCCTTTATCTTATTCCACAAAGTCAGCAGTGCCAAATATATGTTTAATACGGTTACAGTTCTGCTATTCTCCAGATAATTCTACTGCCTTGCTCCTAGAGTATCAGGCCGTTCAGACAGACTGTCAGCCCGATACTATTCTTATGAGGGCCAAAACTTCACAGATAGGGAAGTTAGTTCACTGGCCAAAGTCCAATACTTTTTAAAATCTAAAAGAAGATGTGTAAATTAAAACACTGCCCAGAAACCCCACCTCCGGTACATCTCTCCTGGATACAGGGGCAAATGCATGTACACAGGGCATATGCACACATTTTTATCCAGCATGTGGAATGTGTCCCACAGTTACAAAATAGAGCTTCAAAACATATAGCAGGGGCTATAACAGTTCATCATGTTACACCTATCTTGACAGATTTAAACTGGCTGCCAGTTTCATGGCAAATTAAGTTTAAGGTGTGGTTACTTAATAACTGGGCCCTCAAAGTTGACTATACTGCCATGAAAAGCCAAAACACAGTAGCTGTTGAAAATAAACCAGATATTCAATTCCAGTTACTGGAAATGGCCCGGCATTGAATATCCGGGCTAATTCCTGCAGTCTGAATTTTGGGCCCATAGATATTGGGGGGGGGGAGGCATTTTTTATAACTGGACATTTATACATTTATCTATAGCAATGCCTAATTAGAATATATGGTTGATAGCCACAGCAGTT
Organism: Microcaecilia unicolor; assembly: GCF_901765095.1. Lineage (NCBI taxonomy): Eukaryota > Metazoa > Chordata > Amphibia > Gymnophiona > Siphonopidae > Microcaecilia > Microcaecilia unicolor. The sequence continues at coordinate 498,011,351 of NC_044032.1, forward strand.
TAGTACCAGCTTTCTCTCAGATTCATCACGCAGGCAGCTACTTGGATGGTACTTCAAAAAAATATATTATGCAAAGATCTGTCAGCTATTAATACCAAAGTGGTTTTATTTTGTGGTGAGCACTATGGTTCTATTAATAATGGGAATAATAATAGCCATATTTTTGTTTGCAGTGTATCAGACAGTTCTCTAGGTACACAGCTGATGCCTCTTCCCTGCCTATAAAAGGCCATTACCACTCTTCTTGAGGGGACATTTGCTTTCCGTCTTCTTCTATTTTCTAAATCTCTTCCAGTATTGCTTTGTGAGAGCTGGAAGAAACACAGCACTGACACAAGGCCCTGTTGAATTTAATTGGCTTTAACCTTTGCTGCAGTTCAGATTAGGACTTAGTGCCTGAAGACCGTTTCACAAGAAGCCTCTTCTAAAATCAGCAGCAAAGGGTCAGCTGAGAAGATGAAGACCAGTTCCAGATGTTCTTAACCCCCCCCCCCCCCACCACACACACACACACACACATACTGTAACATCCACTCTCCAGTGAACATTCTGGAACTCATTACACAGAGCTGGTAGACTCCAAATAGTAAGGTTGGGTCATGTGGGCACCAGTAATTTTGCTGACCTTCTAGAGTATGATTATTGTTAAACTTTCACTGAATTGAATCTGAATCCCTTTTCATTTCTGAGTTTTAATCATTTCATATAATCTTAGATTAGGTTGATATGAATTTTGTTTTTTAGTTTCAGAAGTAATTTAGGTGAACTATACAGTGAGGCAGACATGCACTGCTTCCCTATGGTATAATTCACCTCACCCCCACTTGAAAACATACTTCAGTCTTATTTGAGGAGAAATTAAATTAGGGTGGCAAAGTAGCTAAAAAATATATAACAAGAGGGAGCAAAGTGACATTCCTCCTGTTTAGAATAAGTATTCAGGCTATGCTTAGTAAGCTTAGCAAACTTAGCTAAGCTAAGAATCTAAAATGTGTTTTTGCAACAAAAAAAAAAAAAGTAAAGCCCCTGAAAAAAACAGTGGTGAAAGAAGTTGTACAAATTTGTCCATCAGGCTCTGTGCCTTGATGTGTGCGTAAAGTCGATTATGATCTTTTTGGGCAAGACTACAAATTATTATCATCAAAATTTTTTTTTTCGTTTACCAAAATTTTGTTTACCAAGTCGATGCATACAGCTGACATCAATGCAATCACTCCTTTAAAAGGAAGATGCGCTCCAGGCTACTTTGGGGGGGTGGGAGAGAGAGAGATTTTAATAAGCCCCCGAGAATACCAGTGAGAAGAGTTAGAGACATTTGTTCATTGGAGACATTGTCACAGCTATGACCATGCAGCCACCAATGCATATAACTGACACCATCAATGCAACCACTCTTCCTAGAAGAGAAAGATGCACTCTGGGCACTATGCCAGGCTGTGAGTATGTGGCAGGCATATACAGCTGATAACATCAGTGCAACCACTCCCCTTTGTAGCCCACTCAGAGCAACTGAGGGCAATTGAGGATCAACAGAGGAGACTGAAGTAAAGAAAGTAATTTTCTTGGTGAGTCATATCTTGAGTTGTCTCTCTGTTTTCTGTGTTCCTTCTTGGGGTAACAGAAAAATTAAGAAGAAGGCTCCATTGCATCTATCCCTGTGACTATGATTAAACATTTGCTTGCTCAAATTGAGACTAATAGTGATGAATGTCTCTATTCTCCCTTCACTGTAGAGGGTGTTTCCCTCAATTCTCGTGGTAAGACTCTGCCCTTACCACCAATATCTTTGAAGTCTCTTAGAATGCAGTATCCTGAGAAAGTGCCCTTGAGAGCTGTGGAAGAAACACAGAGGGACACACCCCTCCCTCCCCACACACACACACACTCACCTGTGCCATATATGGTACCTATGTTGATCTCGACTGAAGATCTGAATCAAGATACACAAGAGATATCCTTGTTGGACATTTGGAGGGTGGTGACCAGGATGGAGAGGATGTTGTAAGGAATTGCCACTCAATGATGCACCTTCATGAAAGAGGAGTGTCCAAATTTCAGGACATAGGTGCCAATGCACAAAGCTTACTGTGCTAGCAACATCTGATTTAGACTGGTTCTAGCCAGTTTAGTGTTCACGTTATTCATCGAGAAATACACAAAGGGGTTCTGCGTCGATCTTACCATTCATGGTAGCAGGCAACGATAATCCTATACAAATATATTACAATGAGCAGATTAGCATTAGAATGAGCAATCCGAACAATGCACAGCCATTTCCAAGCAATGCACAAAAAGGAGCACCTACCTTTAATGTGCAAAATTTTCTGGAAGGTCTGGAGCTGTTGTAACATGATGGCATCTTCTTGGTGGAGCAGTCTGCTGTCATATTTTAATAGTATTTGCATGTGTGTATTAAATATGCCATTTGTGAGTGTCCCCGCACTTAACAGCACTGTGGAAAAGTTATCATGGAACAAAAAAAAAAAAGGCTGAAGCACATTGAGGAGGCGCGTCCACAGCACCCGCAGTTGGAAAAGAAAAGCTAAACACGGCTTTTATACATGCATATATAAACAATAAAAAAAAACCAAGGCATGAATTTGTTGTGGAACCCTGTGGCACTTTTGCACTGGGTGTCTATGACGCATGTCTAGGACACACAGCTATGACGTGGTTGTAGCTTTTTTTTTTCTTGGGCATGCATATAGCATTGACGCTTAGTGAGTGACTGTTCCATGCATACGCTAGGTGCTTTCCCTTCGGAGCTGCATGCTGAAATTGCATGCAGCTCATTTGCATGCAATTTCCTTTGAGCATTGCTCGCTATTTCAAAATCGGTAATTTCAACCACAGATCTAAACGCATGCAGTTTTTAACTGCAACATTTGAGCATTGACCCCTTAGACTCCAAAATTTGTTGTCTTGGAAGGTGTTTGCTAACTGTGGGACCTCAGGTTCAGTCTTTGCATTCACTGGCTATATATGCTGTCAAAGGCAGCTTTCGCCTCAATCTTAAATTAGAATCATTAGAGAAATGACCCTGAATGAATAACCTTAGGTTCATTTTCCGATGATATATTGCTTAATTTTCCTGAAATATTACTTTAAAAGTACTTCAAGGAAGAAAGGGATCTGGGTGTCATCGTCGATAATACACTGAAACCTTCTGCTCAGTGTGCTGCTGCGGCTCGGAAAGCGAATAGAATGTTGGGTATTATTAGAAAAAGTTATGGAAAACAGGTGTGAGGATGTTATAATGCCGTTATATCACTCCATGGTGCGACCGCACCTTGAGTATTGTGTTCAATTCTGGTCGCCGCATCTCAAGAAAGATATAGTGGAATTGGAAAAGGTGCAGCGAAGGGAGACTAAAATGATAGCGGGGATGGGACGACTTCCCTATGAAGAAAGACTAAGGAGGCTAGGGCTTTTCAGCTTGGAGAAGAGACAGCTGAGGGGAGACATGATAGAGGTATATAAAATAATGAGTGGAGTGGAACAGGTGGATGTGAAGCGTGTGTTCACGCTTTCCAAAAATACTAGGACTAGGGGGCATGCGATGAAACTACAGTGTAGTAAATTTAAAACAAATCGGAGAAAATGTATCTTCACCCAACGCGTAATTAAACTCTGGAATTCGTTGCCGGAGAACGTGGTGAAGGCAGTTAGCTTGGCAGAGTTTAAAAAGGGGTTAGACGGTTTCCTAAAGGACAAGTCCATAAACTGCTACTAAATGGACTTGGGAAAAATCCACAATTCCAGTAATAACATGTATAGAATGTTTGTACGTTTGGGAAGCTTGCCAGGTGCCCTTGGCCTGGATTGGCCGCTGTCGTGGACAGGATGCTGGGCTCGATGGACCCTTGGTCTTTTCCCAGTGTGGCATTACTTATGTACTTAAGGAGATCCTAGGGCTTCTTAAACCAGATGCTGTTTCCTTTCAAAAATGTTTCTATGTTCCAATGTGCTCAACTGGTTAGCGGGTGGCCAAGGGAGCAATGGATTGACTCTCTTGTTAGAAGATTTGCAGGATGTAATTGGGATTTGTTCCACCTTGTGGCCACCTTCTCTTCAGAGAAGGTCAAATTATTGGTAATCAAAATGTATCTTAAGAAGAAAGAGATTTTGTTTTACGGGGAAAGGATTCAAGTGTTTCTTGATGTAGCTTGTTCTACGCAAATACCTAGAAAGGAGTTCCTGGTCTTGATGTCATGAACACTACAGGGGCTACTTTTTTCTTTAAGTACCCCTGTAGGTGTTTTGTGACTTATGGCCTCTTACAGTTGGAGAAATTTCTAGTAGCCTAGTGGTTAGTGCAGCAGACTCTGATCCTGGGGAACTGGGTTCAATTCCCACTGTAGCTCCTTGTGACTCTGGGCACATCACTTAATCCTCCATTGCCCCAGGTACAAATAAGTACCTGTATATACTATGTAAACTGCTTTGAATGTAGTTACAAAAAACACAGAAAGGCAGTATATCAAGCCCCATTCCCATTTGGGTAGGAAGAAGGATTAAGATTTAAAGGTGAATATTTACTTCTGTTTGTTCAGTATGGTATGCTAAGGGTGAGTGGGGGGCACTAAGAATGGGGGGGGGTCCTTTTATGATTTCTTTATATGTTGTTCTGTATTTAAACTGTTACTCTTTTCCTGTGATGTGGACTTTGGGATTTCTCTTTATGAATATCGACTTTTTTTTTTTTCTTTTTTTTTTTCTTGTCCTTGTGAGCCATCCATTGCTTGGAATATCTTTGGAATATAAATTTCAAAATTTTGGTAAATCAAAAAAAAAAAAACTTTTGATGATATTAATTTGTAGTCTTGCCCAAAAAGATCATAATTGTAGTCTCCGAAAATAAAAATCTTGCAGTTGTTTTCTTAGCCTTGAGTACAAAAACTACCCCACAAGGATTTAAAATGAAAGAATGGCTGACTGGGCCATTACAAGGTGTCAGATACCCTAGGTGAAACTTTAGCCTTCTGTCCCTCCTCCCATCACAATTAACTTTTCAAAATGAATATTGGCACTGGTAGGAGAAAACACTTGTGCACATAATTACATATTTATTTTACATGACTAGGAGAAAATGATGCTCATGTATTTGATTATTTTTAAAATTTATACCCCGCTTACTCCTAAGCAGTTTACAGGAAAAAAAAACATAAAATTCCAACATAAAATCATTACACAGTAAAAACTGACAAAGATAATTAAACATCATCAAACATCAGTAAAAGCTTGTAGAAAAAGATGAGGTTTCAATGCCCTTTTGAATTACTGCAGAGTGGCACACAATTGCAGACGTCTCAGAAGTTTATTCTACAGCAAATGTCCCACTATAGAAAAAGTGGTAGACACGGTTTCTGCAAAATGTACGCCAACTGAAGAAGCAACAGAGAGAGGTCCTGCATTTTCAGATCTTAATGAGCCGTTGAGAAGCACTGACATACAGGATGCTGGGCCTGATAGAACTTTGATTCAATCCAATATGGCACATCTTATGATCTCCCTTGTATATATTTGCATAGAGGTTGCCTCAACCAAACCTAATGCTTGTGCTATCAAGACAGGAGGTTCATTTGCAGATGACAAGAATGAGAGCTTTCTATGTTGCTGGACCCATCCTCTGAAATAGCTCTCCAAGAAAAAGTGAGGGGTTACAAGGGTTTTGAATACTTTTGTAGAACAATCCAACCATGGCCATTTATTAAAAGGAAGTGTGATGGGCTGCTAGGTTAAGGATTGTTGGCATGTTTGTGTAGTGTAAAGATTTACTATGATATAATAAAGGTCTAGGCAGACATAATATACAGAAACAGTTATGATAAAGTCAGTACGTCAGTTTAATCAATTTTTTAATCATTCAACTTTTTATTGGAACATAACAACAGAATACAAACCCAGGGTATGAATAACAAGGTCATAACCATCTTAATCAACTAAACTAGCTCTGTGCAGAAGTGTATTTCTATTATACCTTTCCTCCCCCTCACCATCCATCCCTCCCATCCCTGGGAAGCATATTGACCAGTATCCCAACATACATAATATAATATCAAGTGACTCTTGTAGAATGCAAACATAAAGAAACAACAAACTGTTTTAGTACTGACTATATAACAGGGCTACAGTTCATAATCGGGCCAATTGGGAAAAGTCATATGTCTCATGGTACAACCACTAAGAGTCAAGAGCTTTTCAAAAAATTATTTGCAAATATAGCCAATGTGCATGTGCACATAGAGATACTTCTAAAAATTCTGCTAGGGTGATTTGGTGAACTGGTGGGTGAAATCCCCATGGATAGGCGTATGGCGCAGTTAGCATTGGTAGGCCCCAAGGTGTGTGGCTGTAGACTGTCAGATGGGGAGACCCGCTTAAGGGTGGGGAGGATTGAACTAGGTGATGAGAGTTGCGGGAGGATCAGTTTTTGCAGCTTGAAAGAGCCAGTCTTGGACTTTGTGCAGTAGATACTGCCCAAAAAAATTGCTCCTTCTCCCTGTCCTACTTCCCCTCACTTTCCTCTCTTTCCTTTCCTAATGCAATTTGTAGTTTCTTTCCTTCTCAAGTATTTTCCATATTTTGGTTGTATTATTGAAAGATGGTATATAGAGTACCACATAAACATGCATACAAACTAACCCCCATAGGCTCCATTGTGTCTTTAGAAAATAGGTGCCTTCTTGCCCTCTTAACCTAGGTAACTTGTTATAAAATTACCCCTTTATTTTATAAAGGGGTGCTTATTTTTAAGCACCAAGAATGTACCTATTTGGAGCCTGTTCTATAAATTTACTTTTTGTTATAGAATTCTAGCATAACAAGTCATATGTGCATCTAATCTAATCATAAGTACATAAGTACATAAGTAGTGCCATACTGGGAAAGACCAAAGGTCCATCTAGCCCAGCATTTATAGACCGCTTTCTCCCTCCGAGAGCAGTTTACAATAAAAGACTGAACTACAATTAAAAGAACTGCAAATTAACATTTAATCCAAAACTTTTGGAACAAATAAGTCTTGAGACATTTATGAAAAACATGATTAGAGGATTGTCTCTATCAAAAGAGGAAGATCATTCCATATCTCAGTAGCTAAGAGAATGAAGATTCCAATATCTTTTTGTATCGAATGGCCTTAAAAGATGGAAACATCAGCAGATAAGAGTCTCTTTGACCTAGACAGGCTTTTCTGACGGAGGCATCTATATTTGGAGCGTGAGCACTTACACTTGCCATAGAGCACTCGGGCCTAGATTGTGAACGTTGTGCTTAGATTACTGTATTTTATAAATTTATGCATGTAACTGTGCTCCCCACCCACGCTCTGTCCAAACTCTACCGTTGTGAAAGCCAACCTGCAAAGTACACACCAGAAGCTGATTGTTAACATGCAGATGCGTTTGCAAATAACTAGAATACTGGCATTTGTGTTCCTATTTGATGCTTAAATCTAGGCGGTTCCCTATGGCTAAGATAACAGTACTCAGAATTAAAAAAATATTTCGTGTAAGTATACAGTTATATAATTATAAACCATATGAAAGAATAGGGACAATTAGATGTCTTTAGGGCTTTGCACATGACTGCACACAAAGAACTCTTTTAGACCTATGGGTGTGTCGTATTGGCAAGTCTAGCATGTAGTAAATGAATATCATGAAAGAAACAGGAATATATTTGTGTAGAGTGCTTTGCAATTACATCTAAATATTAACAGGCATTCTGGATTTCATTATAGATTCACTGTCTGTCAAAGAAAAGAAGCATCTTGAGTCTTGGTAGAACTGTGACTGACTCCTTCACTGAGCCACAGTGAAAATAATGAGAACTTATTCCAAAGGAAAAACTTCATTTTCTCTTGGGTTAACTTTTTACGATAATTATGTGAAGATGCCAAGTTTAAGAACAGTCTATCATTAATCATCTTCCTTCTGGCGGAGAACATAACCTGTTAATGGCAGGGTAGCTGAGGAGAGTGGGATCACTTTCATGCTAGTGGAAACGCCCTTTAGGAAGAATGGTAATGGTAGCACTCAGGACTTGTAGTGCTGTCCAGGAAAGTCCCCCCCCCCCCCCCCCATTACCACCCCACATAAATTTACCACTGTAGAGATCGGGCCATGCGAGCTAGCATCAGAGCTAGCTTAATCTGTAGGCAAACTAGGCGTTCGTTTATGGCAGCAGCTTCTGGTGTGCAGCAGAGAACAGTTGAAAGCATGGTAAAATGATAGGCCCTGACAGCCACAGAAACTCAAGGAACCATCAAGGAGGGTGACCAAAGGTCAAATAACCCATTCACTAAAGCCAGTGGTTTTTGAAAATTATCCTCTGTCCCCTGGACTCTATATATGGTGTCAAGAATTTGTGGCCAAGATTTGCCTGTGGATCTTTGATCTGTGTGCAAACTAATTAGCTAATGTCCCAATTACTTGCAATTAATTGTTAATAATTATTACAGTTAAGTAGAAATAATTGACATTTGTGTGTGCATTCCCCTGTACCCTATTCTATAACTCTGTGCACCTAAACCCTCTAGCGTGCAACTTAAAAGGAGGAGTGGTAGGGTTGTTCCTAAAGTTGCACACAGGGTTATAGAATAGCCCCATTTCAACACCAAAATGCCCAGAGTTGGGCACTGAAGTGGGCTCAGATTGGAACACCATTTTTAGAATAGCATCTGAGCACCATTTATAGAATGCCCCCCTATGTGTGTGTGTATGTATATATATATATACATATTACATTGCATTACAAGAGTATTTATAGACCACTAGATCTCCAGTAAGGATTCAAAGCCGAAATACAGAAGAAGAAACTGATTTTAAAAACATCAGGAAGTTTACAAATTAGCAATAACAAACAAAATCTAATTATCTATATAAATAAAATCCCCCCTCAGATGTTCTGAAGCTCACTCCATCTGTCCTGAACTCCTGTCCTCCTGGTAGGCTAGGCTATTCGGACTACTCACCCTCAGTCTCAGCCACACCCATCTGGGCCTTAGGCCACGCACCATCTGCACATAAAAAGCACCCTCAACGTTCTAAAGCACACTCTGAGGCTTCAACAGTTCGTATGTTCGAAGCTCTGTAACCATTTTTAAGCACACTACATCTCTGCCCCGCCCTGACCTATCAGAGAAGGGAGGAGTGTCACAGCTGCACCGCTCTGACCTATCAAAGGGAACTGAAACAGGAAAAGGGAGGAGCGTCACACCGAATGACGGACCTATCAGAGGGAAGTCAAATAGAAGAAGGGAGGAGCGTCAGAGGCCAAGGTGACGACCGTATCTACGTCTCATAGGTTTCCTTGCTTTTTTTTCAGTGTATTGCAGCCAGTGTTGCCAGGTGGGCGGTTTACCGCCCAATTGGGCGGTTTTCCGCGACCCGCCGCGGGAAATTTTTGCCCGCTGCGGGTTGCGGTTTTTTGGGCTGTTTTTTGGGCTTCAGGACGGTTTTTTGTGCGGCTTTTTCGGCCGCGGGGGCGGGGTTAGTGACGTTTTTGGGCGGGGTTAGTGACGTGGGAGGCGGGGCCGATGACGGGGGAGGCCGGTGACGGCGGGGGCGGGGGTGATGACGCGGGGGTGAGGGTGTCAGGGGCGGGGTTTGAGTTTGGGCGGGTTTTGGGCGGTTTTTGTGCTGGATTGGGTGGGAAAAAAATTTTCCACCTGGCAACACTGATTGCAGCTGCAGCCACTTAGGTAAGTCTAGCAAGCCTGTCAGCTACTGAATACAGAAAGCAAAAGGTAGCATGTGGGAACTTGCTCCATTTTGTTCTCTGGAATGCAGTGATTATTATACAAATGGTCTTGCTTTCATTATTTTGGTAGGGGCTGCCTTCATGACTGTCCACAGTCCCCCCAGTCCTGACACCTGACGGGGGACAGGGAAGGACACTCACTGTCTCACATACGCACTCGCACACACTCATTCTCACATACACACACGCTCTCTCACAGACACACTCACACCCACTCTCTGTCACACACACACACTTGCACATTCTCACTCTCACACACAGTCACTCTCACAGACACTCTCTCAAACATACACACTTCGCGCAAAACCTTGCTAGCGCCCGTTTCATTTCAGCCAGAAACGGGCCTTTTTTACTAGTATAAAAATAAATAAGCAATGAAAAGATTAATAAATAATAATAATGATCAACCTTTAATTATGTAGAAGTAGGTCTTCAAGGCCTCACGAAAACTTAAGAAAGACCGCACCAATAGGAGACCAACAGGAAGACCATTCCAAATACAAACTACTAGATTTTTAAAAAAATGAATGAGAAAATAAAGCTTTAAATCTAATTTGAACTATGGAAGGAAATGTTGGGGTCATTGAATTACAGGTACAAGGCCTAGTACTCAATTGTAACATATTTAAAGACCAGGAAAGATTGGCTGCACAAATTCCTTATAAAGACTTAAAAATCAAACATAATGACTTAAAAACAATCCTTGCTTGAATCATCAACTAGTGCAACTCCTGCAGTAGTGGTGAAACATGATTGAACTTGGACTTATAAAAAACTAGTAGAAAAGGCCCGTTTCTGACACAAATGAAATGGGCGCTAGCAAGGTTTTCCTCAGAGTGTGTATGTTTGAGAGAGAATGTGTGTGAGAGATGGAGTGTGTGTGTCAGAGAGAGAATGAGAGAGAGACAGACAGCGTGTGTGTGTGTTTGTGTGAGAGACAGAATGTCTGTGTGTGTGAGACTGTGTGTGTGTGACAGAGAGATAGAGTGTGATAGAGAGTGTGTCAGAGAGAGTGTATGTGAGAGACAGTGAGTGAGTGAGTGTGAGCCCCCACCCCCCTCTCGCAGGGCCCCCCTCCCCACCCCCACCTCTCTGGTCTCAGGACCCCCTCCCCACCTCCCTCTCCCCTGCCCCGTCTCCAGCCATCCATGTCCAGCGACCCTCCTCTCCCCCTGCCCCCCTGCAGCTACCCATGTCCAGTGACCCTCCCCCCCAGCTACCCATGTCCAGCGACCCTCCCCTCCCCCCCCCCCACCAGCGCATCAAACCCCCTCGCCACCCGCAGCTGCCAGTGGTAATGGTGTCTGGCTGCCGCTGCTTCCCCTGTTGAGCAGCAGCGGCCGCTACAAAAAGAAAAGAAGCGATAAATGTTTTTAAACCCATCCCAAATCATTCGCAAATGCCCGAGTCTTACAACGCAGTCTCTGCAGCCGCTCCTCCTTTCACCTGTCACGTCACTGCGCTCTTCCGGGGTCTTACTCCAGGGGCAGTGACGTGGATGCGAGAGGAGGAGCAGCTGCAGAGACTGCGTTGTAAGACTCGGGCATTTGCAAATGATTTGGACTGGGTTTAAAAACATTTATCGCTTCTTTTCTTTTTGTAGTGGCCGCTGCTGCTCAACAGGAGAAGCAGCAGCAGCCAGACAGCGTTACTACTGGCATCTGCGGGTGGTGATGGGGTTTGATGGGGGGGGGGGGGGTGTTGATGTGCTTTGGAGGGGGGGAGAGGATGTTTGATGTGCCAGGGGGAGGGGGGAATTGGGTGATGCGCCGAGGGGGGGTTCTGTGGTGCCGCGCTTGTAGTTTTTTGATGCACCGCTCCCTGCCACTTGCTCCGAAGTGGCAGGGAGCAGCGCACTGACAGCTGGTTCCCAGGCAGGGGGAGGAGTAGGGAAACATGCGTGATTCCCTACTCCTCCCCCTGCCTGGGAATCAGCTGTTAGTGACGTCATCCTGGCTATGGAGCCTGTCATGACTCTCGGGGCTTGATAATAAGAAGCCCCAATATCATGGAGCATAACCCTGGCGCAGCAATCACCTGAAGTCTCTATTATTTTGTAAAGTCTCTTTTATTGAATAAATCACAGATAATTTACTCACAGATAGATGTTCAGGATACAGAGACTTCTGAATCTGGAGGCTGTGGGAGGTGGAGATCTGAAGAGAGGTAGTTGTATTGCAGGGGGAGGGGAAAGTAGTTGAACAGGTAGAAATAGTCCAAAGCTGGGTGACTGCAATGTGCAATATCTCATTTGGAAGAAGATATTTACAGGGTAAAAAATCCAGGTTCGTTACAGGGAGTGCGAGGGCTTAGACGTTACAGGGATTTTCAGCAGGACAGAGCTGTCTGGAGCGAGATGGTGGTGGGCTCCATGCCCTGGCTATAATGGAGGAAGAAGCCCCACATGGCTGAAAGGACAAGGAAGTGGTGGGGCTTCATACAGGGAGGAGCAGACAGAGACCAATGGGGGGCAGAGCCTGCTATCGGATAGCAAGGGGTAGTCCTAGAGATAGGAGGGAAGGGTCATACCTGGCTGACCTCTGATAGTAAGACTGAACAGGAAGACAAAAGAGCCAAGCTTGGCAGAGGGAGAGGGAGAGAGAGAAGGTCTGAGCAGCCTCACAACCAGTGATAGCAGTTCTTACACAGCCAAACAAGTGTGGTTGCATTGCCTGTGAACTACATTACCCACAGTGCATTGCTCATATATCTTTACAATGAGAGACTGCAGCAGCGAGAGTTCTTAGAAATGAGAATAACAGTAAAGACATTACTCACATTTTAGGATCACGTTATGAACTAGTGCAAGGCTGTCAGGGAACAGAACACTCCTCGCCTGATATCGGTGGATATCATCATCATTATCACAATTTATTAAATCAATCGCATGCAAGGTCCAATATTAACAGTCAGGTTGTCCATCGGCTGTCGTGACACCAAGCTTGAATGGACAGTCACAAACTCTGGAACAGCGTGAGTCCTTGGCCTATTGTCGTCGGACAGCAGCAAGAGGCAAACCTCCCAGGCAGGACTGGACTGACGAGCTTGGCTTGGCTGGAACAGGTTTCAGAATACTCGAACGAGCTTGGCAGGAACGGGGTCCAGGACTTTCAACGAGCCGGGTAGGCACAGGATCTGAAATGAGAGACAGACAACAACAACACAAGAGAGAGAGAGAGAGCCTTCGAGTCTCTGGTCTTCACAGGAGGTGGCAGATCACAGTGCTCGCGCCCCTTCATGTGGTACGAGGAGCACGACTTCAGCGATGGGTCTGCAGAAATTCTTCGCTATTCCTTGTTTCCCAGTTCTGACCTCGACCTTTCTGACGCTTCCATCTTCGCTAGGGATAGCTCTGGTAACCACCGCCAAGGGCCACTCGTTGCGTTGGGCCTGGTTGTCTTTGAGTAAGACAACATCGCCTTCGCGGATGTTGCCCTTGCTGATCTGCCATTTGCTGCGGGTCTGTAGGGTCGGGAGGTACTCTCGTCTCCAGCGGCTCCAGAAGGTATTGGCCAAACTCTGGACTTGTCTCCATTGCCGTCTGCATAGGTCTTTCTCATCGAAATCCCCGGGCGGGTTTGGTGGCACACCTGTCTTTTGCGTTAGAAGTGTGGCTGGGGTCAAGATCAAGGGCGACTCTGGATCTGAGGACACTGGGATCAGAGGTCTCGCATTGATGATAGCAGATACTTCTGCCAGAAGTGTGGTCAGCACCTCGTGGGTGAGGCGATTAGCCCCTGCTTCAGATAGCATAGAGTCGAGAATGCGACGAGCAATCCCGATCATGCGCTCCCAAACTCCTCCCATATGCGAAGCATGGGGGGGGTTGAATATCCACGTGCAGTGGTGATCGTTCAGGTACTTTTCGATAGCTGGTGCGTTGATCTTCTCTGAATGTATTTTCAGCTCTTTGCAGGCACTTATGAAGTTAGATCCACAATCAGAGCGAATCTGCTTGGCTGGGCCGCGGATTGAGAGGAACCTCCTGAGAGCGTTTATGAAGCTTGAAGTGTCCATCGACTCTATGACTTCGATGTGGACAGCGCGTATGCTCATGCACGTGAACAAAACGGCCCATCGTTTGCTGCTTGCACTTCCTCCTCTGGTTCGTCTCGAGACAACTGGCCAAGGTCCAAAGATATCCAGTCCCACATAGGTGAATGGTGGGTCAGTGCTCAGCCTTTCGGATGGCAGGTCTGCCATTCTTTGGTCTTGGTGTTTGCCTCGCAGTTTCCGGCACTTGACACATCTGTGGATGGTTGCAGTGATGCACTGCTTCGCTCCGACGATCCACACTCCTGCGGCCCTGATTGCTCCCTCGGTGAAGTGTCGACCTTGGTGCTTGACCTGCTCGTGGTAATGGCGCACGAGCAGGGTGGATACCGGGTGCCGGCCTGGGGTGATCAAAGGGTTCCTTTCGCTCTTGTCTATCTTGGCGTGGGTGAGGCGGCCGCCTACCCTTAGCAATCCATCCTCATCCTTGAAGGGATCTAGTTTCCAGAGGGGGCTGTCCTTTGGGATCGTCTTCCCTTTGCTGATGCACATGTACTCTGCAGCGTATGCTTCTTGTTGTACCCAACGTAAGACTACCTTCTCTGCCCGGACAAATTCTTCAACAGCCAAGGGCTTGGAACAGAGATGCCAGTGATGACACTTGCCTGTTCTTCTATCGGGGCTCTGCTGGAAAGAATGCGTGATGTGGATAAGGTGGGCTATGGCTCTTCTCAGCGTCACCCACCGTGAGAATCGGTTGAAGCGGTGCGTTCCCGGGGTGTCCTTGGGTGAGACACTCGTGGCGAGGACCTTGACTATCGGACGGACTTCGACATCATCTTCTGGGTTCACCAGTTCAAAGGAGTTTGTGGTAGTTGTAGTGGCGCTTTTTGGTTGCGTGAGGAATTTCGGCCCTGTCAGCCAAGTCGTTCGCATCAGGTGAGTTGCTGGGACAGCCCTTGTGGCATGGTCCGCTGGGTTGTGGTCGGTTGGCACGTAATGCCATTGGTTAGGTCTGGTGGATTTTCGGATGCGTTCCACTCGGTTACTCACATATACATGGAATCTTCTGTTCTGGTTGTATATGTAGCCGAGTACGACCTTGCTGTCTGTGTAGAACTTGACTGAGTCTATGTGGGTATCCATCTCGCTTACAACCAATTCGGCTATTTCTACTGCTAGGACTGCTCCGCAAAGTTCTAAGCGTGGCACGGTCTGCCCACATTGCGGAGCTAGCTTTGATTTGCCGAAGATGAATCCCGTATGGATGGCCTCGCAAGCATCTATGGTCTTCAGGTACGCCACTGCAGCTATGGCTTTCTCCGAGGCATCAGAGAAGACGCAAACCTCCTTGTGGCGGGCGTTCGTGAGAGACACTGGGACACATGTCCGTGGGATGTGGAGTTCTTCAAGTGTCTTTAGGGAGTTTCGCCATGTGTTCCACTCTTGCCTTTTTCCTGGCGGCAATGGGGCATCCCATTCAGTTGAGCTTGAGGAGAGTTCGCGAAGCAGTGACCTCCCTTGGATGGTGACTGGTGCTACGAATCCTAGTGGGTCATACAGGCTATTCACCGTAGACAAGATGCCTCGTCGGGTGTACGGCTTCTCTTGCGTGCAGACTCGGAAGGTAAAGGTGTCTGTTTTTAGGTCCCAGCTTAGGCCGAGGCTGCGCTGTAGAGGAGGGGTGTCCACTCCTAGATCCAGATCCTTCAAGTTCGTAGCGTGGTCTGCTGGAGAGAACGCTCTCATCACGTTGGCGCTATTGGATGCGATTTTGTGGAGTCTCAGATTAGCTCCCGCTAGCATCATCTGTGTCCTTTTCAGCAGGTCGATGGCTTCTGTTTCAGTGGGTAAGGACTTCAACCCGTCGTCCACGTAGAAGTCTCTCTCCACGAACTGCCTTGCATCAACGCCGTGTTCCTTCTCTCCTTCACGTGCTGTCCGTCTGAGCCCGTAGGCGGCCACTGCTGGTGATGGGCTGTTTCCGAAAACATGTACCCGCATTCTGTATTCCACCACGTCTCTGTTGATGTCGTCATCATGGAACCACAGGAACCTTAAGTAATTCCTGTGGTCTTCGTGGACGGTGAAGCAGTAGAACATTTGCTGGATGTCAGCCATCACGGCGATGGGTTCCTTTCTGAAGCGGATTAAGATTCCCAGTAGGCTGTTGGTTAGGTCGGGCCCAGTGAGCAGCACGCTGTTCAGTGAAGTTCCTTGGAACTGGGCGCTAGAGTCGAACACAATTCGGATTTGTCGTGGCTTCTGTGGGTGGTATACCCCGAAGATAGGTAGGTACCAGCATTCCTCGTTATCTTTCAATGGTGGGGCGAGCTCCGCGTGGCCGTTGGTGAGCATGTTTTGCATGAAGGCTGTGAACTGTTGTCTCATCTCTGGTTTCCTCTTCAAGGTCCTTTGTAGCGAGGCGAGTCGGGAGAAGGCGTAACTCCTGTTGTTTGGGAGTCGGGCCCTGGGCTTACGGAATGGAAGGGGCGCTACCCAGCCGTTTGACTCGTCTTTCTCTAGGCCTTTGTCCATAATGCTCAGGAACTCTTTATCTTCTATAGAGAGTGCGAGTCTGTCATCGTCTTTAGTGGTCTGGAACACCGAGCTCCCCAGATGTTCTCCTAAACCTGCTGTGGAGCTGGTTTTACGGCGTGAGACGACGTTATGTTCTTTGTGTTCGTGAACCTCTTTGGTAGTCAGGTGATTGGCGCACGATTCAAATAGCATGGCGCGTCCACCTTCTAAGACACTGGTGGAGAGCGCACGGATGTTCGGTCTTATCGTCCGGTTGAGGCAGACGCCACCCACTATGGTCCATCCCAGATCGAGACGGTGCGCATAGGGAGCACCCCGTGGGCCTCTGCGTGATTCATGGATGTCCAGGAGTTCTGGTGCGTCACGACCCAGCAAAGGTAGGATCTCAGCGTCTGGATCCAAGGGTATGAGTTGGTTGGCTATAGGTCTCAGATGAGGGTGACTCCACGCGACCTCTGGTGTAGGAATCTCATCCTTGTCATCTGGTATCTGGTCACATTCCATTAGTGCAGGTAGTTTTGACTTGGTGCTTCCATCTATTGCTTCTATCGTGTAGCCGCTTGCTACTCTCCCCAACACTTGTGTGACTCCTGCGCACGTTTTAATGCTATATGAGGAGTAGCTCTGCTGGATTCCAAACAGGTCGTAAAACTCTGACCTTGCAAGAGATCGGTTGCTTTGCTCATCTATGATAACATACATTTTGACTGCCTTCTCCGGCCGTCCCTCGGGATACACTTTGGCCAGGCATATCTTGGTGCAGGATCTCCCTTCGCGGCCTTTACCGCATATTCTCGTGCACTTCGGCGTGGCTTGGAGTGCCTGTGGCCCTACCTCTCCCGTCTCCTCGCCGTGATTCGCTTCGGGGTTGGGATGTGGTTCGGCATCACCCGGGCGTGAAGTGTTGGTTTGCTGGCTACTGCCGCGTTCTGTGTACTTGCTAGGTGCTCTGCAGTCCTTGGCGATATGGTCTGAAGAAGCCCAGCACCTGTAGCAAAGTCTGTACCTTGTGAGCAGTTCTCTACGTTCCTCCCACGGTTTCCTTAAGAACTCTCGGCACTTTCTGAGTGGGTGGGGCATCCCATGTATAGGGCATGGTTCTTTGGGATCCTCTACGTTCTCTGTGGTGAGAGAGGGGTCAGCCGGTGTAGACGTTGCGGGCGACACTCCTGTCTTGTGCACAGATATGGGTCTTCGGCCTAGTTTGGCTGTTTTCCCTTCCAGGGATTGGCTTGATTCACATGGCTCAACCATGAACCATGGATCGTTTCTCCTTTTGGCTATGTCTCTTATGAATTTTGCGAAAATGTTGAAAGGAGGATATTTCCCCTGATTCTCTTCCTTGTAACGTGTGCCAACTACTGACCACTTCTCCCTTATGTCATATGGTAACTTCCCCAGGATACTCTTGGTGCCTCGAGGTGTGTCTAGCTGGCTGAGGTTTGGAAAGCTGTTCTCGGCCTTGACTGCTTCCAGCTCGTGAAGGAGGTTTCCCAACTCTTGCAGCTTGAGGTTGTCTCTGCCGGATACCGCTGGGAATCTGTCCAACCTATTGAACAATGAATTTTCTATGGCTTCTGAGCTGCCGTAATACTCCTCGAGTCTTCCCCACATCTCTTTTAACCCCTCAGACGGGTTATTCAAGTATGAATGCTTCAACTCCTCCACACGTGCGGCTGTTCCCTTTCCCAGCCAATGTAACATCATGTTCATCTCTTGCTTGGGTGTGAGTCTCATGTCCACGATAGCATCCTTGAAGTCTGATTTCCATGCTCTGTACCGCTCAGGACGGCCGTCGAATTGGGTAAGCCCTGAGCCCCCCAGATCCTTGCGTGCCAGATATCTCACTAGTTCATCTCTGGTTGAGGTTCTGGGCTGGTCAGTCATAACCATTGCGGGCTGGCTGGTCTCGGTCTCAGTGGGAATAGGTGCAGAATATGGCCACCCTGCCATTTCTTGTTTGTACGAAGTGCGTGTAGCTGGCGCTCTTCCGAGAGACGGTGACCCAGACTCTCCTTGCCTCTGGCTGCTGTATGGCACTGGGGCCCGTGGCTGGGGTGGGACATCCATTTCATCGGCTGCTCCCAGGGCATAAGCCAGCGGCGGTGCATCGAAGCTTGTACGAGTGTGTAAGCTGGTACGGTGAGGCTTGATTCCCTTGGTGTGCTGTACTTCCGTGTTTGAGGGCTCATCGAAATCGAGCCGTTCCGCTGTCCTGACAGGCAGTGGGGAGTGCGTTGACACGTAAGTTTCGGTTCTTAGAGCAGGGTCTTCAAACCCGAGGTGGTTGAGTCGCTCGACCTCATCATGCTGTTCCACAGCATCTTCGCGGGAGATAGCTCTCGCCTCCAGTTCGACCAATTCTCTATTTCGCCGGAGTGCTTCTATCATGATGTCTAGCTCAGATTTTTTACGAGCATCCTCGGCCTTTCTGTGTGCTTCCTCGGCCTTTCTGTGTGCTTCCTCAGCCTCTCTGTGTGCTTCCTCAGCCTCTAGCGCAACTCGTTTTAGCTTCAGGGTGGTTTCTTGTTGAATGAAGGCCTTCACTTGGGAGGTCACCTCGCTGATTTTCGATTGGTTGGAGTGATTCGTTGCGTGTGATCTGGAGGATCTTGAGCTTTTGGATGAATGTATGGAAGAGTGAGAATGCACGGAGATGCTGTCTTCTGGAGCTACAGAATGGTTGGAGCGATTTGTTGTAAGTGACCTGGAGGATCTTGAGCTTTTGGACGAATGTTTGGAAGATTGAGAGTGCACGGAGATGCTGTCTTGTGGTTCTGCAGTTGCATTTGTTGTCATCTCTTCGGCTTTGGCTACCTCTGTATAGCGCCCATGATCCGTGGTCTCTTGGAGTTCCCTTTCCACGAGACTCTGCTCCGTGTTCGTCTCCTCTAAGAACTGGCAATACTCTTCTGCCTTTTGCCGATAACGTGCATAGTTGGTTTTCATCGACGTCAGATGGGCGTCATTGTCCGCCCCTGCCTTTAAAGCGCGGCGTAAACTTTCTTCCACTTCTTTCCAGAGTCTGTTCAGTTTCCTGGCATAGCTTTCCTGTTTCACTTGATACGCTTCCAGGGCCTTTTGGGTTAACTTGCGAGCTCTTCTGCGCTGGAACCCTTGTTGGGACTGGAGGGAGAGGGTGTCTATCACATCCGCGTTGGCCTCCTTTGTGTCTGGCGCGGAGGACGCTTCCTCCTGTACAATTTGTGAGACATTGAAATCTGCCATCATGTACTGGTTTGCTTATCTGTCTTTATTAAGTGAAAAGTTAACTCTTGTGAGCAGGGGGCTGGGGATGTAAGGATTACACAGCACGAAGCAGTTTGTCTTTCAAGCTGTTGGATTCAACTGGATCAAGTTTCACTGTTATGCAGGGTTGCCAGGTGGAAAATTTTTTTCCAGCCTAAAGGAGCCCAAAATCCAGCCCAAAATCCGCCCAAACTCAAACCCCGCCCCTGACACCCCCGCCCCCGCGTCATCACCCCCGCCCCCGCCGTCATCAACCCCGCCCCCGCCGTCATCGGCCCCGCCTCCCCCGTCATCGGCCCCGCCTCCCCCGTCATCGGCCCCGCCTCCCCCGTCACTAACCCCGCCTCCCACGTCACTAACCCCGCCTCCCAACGTCACTAACCCCGCCTCCCACGTCACTAACCCCGCCCACCGCGGCCGAAAAGCCGGCCAAAAAACCGCCCAAAAAACCGCAACCCGCCGCGGGCAAAAATTTCCCGCGGCGGGTCGCGGAAAACCGCCCAATTGGGCGGTAAAACCGCCCACCTGGCAACACTGCTGTTATGTCACTGGGCAAAGGAGGAGGGAGGGGGGACTGGAGAGAGTAGCTCTGAGTCAGGGCTGTGGCTTCAAGCAGTAACCTAGCAACAGATTGCCTCCCGCCCTTCTTGCCCAAAGACCTTCAGGGCTCAGATTTCTGAGGCTGGAGGGAGAGGGGAGGGGGACCTTCCAAGTTTCCTCAGTAATCACAGAGGTGTGATATTCAAAGAGTTAGCTGCACATTCTTTGGCTCACTCTGATGTCTTGCTTGAAGGTTAAACATTCACAGGTTTGTCAACACAAAACATTTTTCTTCTCTCTCTGACCCTTTAGCTGCTGGCTTCATTTAAATGCGTTTCAATTAACATAGGCAGTGCTAGCAGAGTCACTGATTTCTTTAAACACAGTGCAGATGGCTATTTTAATTCTGTTTTTTTTACTTTGCTTACTGGCGAGCCAGATGAGAAGGGGTCCCTTCTGTGCAGGAGAGGGTATTTAAGTTAATCACTATCAAGAATGCAGGCAGACACTGGATTCAGTTTAAACCTCCACGATTTTCTGCTTCTTTCACAAGCTCCACTTATCTAGTAAATGCATTTTAACTTTAACAGATCATCCAACATTGCTTTCCTTATGGCTTCACTAGAATGCAGATCAATTAACATCCAGACAATGAGCAGTTACTGATTTTCCTTTTCTTTTCACACACTTGACCCTTCTGTTCTCTTAAAGGCACAGTTGTCCTGCTCCAAACTTTCCTCACAGCTATTCAGTTATAATGCTGGATTTTTTACTGTCATGACTCTCGGGGCTTGATAATAAGAAGCCCCAATATCATGGAGCATAACCCTGGCGCAGCAATCACCTGAAGTCTCTATTATTTTGTAAAGTCTCTTTTATTGAATAAATCACAGATAATTTACTCACAGATAGATGTTCAGGATACAGAGACTTCTGAATCTGGAGGCTGTGGGAGGTGGAGATCTGAAGAGAGGTAGTTGTATTGCAGGGGGAGGGGAAAGTAGTTGAACAGGTAGAAATAGTCCAAAGCTGGGTGACTGCAATGTGCAATATCTCATTTGGAAGAAGATATTTACAGGGTAAAAAATCCAGGTTCGTTACAGGGAGTGCGAGGGCTTAGACGTTACAGGGATTTTCAGCAGGACAGAGCTGTCTGGAGCGAGATGGTGGTGGGCTCCATGCCCTGGCTATAATGGAGGAAGAAGCCCCACATGGCTGAAAGGACAAGGAAGTGGTGGGGCTTCATACAGGGAGGAGCAGACAGAGACCAATGGGGGGCAGAGCCTGCTATCGGATAGCAAGGGGTAGTCCTAGAGATAGGAGGGAAGGGTCATACCTGGCTGACCTCTGATAGTAAGACTGAACAGGAAGACAAAAGAGCCAAGCTTGGCAGAGGGAGAGGGAGAGAGAGAAGGTCTGAGCAGCCTCACAACCAGTGATAGCAGTTCTTACACAGCCAAACAAGTGTGGTTGCATTGCCTGTGAACTACATTACCCACAGTGCATTGCTCATATATCTTTACAATGAGAGACTGCAGCAGCGAGAGTTCTTAGAAATGAGAATAACAGTAAAGACATTACTCACATTTTAGGATCACGTTATGAACTAGTGCAAGGCTGTCAGGGAACAGAACAGAGCCTAGCTCAGCAACTCCAGGAGCCACGGACACAGGCCATATTAGAACGTTGGTGGTGAGAATTATTATATAGGATTAATCTTGCTGCCGAATTCTGAATTAGCTGTAATTTAGACATATGCTTTATCTTTACACCTAAATATAAAGAATTATACTAATCCAACATAGGAAGAATAGATAGCTGAACTAACATCCTAAAATGGTCTTGTAAAAAGTAAGAGCGAAGTAATCTAAGCTAAGCTTAAAATAAGTTTTCCAAGTTAAATCCTTCACCTGCGGGTCCAGTACGTTTCTATTTTTTAATTTTTGATCCTTTATTCTGTATTTGGTGAAGGTCAGTCCGTGTTGTGCATGTGTTACTGAGATGAGGTACTCTGCTGGATTGTAGCTTCTGTGCAAGGATTTGTTGTAATTCGGCTTGTTATCTTTATCCACTAGGTAGTATACTGGTATTTTAGGGTCTGGGGTAAGTTTGCAGTGCTGCCTTTTTATAGGTAGGGTTATTACTGTTTCATTGCTGGGAAGCAGTGCTGTTATAGTATAACATGATTACTACATACAGTGGTGGAAATAAGTATTTGATCCCTTGCTGATTTTGTAAGTTTGCCCACTGACAAAGACATGAGCAGCCCATAATTGAAGGGTAGGTTATTGGTAACAGTGAGAGATAGCACATCACAAATTAAATCCGGAAAATCACATTGTGGAAAGTATATGAATTTATTTGCATTCTGCAGAGGGAAATAAGTATTTAATCCCTCTGGCAAACAAGACCTAATACTTGGTGGCAAAACCCTTGTTGGCAAGCACAGCGGTCAGACGTCTTCTGTAGTTGATGATGAGGTTTGCACACATGTCAGGAGGAATTTTGGTCCACTCCTCTTTGCAGATCATCTCTAAATCATTAAGAGTTCTGGGCTGTCGCTTGGCAACTCGCAGCTTCAGCTCCCTCCATAAGTTTTCAATGGGATTAAGGTCTGGTGACTGGCTAGGCCACTCCATGACCCTAATGTGCTTCTTCCTGAGCCACTCCTTTGTTGCCTTGGCTGTATGTTTTGGGTCATTGTCATGCTGGAAGACCCAGCCACGACCCATTTTTAAGGCCCTGGCGGAGGGAAGGAGGTTGTCACTCAGAATTGTACGGTACATGGCCCCATCCATTCTCCCATTGATGCGGTGAAGTAGTCCTGTGCCCTTAGCAGAGAAACACCCCCAAAACATAACCATTCCACCTCCATGCTTGACAGTGGGGACGGTGTTCTTTGGGTCATAGGCAGCATTTCTCTTCCTCCAAACACGGCGAGTTGAGTTCATGCCAAAGAGCTCAATTTTTGTCTCATCTGACCACAGCACCTTCTCCCAATCACTCTCGGCATCATCCAGGTGTTCACTGGCAAACTTCAGACGGGCCGTCACATGTGCCTTCCGGAGCAGGGGGACCTTGCGGGCACTGCAGGATTGCAATCCGTTATGTCGTAATGTGTTACCAATGGTTTTCGTGGTGACAGTGGTTCCAGCTGCCTTGAGATCATTGACAAGTTCCCCCCTTGTAGTTGTAGGCTGATTTCTAACCTTCCTCATGATCAAGGATACCCCACGAGGTGAGATTTTGCGTGGAGCCCCAGATCTTTGTCGATTGACAGTCATTTTGTACTTCTTCCATTTTCTTACTATGGCACCAACAGTTGTCTCCTTCTCGCCCAGCGTCTTACTGATGGTTTTGTAGCCCATTCCAGCCTTGTGCAGGTGTATGATCTTGTCCCTGACATCCTTAGACAGCTCCTTGCTCTTGGCCATTTTGTAGAGGTTAGAGTCTGACTGATTCACTGAGTCTGTGGACAGGTGTCTTTCATACAGGTGACCATTGCCGACAGCTGTCTGTCATGCAGGTAACGAGTTGATTTGGAGCATCTACCTGGTCTGTAGGGGCCAGATCTCTTACTGGTTGGTGGGGGATCAAATACTTATTTCCCTCTGCAGAATGCAAATAAATTCATATACTTTCCACAATGTGATTTTCCGGATTTAATTTGTGATGTGCTATCTCTCACTGTTACCAATAACCTACCCTTCAATTATGGGCTGCTCATGTCTTTGTCAGTGGGCAAACTTACAAAATCAGCAAGGGATCAAATACTTATTTCCACCACTGTAGGTTCTGAATGTTTGTGTGGGAGAATTTTATGTTGTCCAGCCCCTGCCAACCTGGGGACCCTCACAGCTTTAGCCTTTTTTGCTATGCAGCAAACCAAGAGCGTAAATTTACAGGTTTAACTCTCTGGGAATTTAGGGTTCTAGATCAGGAATGGGAGACTGTTGACACTAGAATCCACTTCTTCACTTCCAATAACTCAGTCCAAATCAGGATTTGTTCTGAGCCAAAACATTTGCCTAAAGTTTTTGAAGATTAAATTAGTACTAATTTAATATGCACCATGCAAAGACCAAGACAAGGCTGATATCTTCCTTCTAAAAGTCAGGAGAACCCCTATCTTTAAGCCCTGGATACCTTCCGGAGCAGGATTCTGAACTCAGATATGGTCACAGATGCGGCACTAGTGTGGCGCCTCACCCTCTTTGTCTCAACACAGGGACCCTCTGCTGTATCCATCTCTTTCCCAGGACCAGTGTTCCCCTCTTCTTTTGGATATTCCAAGGCTTCTTCCTTCTGTTACTTCTTATCCTTTAAGAACAGGGGTGTCCTGATCCAGTTATCTCGAACATGCGTTTTGTGAGGTGCAGTGACATAAGCTCCCCCTGTCACCTCTCAAAGACTCGCTGCTCTTTGTGGTGCAATGGCAGGACTAGCCAAAGACCCTGATGACCTTTGGAACTGGTGTTTTATGCCAATTCCAGCTTCCCTCCAAAAGAGGTCTCCTCCCATCAGTACCAGAGCCCTCTCCTGTTCTGGAAAGCGCAAGGCTTTAAACAGGTCAATATACATTATATAATCAGAGCCACTAGAGGTTTTTGCCATCTAAAGTGGAGGAGTAGCCTAGTGGTTAGTGCAGCAGACTTTGATCTTGGGGAACTGGGTTTGATTCCCACTATAGCTCCTTGTGACTGTGGGCAAGTCACTTAACCCTCCATTGCCCCAGGTACAAAATATATAGTTGCAAAATACCACAGAAAGGCAGTATATCAAGTCCCATTTCCCTTCCCTTTTACTAAGCCGCGCAGGCGCCTACGTGCACCCAACGAGTGTCAATTTGGAGTTACCGCCTGGGTACCACTTGGCCCTTGTGGTAATTTCATTTTTGACACATGTCCGCTACGCGTGCCGGAAAATAATTTTTATTTTCTGGCGTGCGGCACAAATTGGGCGGTAGTCATCATTGTATGCATGTAGACGATTACCGCATGGTTAATGTGTGAGACCTTACTGCTAAGTTAGTTGCTGATGGTAAGGTCTCAGACCCAAAATGGATGCGCGCCAATTTTTATTTTGCCGCACATCTATTTTCAACAAAAATTTTAAAAAGGCCTTTCTTACAGACGCGTTGAAAAATGGATTTGTGCACGCCCAAAACATGCACCTACACTAGTGCAGCCCATTTTTCAGCCCACCTTAGTAAAAGGACTCCTAAGTAAGGCAGAATTTAATGAGGTCTCCACAGTCACATTACAGTGTGCCTGTAGTGGAAGCTTTTTGTGTTGCAAACTGTGTCATTTCACTGCAGCATGTAAACACTATTCCCTCCCCAGTTTTGCCATGAGAAGGCTTTTGTGCAATCTGATTAAATTTATAAGGACACAGGTTATATGCACATAAATTTACCAACATAGTTATAATCACCCAGGACATTCCAATTCCAACCAATAAACAGCTAGATGCAAGAAAAAAAAAATATATAAAGTGGTAATGGAGAAAAACACAGAGCAGCACTGATCATAGACTTGTCAGTTCCAAGCAATTATCCTGTGAATTGGGATAATTGCACCCTTCTCCTCCACTGCTAACTCCAGACTCCATTCCTTTTATCTTGCTGCACCATATGCCTGGAATAGACTTCCTGAGCCGGTACGTCAAGCTCCCTCTCTGGTCGTCTTCAAATCTAAGCTAAAAGCCCACCTTTTTGATGCTGCTTTTAACTCTTAACCCTTATTCACTTGTTCAGAACCCTTATTTTATCATCCTCACTTTAATATTCCCTTATCTCTTGTTTGTCCTGTTTGTCTGTCCTAATTAGATTGTAAGCTCTGGCAAGCAGGGACTGTCTCTTCATGTTCAAGTGTACAGCGCTGTGTACGTCTAGTAGCGCTTTAGAAATGATAAGTAGTAGTAGTAGGAGGAGGAGGAGGAGAGAAAGAAGGTCCTCAAAAATCTCAAGAAATGCAGAGACCAAGAATATATGGAGGAAAGATACAGAAATATTTCCTATTGTATTGGGAGCCACAGGCTTGCATGTAGGGGAATGGGGTTCGTGAGAATCCCGCAGAACCCACAGGATTCCCGCAGAGATGGAAGCAGTTCTGTAGGGTTTCGGCTGGGATGGAAGCAGTTCTGCGTGGTTCCCACGGGGATGGAAGCAGTTTCTGCGGGATTCCCATGGGGATGGAAACAATTCCTGCGGGATTCCCATGGAAGTGTAAGCTACACCTGCACCAGCCTCTCATCTACCAAGTACCAAGTTATTTGAGTGCTGTCTCCTCCTCCTCCTCCTCCTTGCTTTAACACCACAAATGCAGAAAGTCTTCATTAAGGAGGTGGTAGAGACACAAATGATGAAGGAATTCAAAAAGGCATGGGATAACACAGAGGATCTCTAATTAGAAAATGGAAGTTATAAAAAAAACCTAAACTTAAATGGCTGCATGTGTGTGGATGTGTCGATTGACAGATGGCGACTCTGGCTGTGATTAACTAGGGCTGATACCAGGCAGACTTGTATGGTCTATGTCTAATATATGGCAATCTGGTTTAGGATAGGCTGGAAAGGGCTTAGACAGCAACTTCAGTGGCTTGAACATGAGGACAGTGCTGGACAGACTTTTACGGTCTGTGTCCCACAAATACGACGAATAGACTGGAGTGGGCTTCGACGGCAGCTCCAGCAGTTGGAACATAAAGGATAGGGCCAGATAGACTTCTATGGTCTACGTCCTAGGAACACCAAAGAAAGAGCATAATCAAGTATATAATATCACCCTCGTTGGTTTAATCATGAATAGATAATGTGTGTGACTATTGGGCAGACTGAATGGACCGCTTAGGTCTTTATTTGCCATCACTTACTATGTTACTATTAATCCTCTTTGCTCCCGGGCTGATGCACAGTCCTCAGCTCTGACACAGGCGTGAGCATCAGATGTCACCTGACCTACTGGCATGTGCACGCGGCAACCTCTCAGCACACAGTGCCAGTGGATCAGAGAAAAATCTTACATGTGTGCACCAGAGTGTTCCGTTCCAACTTCCGTTCCTTCCTTGCCTGCAGTGCTGTGGCACAAATCCAGAGAGAGACTGAGAGAGCTGACTGGAATGGGTCTTGCGGGGATGGGTGGGAATGGGTTAAATTCTTGTGGGGACGGATTGTGATGGGTTAAATTCTTGCAGGGATGGGTGGGGACGGGTAAGATTCCAGTGGGGATAGGTGGGACGGGTAAGATTTCTGTCCCCGTGCAACTCTCTAGTGCAAGGCCCACAGATGCTTTTCCCACAGGCTTGATTAAAAGCAGTTTCCAAGCACACTTTGACAGACTGTCTAAATATATTACATCCTATGAACTCCAGAAGAGAGCTGTCTTTGGCATTATGGAAGTACAGAAACCAGTGTCATACTAAGGGCTGTGTGAGCAGGACACAAATATGGAGCACAAAAATTGCACCCAGCCTATTGTCTCCTCTCAGTGGTGGTGAAGCAGGCAAGATGCAAGAGCATAATTATGGCTCAGTACTGTCTTGTGAGCATTAGCAGTACACTTGAGACTGAGATCATACACCATAAACTCTGGCTTAGGCACGAAGCTCATTACTGTCATGGTATACTACTACTAATCATTTCTATAGCACTACTGGATGTATGCAACACTGTGCACATTATATGCAGGTACTTTCTCTGTCCCTAGAGGGCTCACAATCTAAGTTTTTGCACCTGGGGCAATGGAGGGGTAGGTGACTTGCCCGAGGTCACAAGGATCTACAGTGGGAATTGAATCCAGGTTGCCAGAATCAAAGCCTGCTGCACTAACAGGCTACTCCTCCATATGGACAAGTAGAAATATTGCCCCCTGAGAGAGTAATGAAGAGGTTGTGATCACTTGGGGACATTCCCATTCCAACTTATAAGAGGCTTGAGGTAAGGAAACTGGACATAGGGGAAAAAAACCGCGAGAATAGCATTGATAATAGATCTAAGTATGACGTGATTATTCTGTGCATTGTGTAAAGAGAGAGAGGATTCTCAGGTGCCAATCAATGCAGCAAGAGACCTAGAAAATGTGGCAGAAAGATGCAGAAATTTTCCCACCATATTGGGTGCCCAGGCCTGATTAAAAGTAATTTCCAAGTACACTTTGATAGTGTGCCTGTACATATTACATCCTTGAACTCCAGAAGGAGGCTGTCCATGGTAAGCATTAACAATATATTGGAGAGACTGAGATCATACTCCACATAGCCTGGCTTAATGGTGAGGCTCATTACTGTAATTGTATGCATAAAACTAACCTATTTGGAGATTTTGCTTCCAGGATAGCAATTTTATAAAAACCTATTTCTGCATGTAAAATACTTTTTTATCCACAGAAATGCCTTGGGGCTATACCTTAGCATGCATGTTAACCAGTCCCTGTGACATTAGACTAGTACATGCATACATATGCTAAAGCTACTTACTTCTGTCCTAAGTGGATGGCTCTTGTTTGGCTTATTGATACATTGATATCTCAAAAAAGATATAGTGGAACTGGAAAAGGTAGAGAGAAAAATGATAAAGGGGATGGGACGACTTCCCTGTCAGGTTAGGGCTCTTCAGCTTGGAGAAGAGACGGCTGAGGGGAAATATGATAGAGGTCTATAAAATAATGAGTGGAGTGAAATAGGTAGATGTGAATCACCGGGGGCACACAATAAAGCTACAAAGTAGTAAATTTAAAACAAATCGGAGAAATATTTCTTCACTCAACATATAATTAAACTCTGGAATTCGTTGCCAGAGAATGTGGTAAGGGCGGCTAGCTTAGCAGGATTTTTAAAAGGTTTGGATAGCTTCCTAAAAGAACGGTTCATAAGCCGTTATTAAGATGGACTTGGGGAAAATCCACTGCTTATTTCTAGGATAAGCAGCATAAAATGTGTTGTACTGTTTTGGAATCTTGCCAGGTACTTGTAACCTGGATTGGCCACTGTTTGAAACAGGATTCTGGGCTTGATGGACCTTCGATCTGTCCCAGTATGGTAACACTTAATGTACTTATAGGGTCTATTTATTGGTGCATGAGTACAGTGTGATTAAATCCACCCCTCCCACCCAGTGACTACCTTTGGTTTCAGAACATCCTCAGTAAAAATATACAAACTGTATTTGCTTTCCTCTCTCTGCATTGATCAACTGATTTCAAGTTTCCAAGTTTATTAAATTTATTATACCGCTTAATAAAAATCTCTGTGGTGTACAATTAAAAAACAACAATAGAAAAGGAACACCATAAAAACAATAGGATAGAGAAATATATATGAATCCTACAAATTATGCACACTGCAGAGCCAACCTTGCATCAGCCCACCTACACCAAAAGGAGCATTAAAACAAAAAGATGGTTAAAAAAAAAAAAGGTCTTAAGATCCTTCTTAAATTTAGCATACTAGGTCTTGAGCCTCACGTATTGTGGCAACGCATTGCATAGTCAAAACTAGAATTACGAGTAATGGCAGTGCATATTTTCTAGCGAAAATGGTGCTGGTACTCCAAATCCCAGGCCATCCTTCAGGGATGGGGTGATCACTAAGGGACCCACCCCACAATAGCCAGGCCCCCTGCAACCAGTCACAGAATCTATGACAAGGCAGAATTGGTGTGTAGAGCATGAGCTCTTTCATTAAAACTTGGGGAACTTGGGTTAATTTTAGCAGACAATGGAAAAGGTGCCGGTACTCAGTACCCCCTCAAAAAAAGCCCTGAGTAATGGTGACATGAATATATTTCAAATTAGGAACCAGCAGAAGGTGCTGTTGAGAGGAAGGCAAATCAAAAAAAAGAAAGACCAGTCGCCCGAATGTAACAAGGGTAGTTAGTGGGGTTCCTCAGGGGTCTGTGCTAGGACCGCTGCTTTTTAATATATTTATAAATGATTTAGAGATGGGAGTAACTAGCGAGGTAATTAAATTTGCTGATGACACAAAGTTATTCAAAGTCGTTAACTCGCGACAGGATTGTGAAAAATTACAAGAGGACCTTACGAGACTGGGAGACTGGGCGGCTAAATGGCAGATGACGTTTAATGTGAGCAAGTGCAAGGTGATGCATGTGGGAAAAAAGAACCCGAATTATAGCTACGTCATGCAAGGTTCCACGTTAGGAGTTACGGACCAAGAAAGGGATCTGGGTGTCGTCGTCGATAACACGCTGAAACCTTCTGCTCAGTGTGCTGCTGCGGCTAGGAAAGCGAATAGAATGTTGGGTATTATTAGGAAAGGTATGGAAAACAGGTGTGAAGATGTTATAATGCTGTTGTATCGCTCCATGGTGCGACCGCACCTTGAGTATTGTGTTCAATTCTGGTCGCCGCATCTCAAGAAAGATATAGTACAATTGGAAAAGGTGCATCGAAGGGCGACTAAAATGATAGTGGGGATGGGACGACTTCCCTATGAAGAAAGACTAAGGAGGCTAGGGCTATTCAGCTTGGAGAAGAGACGGCTTAGGGGAGACATGATAGAGGTATATAAAATAATGAGTGGAGTGGAACAGATGGATGTGAAGCGTCTGTTCACGCTTTCCAAAAATACTAGGACTAGGGGGCATGCGATGAAACTACAGTGTAGTAAATTTAAAACAAATCGGAGAAAATGTTTCTTCACCCAACGTGTAATTAAACTCTGGAATTCATTGCCGGAAAATGTGGTGAAGGCGGTTAGCTTAGCAGAGTTTAAAAAGGGGTTGGACGGTTCCCTAAAGGACAAGTCCATAAACCGCTACTAAACGGACTTGGAAAAATCCAAAATCCCAGGAATAACATGTATAGAATGTTTGTACGTTTGGGAAGCTTGCCAGGTGCCCTTGGCCTGGATTGGCCGCTGTCGGGGACAAGATGCTGGGCTCGATGGACCCTTGGTCTTTTCCCAGTATGGCATTACTTATGTACTTATGTAAGGCACAAAATTGCTGGCAATGGGATTGTTGTGACACACTGTTTCCTTTAAGCTGAGTGGGAGTCCTCCAACTGCTTTGCTGCCAGTGAGTGTTGGTGCTTCAATATTGTGGTTTTAATTGCTAGGGATGGGCAGGTTCCTTGGAGTCCTACTAGGCTTGCCTGTCGCTCACTATTGAAAATGTGTTGGGGATTAGTCTGGCACAGGAGAGATGGTGGTATTGCATGAGGTGCTCTTTTGCAATAATGGTTGCTATATGTTGACTATGTTTTCTATGTTTATATTTGTTTGGGGGGGGTTGTTTTAATCTCTGGGTGTCGTGTATTGTTTGTGTGTTCAAGTATTTTTTAATACCTCTGTACACTGATTTAGAAACTTTTTATGCTAAAGATTGGAACACTGATTATTACATTTTGGAAAATAAACAAATAGACATGGAAAGCATGCATTTGCTTCTCTTTTATAGGTTTTTGGAGAGAAGGGACCTAGAAGATTTGCAATTGAGCTGACTCTATGGGCCAATATGGTCTTTTCCCACCATGAGTTCATCTCTTATTATGCTACTTGATCATACCGAGCGCCAGCCACGGATGCGAACTAGGTGTCCCTGCTAAAAGACTGGTGCTTTTAAAAAGATGAAAGTTCTGTTAAAAATTCCTCTTTGATAAAAGCAAACTGCTCTGCCGTAGAAGACTTTAATGTCTAGTGCCTCATGGTTAATTTCACTGTGTTGTAATCTTCCTCAGTATGACTGAAACACAGTTAGGTCTGGGGAGAAACATTTTCAAAGCCTTTTATCAAGAAACAGGTCTCGTCCTCCTCAAATGCAGCTAAATCTACATGTGGGATTCAAAATGCCTATAATTTTAGTCACATTAAGGGGTCCTTTTACTAACGTGCGCTTAAAATGGCTTGCAGTAGTGTAGGCGCGAGTTTTACGTGTGCACCAATCCATTTTTCAACATACCTGTAAAAAAGGCCTTTTTAAAAATGTTTGCTGAAAATGGATGTGCGGCAAAATCAAAATTGCCGTGCATCCATTTTGGGTCTGCGACCTTACTGCCAGCCATTGACCTAGCGGTAAAGTCTCATGCAGTAACTGGGCGGTAATGACCTACGCGCGTCAAATGTCACTTGGTGCACGTCCGAAAGCCGCACGCATCGGCCATGCATCAAAAATGAAATTACCACAAGAGCCACTTGGTAGCCACACGGTAACTCCATTTTGGCTCTCATTGGGTGTTCGTAGATGCTTATGTGGCTTAGTAAAAGGGCTCCTATAAGAATTCTTTTGAGCATGCTAAGAGTGTTGAGAGAAGAAAAGAACTTTGGGGCAATTCTATAAACTGGTGCCTAGAGATACACATATCAAAGGTGCCATTAATTGATAGTTAATCCAAAGCACAATCAATTCTTCAATCAGGAAGGAGTAGAAAATATCACAGTATAGAAAGCAAATTTACTCCACAGCAAATAAAGCTAAATTCACAAATTATATAGTAATATTATTGGATCCATCAGAATCTCATAATTCAACTCTCAGGCAGTAACTTAGCCATTTAGCAATAGGGAGAATATGTAATCGTCATTGATCCAGCTGTATAAATGTCCAATCTTTTATCAAAATATCAAATCACTTATCTTTATTTAGATTTTCTCATTTCTCTTTTTTCTTGTTTCCGCCCCACAATTAGTAGTTTAGTTTTTTAATATAAAAGATTCAAAGCAAGAGACACATCACACCAACACGAATTCACTTTTTGCCATATGACTGTCTCAAGATCTGTCTCCATTTAGGTGAAACAAGAAAGGAGAGCAAAGAGAAAATCTAAATAAAGATAAGTGATTTGATATTTTGATAAAAGTTTGGGCATTTATACAGCTGGATCAATGACGATTACATATTCTCCCTATTGCTAAATGGCTAAGTTACTGCCTGAGGGTTAAATTATGCGCTTCTCCCAGATCCAATAATATTACTTTGTAATTTGTGAATTTCGCTTTGTTTGCTATGGATTAATTGATAGTTAAGCACCTATGTGAAATAGGTGCTATTGTATAAGGTAGTGTCTAAGGGGTCCTTTTACAAAGCTGCGGCAAAAGGGGGCCTGCGCTGGCATTGGCGCATGTTTTTGACACATGCTGAGGTCCCCTTGTACCACAGCAGATTTTGTTTTTAAGAAATGGATGTGTGGCACTTACCGCGTGCCCATTTTGGGTGGGAGCACTTAACGCCACCCATTGAGGTGGTGGTAAGGGCTCCCATGCTACCCCAGCCTTAACCAGGCAGCGCGCAGCACTGCCTGGTACACACCGGCACTACAAAAATAATAATATTTTTGTAGCACCAGAAATGGCATGTGCTGGAGGTGGGAACTACTGCCAGGTGCTGCTGTAGCCTGGTGGTACTTCCCTTTTAGCGAGCGGCTAACCGCTGCTTTGTAAAAGGGCCCCTACGTGCCATAGCACCTAACTGCAAGGTGAGTACACATGGTCAGAGCATGGTTGGGTCAAGGGCATGTCTCCCAGGTGCACATGTGGTTTATACAATGTTAATAATTATGCACACGTGGAGGGGCATAATCGAATGGGGCGCCCATGTTTTCCTGAGGACGTCCTTGCAGGACGGCTCCCTGAAGGGGCGGGGAAACCTGTATTATTGAAACAAGATGGGTGGCCATCTTTCGTTTTGATAATTCGGTCGGGGACGCCCAAATCTCAACATTTAGTTCGACCTTAGAGATGGTCGTCCCCGGTTTTCAGCGATAATGGAAACTGAGGACGCCCATCTCAGAAATGACCAAATCCAAGCCATTTGGTCATGGGAGGAGCCAGCATTTGTAGTGCACTGGTCCCCCTGACATGCCAGGACACCAACCGGGCACCCTAGGGGGCACTGCAGTGGACTTCACAAATTGCTCCCAGGTGCATAGCTCCCTTACCTTATGTGCTGAGCCCCCCCAAACCCCCCCCCCAAAAAAAAAACCCACTCCCCACAACTGTACACCACTAACATAGCCCTTATGGGTGAAGGGGAGCACCTACATGTGGGTACAGTGGGTTTCTGGTGGGTTTTGAAGGGCTCACATTTACCACCACAAGTGTAACGGGGGTGGGGGGTGGGCCTGGGTCCGCCTGCCTGAAGTGCACTGCACCCTCTAAAACTGCTCCAGGGACCTGCATACTGCTGTCATGGAGCTGGGTATGACATTTGAGGCTGGCAAAATAAATTTACGTTTTTTTTTAGGGTGGGATGGGTTAGTGACCAGTGGGGGGAGTAAGGGGATGTCATCCCCGATTCCCACCGGTGGTCATCTGGCCAGTTTGGGCACCTTTTCATGGCTTGGTCGCAAGAAAAAATGGGCCAAGTAAAGTTGGCCAAGTGCTCGTCAGGGATGCCCTTCTTTTTTCCATTATCAGCCGAGGACGCCCATCTCTTAAGCATGCCCCAGTCCCGTCTTCGCTACGCTGCTGACACGCCCACGTGAACTTTGGTCATCCCCACGATGGAAAGCAGTTGAGGACACCCAAAATCGGCTTTCGATTATGTCGATTTGGGCGACCCTGAGAGAAGGACGCCCATCTCCCTATTTGTGTCAGAAGATGGGCGCCCTTCTCTTTCGAAAATAAGCCTGTTAGACACACAACCTGCCATTGACATAGCGTAAGAGGGCATGTGTAAACATGGGCACACTAATGCCAACTTACGTTAGTATTGTAGATCAGAATCTTGGTACCAAAATGCCATTATAGAATTGATGCTGTGCAGACAGCATTGGGGTGCCTAAACAGATTTGCCAATTTATAGAATTGCCCTGCTTGTGTAAGTGACATTTTCACTGCCCCCCCCCCCCCTGGCCACCCCATGAAGGAGTAAGCACAAAGTACAAAGACAAGTTTAACCACATACTGCATGCAAATTTGTAAAAGGAAAGAACCCATCTGGTTGCACTTGGAAAATTCAGGTTGTGTGTTAAGACCATGACACAGTATGCAACTATGTAGTGTATTTGAAAACTGCTCCCATTATAGTCATGCCTTCCTGACATATTGGATATTTGCAGCTTCTGCTAATCTTTGACCATACCCCTGCATTAATCTGAAATCAATATGATATAGCAACAACATACACTTACAGTATTTTTACATTTTGCTTTCAAGAGACACTTGTCCCCTGAAGAGTTCCAAGAGGTCTTCGGAATGACTATTGAAGAATTTGACCGTCTGGCACTTTGGAAAAGAAATGACCTCAAGAAAAAAGCCTTGCTCTTCTGATCTCTCCAAGGACCCCTCCCCCCCTCAACGCTTCATCAGCCAAAGCAGTCTTGCCAGAACCATCATCTCTAAACTGCTGAACCAACTGTCCAGATTCATTTCAAGAAAAGTGGAAAGACCAGAGCGCAGGAAAATGCATCTGAATTGACATACCTTCCTAACTCTGCATGGCCAATGGTTTTTCGCAGTAACTTCTGGTGATTAGCCATTTCACATCGCTCAAAAAGTCTAATTTAGTAAGGCTTTCTCCTGTTCTGTGTCTGTGGGGAGCGAGGGGGGTTAGTGAATCAGACCCAAAGTGTAGCTTTAGGTTAATTGTTACTTATAGTCAATGGTTAACCCAACTCAAGATTTAAAGGGAAGAAGTGTAGCTCTGGCAGACAATCCAGAAGAATTTTCAAGACACTTTACTGTACAGTTATTACTGTGATAATGATAGCAGCAGGGTAAACAAAAGCAAAAGAAAGTGACTGTAATGATCTTAGTAGATAACATTGAAAAAACATAATGGGGTAATTCTATGAAACAGGTGCTAATATTTACATGCTGGTTACGCTTATAAATGATTAGAACGATGGTACATATGTAAGTTTGCAAATACACATGTAAATGCCAAAATCCATCCCTAGCACTATTCTGTAAATATGTGCAAATCTTCGATAGCATGTATTTTACAGGTAGGTGTACACACAGGCGGAGTCTAGAGGGAGCGTGAGTGGGCCTCACACTTATGCGCAAAAATACTATAAGTTACATGCATATCTTGGGCATTTAAGCTGGAGTATTTACACCAACTCTACAGGTCGGCTTAAGGGATTGTGGTGCCATGAGCTAACTCCCTTTGGTGTCCTGCCCCCTGTATTAGCAGTACCCCGCTCTCTTCTACCTGCATTGGCAGCACCCTGCTTCCTTCTACCCATATTGGCACCCCTCTCCTTGTGGTTAGGTATGGCTCCCCCTTCCCCCGGCCCTGCAAATCTGCCATCATAAAAAGAAGAAGGCTCCAGCCATCCCCAGGTTCCCTCTGTTGGCCATGCCTCCTTTGATGCAGTTTGCTGTGGGCAAGACACTATCTTGCGGGAACACCCCGAGGTTGGCCGAAGGCTACCTCTTTTCATGTTGCTGCTGCTGGCAGGTTTGCAGGACTGCGGCACAAGCAGAGGAGGGAATAAGGGAGCAATGCTGGAGCATGGGCGGGGGGGAGAGAGATTGGTGATGCCAAACCCACTGGGAGGGGAAGGACAGAAATGCTTAACCAGTTGAGGCACTGGCAGTGATGTTAGTGGCTGGGGATTTTGGCACTCTTTATGGCTGGTGGCCTGAGCCACTACCTCACCTGGTCCAATGTTTAAACCAACCCTGCAACTCTGTGGCTGCCATAAGAGCTCATGCAGGTACACTAGTATTATAGAAAGGAAAGAAGGCACTTACTCTCCCTTAGAGAATAGACCCCAAGCGGGTACCTAAATATAGGCACACAGTTATAGAATTACCCCCAATGAGGGTAATTTTTTACTGTAACAGGGCACCTATTTTTAGCTTGTTCCATAAAAACACCTGGGCATCTCTTGTGTCTTTATAAAATACTGTTTAAATCTTGCAAATATCGTGCCTAGATTGAAGGTGCTCAAGAGCCGGTGTAAACGAGCAACATAAAATACACGCAGTCGTCTGTATTTATAAAGTAAGCATGTAAATCATGATTCTGCCCAGGCTTCACCCAGATTCTGCCCCTGAGCAAAGGCACATTGGCTGGCACAACGCATACCTGTAGGCATGCCCTAATTTTCTAAGAGACCATTTCTACATGTAAATGAGCATGTTACCTGCGAAGATGGTTTGCAAAATTACCCTCGATGTGTGTGGAAAGGCCAAAGAAAAGCATGTAAGCCTCTAATAATTGAAGCTGTATGCGTGCAGTTCACTTTAGGTATGGAAGCTAAGCTAATGGAAACCTTAAATGTAGTCATTGGTTGTTGATGCAAGTTTAAAACCTTGACATAGGGAGAGACTATTAACAAGCTAACCTGGATTATAACAAGAGGTTTTATTTTGTTTAAAGAAATTTTGTTTCACTAAAAGCAGTGATTTGAATGGCCCAGTCATCAGAATAAAATTAAAAGTTGTCATTAAAGCTGCATTTCATGAGTGGGAATTGGTTAGGACATTCTAACACATTGTTCTTTGGTATCACCCTTGAGACTCTACATTTTGGGTCAATATTCAGGGGGAGTTAATCGGGCAAGAGTCACATGATATTCAGTGTTAATTAAGTGGATAGTGCTTCTGAATATCATGTGTGACCATCGCAGTACTATCCAGTTAGTACTGGGGCAGAGCCAGAAGTTACTTGAATACATGGCAGTCCTAACACAGGGGGCATTTTAGTCTGTGCATTTTTTTTCTAGTGAAAAAAGGTGCCGGTAATCAAATGCCAGGCTCCCCTTCAGGGGTGGGGTGATCACTGAGGGACCCACCCCACAATAGCCAGGCCCCCTGCAACCAGTCACATAGGGGCCCTGTTTACTAAGACACACTAATTTTTAGTGTGCGCTAATGCTAGAGACACACATATATTCCTATGGGTGTCTCTAGTGTTAGTGCACATTAATTTTTAGTGTGTGCTAAAAATGTTAGCACACCTACAGCATGGCTTATTTTATTACATTTGTACCTCATGCTTTCCCACTCATGGCAGGCTCAATGCAGCAATGGAGGGTTAAGTGACTTGCCCAGAGTCACAAGGAGCTGCCTGTGCCTGAAGTGGGAATTGAACTCAGTTCCTCAGGACCAAAGTCCACCACCCTAACCACTAGGCCACTCCTCCACATCCTTAGTAAACAGGGCCCCTAATCTATGACAAGGCAGAATTGGTGTGTATAGCCTGAGCTCTTTCATTAAAACTTAGGGACCATGGGTCAATTTTAGCAGACAATGGAAAAGGTGCCGGTACTCATTACCCCCAAGTACCCCCTCAAAGCCCTGCTTTTACTAAGCTGTCGAAAAAAATGACCTTAGCAGGCTCCTTATGCGGGTTTTCTCACATGTTAAGGACATCATTATCACAGCCGGAAAAAGGTCAATTTCTTTTTTTTTTTTTCAATTACTGGCTATGCACTAATGTTGCAATTAGTGCACGGCCATCAAAAAAAAATTACCGTGGGAGCACTTACCGACACCTATGTAAGGACTCCCGCGCTAATCCTCAGCTAATCAGTTAGCACACAGTAATGTGGACGTGCTAACTGACTGGGCGGAACGCCCCCTCTCCACCCCTAGACATGCCCTCTCTGCGCATAAATAAAAGATGTTTTAGTGCGTGGGTAGCGCACGCCGATTGGGAACTTACCATAGGATGACTTAGCACATCCCACGGTAAGCTCTTTTAAGCAGCGGTAAGCGTGCGCTATCACTTACTGCAGTTTAGTACATAAGTACTACCATACTGCCATACTGGGACAGACCAAAGCCCACATCCTGTTTCCAGCAGTGGCCAATCCAGGTCACAAGTACCTGGCAAGATCCCAGAACAGTACAATACATTTTATTCTGCTTATTCTAGAAATAAGGAGTGGATTTTCCCCAAGTCCATTTTAATAATGGTCTATGAACTTTTCCTTTAGGAAGCCATCCAAACCTTTTTTAACCTTGCTAAGCTAACCGCTTTTACTACATTCTGTGGCAACAAATTCCAGAGTTTAATTACACGTTCAGTGAAGAAATATTTCTCCGATTTATTTTAAATTTACTACTTTGTAGCTTCATTGTGTGCCCCCTAGTCCTAGTATTTTTTGAAAGAATAAACAAGCGATTCACATCTACCCATTCCACTCCACTCATTATTTTATAGACCTCTATCATATCTCCCCTCAGCCGTCTCTTCTACAAGCTGAAGAGCCCTAGCTGCTTTAGCCTTTCCACGTAGGGAAGTCATCCCATCCCCTTTATCATTTTTGTCGCCCTTCTCTATACCTTTTCTAATTCCACTATATCTGTTTTGAGATGCGGTGACCAGAATTGAACACAGTATTCGAGGAGCGGTCGCATCATGGAGCGATACAAAGGCATTATAATGTAACTAACTTGTCTGGATAGGTATTTGGGACCTGGAACTGAGTATTAGTATTACCCAGATAAGTTATGGGACCCACTGAAGACCCAGAAATTAGCCGGCACTCATTCAGCATGTGGCAGCCCATGTTTAAAAAATCGCTGACTGCCAGTGGTTGAATATTGACCCCTTTGTTTTTAAAGAGTAATGTTTCTAATATAATACACTTGTTATAAAATACCTCAAGGCAGAAATGGCCTTTTTCCTTACTCTTTGCTATTAGCTAGTACACAATATTTGAACAATATTCCAAACTCTGCAGTTAGGTGCAAGTCCACAAATGCTTTTGCCATAGATTTTGCACCAGTTCTCAAATGGTCAGTACATGTACATTTTCCCTTAGAAAATTTCCTGGGGACAAAGAGCTTGCAGAGATTTTACCTGCAGATATCTTTTCCATGAAAAATAACGAGCGCTTTGAAAATGCAGAATTATGCCAGTGGTTGCCTGCCTCAACTCTGATCCTGCTTGCTTTTCCTGAGAATAAAAGTGTGTGTGTTGCTGATTCCCATTCTTACTATTACTCTCATACAGGGTGGCCCATTTCAGACAGCCTATCTTACCTGGCTTTTGACAATTATCCTCCCAGTCACGCTGAAATCGAGGTTCCTGTTCACATATAAAGTATAATGGCTAACCTGACAGTTCTACCCATTAGTGACTTAGAAAAAGCCCCCACTGCAAGGACTCAATCAGAAACTGCCTTCTCTTGTTTATTTTCTCTTATCTAGTCCAGCTACTTCTGACCTTTGACCTCAAAGCTTCCTTTCCAGCATTTAGTGCCAAAACCCTTGAGCAACCCTTGATCTTGTTAGACATGAAGAAAGCAAAATTATTCTTGTAATAATTCATGTATCACTGTAACTCTTTGCAGCTGCTAATATTAAATGGGGAATAATCGAAAGGGGCGCCCAAGTATTCCTGAGGACGCCCTCTTAGGACGTCCCGACAAAGGGGCAGAGAAACCCATATTATCGAAACAGGATGGGCAGCCATCTTTCGTTTCGATAATACGGTCGGGGACGCCCAAATCAAGAAATTTAGGTTGACCTTAGAGATGGTTGTCCCTGATTTTTGGCAATAATGGAAACCGAGGACGCCCATCTCAGAAACGACCAAATGCAAGCCATTTGGTCGTGGGAGGAGCCAGAATTCATAGTGCAGTGGTCCCCCTGACATGCCAGGACACCAACCGGGCACCCTAGGGGGCACAGCAGTGGACTTCAGAAATTGCTCCTAGGTGCATAGTTCCCTTACCTTGGGTGCTGAGCCCCCCAACCCCCCCTCAAAACCCACTACCCACAACTGTACAACACTACCATAACCCTAAGGGGTGAAGGGGGGCACCTACATGTGAGTACAGTGGGTTTCTGGTGGGTTCTGAAGGGCTCACATTTACCACCACAAGTGTAACAGGTGGGGGGGGATGGGCCTGGGTCCGCCTGCCTGAAGTGCACTGCACCCGCTAAAACTGCTCCACGGACCTGTATACTGCTGTCAGGGAGCTGGGTATGACATTTGAGGCTGGCAAAAAATATATTTAAAGTTTTTTTTGAGGGTGGGAGGGGGTTGCTGACCACCGGGGGAGTAAGGGGAGGTCATCCCTGATTCCCTCCGGTGGTCATCTGGTCAGTTCGGGCACCTTTTTGAGGCTTGGTCGCAAGAAAAAATGTCTCCCAAGTGCTCGTCAAGGACACCCTTTTTTCCATTATCAGTCGAGGACACCCATGTGCTAGGCACGCCCCAGTCCCGCCTTCGATATGCTTCCGACATGCCCTCGTGAACTTTGGTCATCCCCGCGACAGAAAGCAGTTGAGGACGCTCAAAATTGGCTTTCGATTATGCCGATTTGTGCAACCCTGGGAGAAGGACGCCCATCTCCCGACTTGTGTCGAAAGATGGGCGTCCTTCTCTTTCGAAAATAAACCTGCAAATGTCATTAAGACATTGTTACTAAGAGTAAAGAATTATGGTACAATAACATTTCTTGTTTCGTTTCCCTGTGATGCACTTCCACTGACTGGGGCAGGTTGCTTCAATGTGTATTTACACTCAGTGCAAAATTTGCAACAATTTTGCTTCAGATAGTTTGCATAAAATTTACAGGAAAAAATGAATGGCACAAGTTCAAAACTGAGCAGAATATCTTGCAGGAGAATTAAGATCCTAAAATTCAGTTTATGGGATACATCCGCAGATTGATTACACAGAGGTTGCCTTTATAGCAGCAGCCATTATCCATCTTTTCCCAGGCCTGAGTGCATCACTTGTCCAGTTTATCTAGACTCAACTGGTACGTAAAGTGGGGAATCTACACCCAGAGCGCTGCTGCCTGAGTCGCAGGGCCAGCCCTATCTCACAGATGTGTTAAATATTGTTGCAGGATTCCTCTCCCTGCTCCTATCGCCAACAGCCCCAGCTACAGCACTTGATTCTAATCCCATTCATTTCATTGTTGGCATATATAGACCACCTTTGGCCAATATAGGCCTCAGAGCAGTTTGCAGCATTAAAAAATAATACAATGTAATATCAATGTGAAATACAAAGCAAACAAGCCTTGTATATAACCATAACTCCCCAATTTCATTAGGTGTGGACCAGAACTATGCAAAAATACTAAAACATTTCAAATTACAATAAAATAACTTACTCGTAGACTAGTAATACTCTGTCCAATCAAAATGCCCTCAAAAATATCCCAGTTATTGCTTACTAATTCCTAGACATCATCATTCATTGTGCTCTCTCTGTAGCTCCCAAGGGATGATCCGTATCCCCTTAGGTTGCAGCCCATCACTCATAGCGAGCACTCTCTAAAGTGGCTTGAGATGACCTTTGTGGAAGGAAAGATGGCATTAGCAATGTCATGCCTGAGACAGCATCCTAGCTTGTCTAGAATGTCTAATTCATAGGAGAGACAAAACGACCTCTCAGGATGGTTCAGGAAGGTTTCCATTCAGTGTTGCTTTTTTCCCTCTTGCAGCAAGCCAGGTCTCCATGGTTGTCTAGAATGATTTTGCCTGGGTTGTCTCTTATCTATAGAAAAGCAGATGGAAAAAGACCCCAGGATAGCTCAATCATGTCTCCACCCAGCACTGGTTCTGAAAGGAGATCTGTTCAAGCTGGCTTGAGGAAGTGATTAGAGCAATGAGCTGACAAGCAGGGAAACAAGGGTTCAAATCCTGCTTCTGCCGCTAACACTCCTTGTGATCTTAGACAAGTCACATTATTACCCATTGCCTCAAGTACCAATTTAAGGGTCCTTTTACTAAACCGCAGTAAAAAGTGGCCTGCAGTAGTGTGGGCGCACGCTGGGCCATTTTTTTTTTACCGTGGCTGTGAAAAAGGGCTTTTTTAATGGGCCGGGAAATGGGCATGCACTGAAATTAAAACTAGCGCACGCCTATTTACGGCCTGAGCCCTTACCGCCACCCATTCACCTAGCGGTAAGGGTTCATGCACTACCTATGCGGTAACCATGCAGCATGCGCCAACTGCTGATTACCGCCAGGAATGCCTCCTGCGGTAGAAAATAGAAAATTATTTTCTACCGTGGACTTCGGCATACACCAAATTCAGAATTACCACTGGGCGCATGTGCACCTTAGTAAAAAGGCCCCATAGATTGTAAGCTCTTTGGGGCAGGAACATTTTGTACAATGCAACGTATATCCAGTATTATATATACTTCTGCTTTCTTCCACCAGGAGTAGCAGTAACCAGAATCCAGTCTGAGTAGCACCTTCCAAACAACATCAGTGCCTATTAGCTGGAGCCTATAATTGTGGGTCCTATTCCTGCCACTCTCTGACATTTGCAAGTAGTATTCCCAACCCTAACGCCAGTTGAGGGCTAAAGATCTCCTGGTTCCACATCTACTACTACTAATTATTTATGTACACCCTGATTCTGTATAGATCACCCAAATTTGGTTGCAGATCCCAGATCCGTGCAATTAGGAGTTATGCACGGATCTGCCCTATTCTAAATTTCATAGTGTGCAACTCCAAAGTGGATGTGACTATGAGAGGGGCATGGGTGGGTCAGGGGCATTCCCCGAATTTAGGCACTTTATAGAATACTTGCATTTGTGCACCTAACTGCCATCAGTTGGGCATGAGCATTTACACCAGCTGCACCCAAAGTTAGGCACAAACCCCCTAATTCTATAAAAGTCACCAAAAATTGCAACATGCAAATTTGAGCACATGCTATTTAATTGAATAACGAGCCAATTAGTGCCAATAGGGTTTTTAACAAGCAATTATTGGTGTTAATTGAAATCAATTAAGATTTAAGTGATCCGCACTTAAATTATACATGTGTCCCAAAAAGGGGGCATGTAAATTGGAGTGTCATGGGCAGTTCAGAGTGGATCATAGGTGTGATTTTTGGTTATGTGTGCAATTATAGAATAAGGGGGTTTCCGCACGTAAATTTAGGCCGCGGCATTTGTATCACATTTTCATTGATGTAAATGGATGTGCTTAAATTTACATGCGACCCCTGGGACTTAAGCACTATTCTATAAACCACGACTAACTTTAGGTATGGCTTATAGAATAGCACTTAAGCGGGTTTTTTCGGCACTGATTTTGTAGGCGCGATTTATAGAATTTAGTCCAAGTATTCTATAAAGGATGCTCCATGCAGAGTGCCCTTTACAGAATACTAGCTTAGCATAGATCATCCCAGTACATAACTTTGGGCACCATTTAGCTCATAGTGCTTTTAGACATGCACAGCGCTGAAGCTATTTCAAGTGTTATTGCTATTGAAATTTTAAGGACATTTTGTTGATGACCTGTTGCATTTATTTTATGTTTAATAAATAAAAGACAAATGTTTCCAAAATTGGGGAAACTAATGGGGTAATGATGCAAGTACATTACATTTTCAAATCTGAAGAGTTGTAAACCAATACAAGGGGTCTCATTCCAGTGATCTAGTTTAATTTTGTTACATTTTATGCTGACATCAGTATTACATAGGTTATGGGCCACAAGTACTGAGTAGGTTTTCCTCATAGACATATGGAAGGTAATTTTATAACAGGTCACTTAAGCTGAGAGGGCAAGTGGGTACCTAATTTTAGCCTTATGTTTAGAGACTCATAGGAAGCAATTTCATAAGAGGCACTGGCATAGGCAGAACTTTTTAACAGGTGGTTAAGCGAATAGAATGTTGGGTGTTATTAGGAAGGGTATGGAGTCCAGGT
Organism: Microcaecilia unicolor; assembly: GCF_901765095.1. Lineage (NCBI taxonomy): Eukaryota > Metazoa > Chordata > Amphibia > Gymnophiona > Siphonopidae > Microcaecilia > Microcaecilia unicolor. The sequence continues at coordinate 498,055,996 of NC_044032.1, forward strand.
GTGCGGATGTTATAATGCCGTTGTATCGCTCCATGGTGCGACCGCAGCTGGAGTATTGTGTTCAGTACTGGTCTCCGTATCTCAAAAAAGATATAGTAGAATTGGAAAAGGTACAGCGAAGGGCGACGAAAATGATAGTGGGGATGGGACGACTTTCCTATGAAGAGAGGCTGAGAAGGCTAGGGCTTTTCAGCTTGGAGAAGAGACGGCTGAGGGGAGATATGATAGAAGTGTATAAAATAATGAGTGGAATGGATCGGGTGGATGTGAAGCGACTGTTCACGCTATCCAAAAATACTAGGACTAGAGGGCATGAGTTGAAGCTACAGTGTGGTAAATTTAAAACGAATCGGAGAAAATTTTTCTTCACCCAACGTGTAATTAGACTCTGGAATTCATTGCCGGAGAACGTGGTACGGGCGGTTAGCTTGACGGAGTTTAAAAAGGGGTTAGATAGATTCCTAAAGGACAAGTCCATAGACCGCTATTAAATGGACTGGAAAAATTCCTCATTTTTAGGTATAACTTGTCTGGAATGTTTTTACGTTTGGGGAGCGTGCCAGGTGCCCTTGACCTGGATTGGCCACTGTCGGTGACAGGATGCTGGGCTAGATGGACCTTTGGTCTTTCCCAGTATGGCACTACTTATGTACTTATGTACTTATGTGGTGTGCCCCCCCTGCCTCCGGTACCTTAAAATCACCTGCTCCACTCCAGTCCTCAAACAGGTAGTGGCAGAGGCAACAGCACTCATAGGCTGCCTGCAGCCTGCACCAGGGCTTTCTCTGTGAACTGTCCCGTCCTTCACAATACAGGAAGTTACATCAGAAGGGGCGGGATGGTTCATTAAGTCCCGGTGCAGGGTACAGGCAACCTATGAGTGCCGCTGCCCAGGCGAAGAAGACTGGAGGGAGATGATTTCATGGCATGGGCAGAGGGGGGCAGTCTGACAGAGGGTGTATACGCAACACACACACCTGGAATATATACGCCATTGATAATAGGACACATGCATTTAGCACACCGATACTGCACGGGGAGCACCTATTCTCTAACAGCATCTGGGCACCTCAATTCCTTTACAGAAGACTAGCAAAAACCACATTGGCATGCCTAAATTTAGATGTGACTATTTATGCAAAGTCAGTGGCAGTATTCTGTAAGTTGTGTGTGTAAGTTGAAGACATGCCCTACCCCTTGCACAATGCACTATAGCAATTATGCACTATCTTATAGAATAGTGTAAGTGTGCTTAAACATGTAAGTGCTGCTTTTTCTATGCACTTCCGCATGCAGGCAAGACATGCACAACATGCATGTGCCTGGTTATAGAGGTACCTCCATATAGAGCAATTCTATAACTAGGCTCATATGGTTAGGCGCCCCTCTGTGTGCATATGTGTGAACAAAAGTAGCACTTGCACGTGGTAGCACCTTAAGCGCTGTTCTACAATGGCGACAAATGCAAGAGGGCATAAATGTGGGTGGAGCATGGGAAGGACACAAGTGAGACTTCGAACTACATTCAAAGGACTGGATTCAGTAAATCATGCTCAAAATCCAGTGCCCAAAAAACATTGGCGCTAAGTGTGATTTTATATAGGGTGTGTGTGCTTTATAGAATCACACTTAGGGCTGATTCTGTGCCAAACTTTTAGAAGCATAGAAAAGGGAAGGCAGATAAAGACCATGCATATGGCCTGTCTAGTCTGCCCATCCATGCCTTCAACTCTCCCTCTACGTACTTCTCCCAAGCTTTCTTGAGTTCAGATACAGTTTTCATCTCCACCACCTCCATCGGGAGGCCATTCCACAAATTCATCATCCTTTTCATGAAGAAGTATTTCCTCAGGTTACTTCTGAGTCTCACCCCTTTCACCTTCATCCTGTACCCCCTCATTCCAGAGCTTCTTTTCAACTGAAAGAGACTGGCCTTCTGTGCATTTACACCGTGTAGATATTTAAATGTCTTTATCATATCTCCCCTCTTCCGTCAGGTGTAAATGCAAGCACCGAACTTGTGCGTGCTCAGGCCATATTCAGAAAATCTGCGCTAACTTTGTGGAACATCCCCGCCACGCCCCTGGCCATGCCCCCTTTTCAGATACATTCTATAAAAGTTAGGTGCTGAGCCTTATAGCATAGTGTGTAGCCAGATGTGTGCGCAATAATTGGTTGTTAGCATCCAACAATTGCAAGTTAAGAGCTTGTTACTCAACTTTGGGCATCATGTATGGAATCCAAGGGATGACGTATAGAATACCAGTTAGGCACACCCTTGCCACATTTTAAAAAAAGTTTTTTTCACATTATTTATTTATTTATTTTATATCTTCACTAGTAAAAAAGGCCCGTTTCGAAACACAATGAAACGGGCGCTAGCAAGAGAAATTCCCACCCATCCTCCCTCTCTGCCAAGTTCCATACCCCCTCCCTCCCTCCCGAGTTGCAGACCCCCTCCCTCCCAGTTCAAGGCCCCCTTCACGCCCCTCCCACCGAGTTGAACCCCCCCTCCTTGGCGTTACTGCCTGCCCCTCCCCCGTGGTATGACCCTCTGGACACCACCCTTTTGTCCGGAAAACCTCCCCCGAAGCCTGTGCGTACCTCTGCTGATGGAGGCGAACTTCTCTTCTCGGTTGTGGGACGTTCCTTGTTGAATGAGCATCTGTTGAAGTTTCTGTTTGTGCGTCTGATATCAGACGCACGCACAGAGACTTGGACAGATACTCTTTCATCAAGCCACGCCCCGCAGGCGAGAAGAGAAGTTCGTCTCCGTCAGCAGAGGTAGGCGAAGGCTTTGGGGGAGGTTTTTCAGAGGAAAGGGTGGTGTCCAGAGGGCCGCGGCAGGGGGGTCCAGGGGGCAGTAATGCGGAGGGGGGGTGTAACTCGTTGGTAGGGGAGCGTGTTTCCCTACTCCTGCCTTTCCATTGCGTTCCTTTCGTTCACCAAAATTGTTCCGTTGGGGTTGCGAATTATGTCCGGATGGGGCGTGGCTGAGGGCGGGTGTATCAGTGAGAGTGAGTGGTGCTGACAGGCTACAACAGTACAGGACTTCAGTGTTTCCCTGCCACACAGTGAGCTTCAGAATTGGAGGTGATAATTATTTATATAGATGATTGTATCCCACAATTGTCCAAAAATGAGTTTTGGTTCAATGTTGCTTACATTTAACAGTTGTTAGAGATTACATTGATTCAATTACATTTACAAGGTTGTAAGATGTTGTGCTTTACAGTAGTTGGCAAGATAGTTATTAGTGCATATGGAATATTCATTGGTTTTCTTGTGAAAAAATGTCTTAGTTCATTTCTTAAATTGGTTGTGTTGTGTATTGTTGGTCCAAAATGATTAGCGCATATTTTACTAATAGAATTACCTGAAGAGGTAGGTCTTTAGGTCTTTTCTGAACTGTAGTTCGTGATGCTTCTTATGACTATGGGAATTGAGTTCCATCATTTTGAGCCTTGCTTCATTCTTGCATGTCAGTTGTGCCAGTTCCATGGCTGGTGTAAGTGCAGATGCCTGAATGTGAGGCTCTCTGATGCTAGTATTCTATAACAGAATCTGGACACCGTTATTCATTTCAGTATTTATATACTGCTTAGACCTAAGCAGTTTACAGTTTCATTTTACAGGTACTGGTTCTGTCACTAGTGGGCTCACAGTCTAAGCAGTACATTGTTGTACCTGGGGCAACAGAAGGTTAAGAAACTTGCCCAGGGTTACACAGAGTTGCAGAGGGAATAAAATCTGGTTCCCCAGGATCTCAACCTACTGCCAGCAATCAGGCAGCAACAGAAACTGAACCCACTTCCCCAGGTCCCCAGTGGAGGAGTGGCCTAGTGGTTAGAGTGGTGGACTTTGGTCCTGGGGAACTGGGTTTGATTCCCACTGCAGGCACAGGCCACTCCTTGTGACTCTGGGCAAGTCACTTAACCCTCCATTGCCCCAGGTACAAATAAGTACCTGTATATAATATGTAAGCCACATTGAACCTGCTATGAGTGGGAAAGCGTGGGGTACAAATGTAAGAAAATAAAAAAAACCACTACACTAACTGTTAGGCCACTCCTCCACTCCAAGTTTATAACTAGAATATGAGTTCCCTGCATAGCATCAGGCCACCTACAAGGAGGTGCCCACTTATAAAAATGCCACCACAGCTTTATAAAATTTCCTCAGAAAAGCTGCAGAAACTATTTTTATTATGACCCCACATATAATTACACCAGCCTAACACCACAGACTTTGCTACTTAAGTAGCTTTCTTTTCCCTACACTTCACACTTCCTGACTTCTCGCTTGGATACTGTAATTCAGTTTATACAAGTATTGCTGGTCACCAACTCAAACATTTCCAAGCTCTACAAAATTCTGTTGGTAGACTTCTCTGTTGGGCTCATAAACACAGCCGCATTTACACCTCTTTTCCTTAGTCTGCACTGGCTCCTTGTTCATTCCGCGTCTCCATTAAGATTTTGTGCTTCACACATAAGGCTTATTATTCAAGTTTTCCATTATACTTGTCCTCCTTGACTATGCTCTATACACCCACACCAGTCCTTGAGATCCTTGGATTCTCATCATCTAGTTCTTCAGAACCTCAAACAGGTACATGATAAATATCCACTAGACATTGCCCCCCCCCCCCCCCCCCCAATATTCAAAACTGTTTAACTGGCCGGGAACAGCTCCTGGCCGCTTAAATAGGGTTTAAGCACCTAACCACGGATATTCAGCGGGAGATAACTAGTGTTATCTTATGCTGAATATCCCGGTTAGCTGCTAACTGGCTATATTGTGCGACATAGCAGAATAGGTGTGGACATTCAGTGCCTAACCAGCTATGTTGAGCAGTCAAAATAGGCTGCTTAAATTTCAGGCCTATCTTTTACTGCTAAAAAGTTAACTGGTTAGCGCTGAATATCAGCATAGCCGGTTAACTTTTTAGCAGCCAAAATAAACCCAGATATTCAATGCTAGTTGCCAGATACAGCCCAGGATTGAATATCCAGGTTTAATTCCATTAGCAGACAGCAAATGCGTTGCCTGCTGCTGGCTGAAAATCGGGCCCTGGGCTTTTTTCTTTGTAGCATATAAACTTTGGAATAACCTCCCTTCATTCATTCATGCTGAGCAATCATTTAAGAATTTAGGGGTTCATTTTCAAAGCAAGCAGACTTACAAAGTTCCATAGGTTACTATAGAACTTTGTAAGTCTATGTGATTTCAAAATGAGCCTCTTTACGGTCATAAAAACATAAATATATAAGTGTTGCCATACTGGGATAGACTGAAGGTCCATCAAGCCCAGAATCCTGTTTCCAACAGTGACCAATCCAAGTTACAAGTACCTGGCAAGATCCCAAAACAGTACAATACATTCTATGCTGCTTATCCTAGAAATAAGTAGTGGATTTTCCCCAAGTCCATCTTAATAATGGCTTATGGACTTTTCTTTTAGGAATCTATCCAAACCTTTTTTTAAACCCTGCTAAGCTAACTGTTTTTACCACATTCTCTGGCAACAAATTTCAGAGTTAATTACATGTTGAATGAAGAAATATTTTCTCCAATTTTTTTTTTATTTTATTTTTGTTACATTTGTATCCCGCGCTTTTCCCACTCATGGCAGGCTCAATGCGGCAGGCAACGGAGGGTTAAGTGACTTGCCCAGAGTCACAAGGAGCTGCCTGTGCCGGGAATCGAACTCAGTTCCTCACTTCCCCAGGACCAAAGTCCACCACCCTAACAGCTTCATTGCACTTTTTTCAGCCTGGCTTTTGGTGACTAAATGCATGGCTCAAAACATAGCCAGATGCCGATTTTTCAGATCGCAGTGTAGTAGTAGTTTATTCATGTGTGCTTGCTCAAACCCTGTCCTGTTTTGAATGGTGTTCCTTTCCAATTATTAACTCCTTTTAGACTGTACACCATGTAGCCTTGTTCCCCAGTTTGCAATAAACAATAAACATGTATACAATCTGTACATAAGTATTGCCGTACTGGGAAAGACCAAAGGTCCATCAAGCCCAGCATCCTGTTTCCAACAGTGGCCAATCCAGGTCACAAATACCTGGCAAGATCCCAAAAGTGCATATTTTATAAAATCTTCACATAATCCACCCATACTCAGCCAATACTATGCCCCTGAACACACCTCCATCAGAGTCCTGTAAAAGTACATGCATTCTTGTCATTTTATGTAGATATACTTACATATATGCTTGAATAAGCTTTTATAAAATTACCCCTTAGGTAATTTCCATGGGTAAAAATGTTTTGTGCACAGAAATAGCCTTTTATATCACTGCCCAGAATACATGCAGCCTGTATGGCCATACGTTTGCCCAAACTCAGAGGAGACATACATAGGCCCTAGAAGCTATATTCATGATTTAAATGAGTAAATACCAGCATTTACATGTGTATATAACAAATAGATATTGAAAACCCAGTTTTAGAAAGCAGGGATCTATACCTGTAAATCTGTAATATATGCATACCAAGGGGATAGGCTTTCAGCGGGACTTGGGGGGGATGAAAAACTATGTATACTTTCCCTATTTTGGAGGGAGAATGCACATCTGTGATCACAGAGAAAAATATTGGGATTTATGGCTGCTCCTGGGTACATATAGGTATCATAAATGTGCTCATTTTGGGCAACCCTCTACAAGATGGATTAGGGGAGATCCCTCCGTAAACCCCAGTATTTTCCCCCCAGAAAATCTATAGCGCTGAATAATTGCAGCCTCTGTACGTAGTTGGGAGCACCTCGATGTGTTAGTTTCCAAAATGGCACACATTCATGTGTATATGTACACATCTAGGTTCTGAAATAGCAACTTACACACTGACGTTCTGCCATTTAGATGAGGCCTGGTGACCTCCATTGATGTTTTAGACATCGATTGCTCCTGCCACATGTAACTGATGCATACATGTGCATTCTGCTTGTGTCCTAGAAAAGGATCTATGTTGGCAGATCTTTCTCTAAAGTACTACCAGAATTTGACACATCCAGACCTGGACATCTCAGTTCCGATTTCTACATTATATAAAAAAAATGGGGCTGATCCTTTGTGCATGTAAAACAAATGCGGAAAGTTGTGCACTGTAAATAGCAGGTGTCAATGCAATTTTTAAAGGGAAATCAGTTTAATGGTCAAAATGAGCCAGCGGGGATACTTAGAGGGGCATAATCGAAAGGGGTGCCCACGTTTTCCTGAGGACGTCCTTGCAGGACGTCCCAGCAAAGAGGCGGGGAAACCCGTATTATCAAAAAAAGATGGACGTCCATCTTTCGTTTCAATAATATAGTCGGGGACACCCAAACCTTGACATCTAGGTTGTCCCTAGAGATGGTCGTTCTTAGACTTGGTTGTTTCTGATTTTCGGCGATAATGGAAACTAAGGATGCCCATCTCAGAAACGACCAAATGCAAGCCATTTGGTCATGGGAGGAGCCAGCTTTCGTGGTGCACTGGTCCCCCTGACATGCCAAGACACCAACCGGGCACCCTAGGGGGGCACTGCAGTGGACTTCAGAAAAAGCTCCCAGGTACATAGCTCCCTTACCTTGTGTGCTGAGCTCCCCAAAACCCACAACTGTACACCACTACCATAGCCCTAAGGGGTGAAGGGGAGGCACCTAGATGTGGGTACAGTGGGTTTCTGGTGGGTTTTGGAGGGCTCACTACAAGTGTAACAGATGGAGGGGGGCCTGCATACTGCTGTGTTGGAGCTGGGTATGACATTTGAGGCTGGCACAAAATATTTTTAAAGATGTTTTTGGAGGGTGGGAGGGGGTTAGTGACCACTGGGGGAGTAAGGGGACGTCATCCCCGATTCCCTTCGGTGGTCATCTAGTCAGTTCGGGCACCTTTTTGTGCCTTGGGCATAAGAAAAACTGGACCAGGTAAAGTCGTCCAAATGCTCATCAGGGACGCCCTTTTTTTCCATTATGGGTCAAAGACGCCCATGTGTTAAGCACGCCCAAGCCCCACCTTCACTACGCCTCCAACACACCCCTGGGAACTTTGGTCATCCCCGCGACGGAAAGCAGTTGGGGCCGCCCAAAATCGGCTTTCAATTATACCAATTTGGGCGACCCTGTGAGAAGGATGCCCATCTTCCGATTTGTGTTGAAAGATGAGCATCCTTCTCTTTCAAAAATAAGCCTGTTAACTCTCAAGTAGCCTAGTGGTTAGTGTAATGGATTTTGATCCTGGGGAACTGAGTTCAATTCCCACTGCAGCTCCTTGTAACTCTGGGCAAGTCACTTAACCCTCCATTGCCCCTGGTACAAAATAAGTACCTGAATACATGTAAACCACTTTGAATGTAGTTGCAAAAACCTCAGAAAGGCTGTATATCATGTCCCATTTCCCTTTCCCTTAGAAAAAAAAATCCCACCTGTATCTAATGTTTTATTCTTTTTCAAACTCAGTTCCAAAGAGCACAAAAATTGTTCTTGAAGTCTTTAACTATTTATTTCAACAAAATTCACTGGTTTCAATATATATTCTTGACTTTCTCACATGTCTCACTTCTGTAGAAAATACGTTAAAATGCTTCCAGGTAAAAGTTCTTCTTCAAATGTATTTTCACATTTTGCAGAGCACAGATGCCCCCACCAACATGCAGCATGTTTCTCACTGAGGCAGGCACTGATGCAGTATGTGCGATTCTTCACGTATAACTTTTGGCGGACCACACCCTGAGGCAGTATCTGCGAAACATGCCACATGTTGGTGTGGGCGTCTGTGCTCTGCAAAATGTGAAAATACATTTGAAGAAGAACTTTTTCCTTGAAGCATTTTAAAGTATTTTCTACAGAAGTGAGATGTGTGTGAGAAAGTCAAGAATAAATACATTGAAACCAGTGAATATTGTTGAAGTAAATATTTAAAGACGTCAAGAACAATTTTTGTGCTGTCTGGATTTTCAAAGGGAAAGCACGTGCTTACTTTCCCTTAGAAAATTGATGTAACTTATGTGCATACCAGCTGTGTAGGTTAAGTACTACTACTATAAATCACTTCTATAGCGCTACCAGTCGTACGCAGCGCAGGTTAGGTGGTCTGTTATAAAATTATCCTTAAAATGTGAAAATCCTTCAGTACACAAATGAGAAAAACCTTCAGTACATCTGGCCCTCTGTGCCTGTAAGGAAAAATGCTTAATGCTCATGGCCCTGTATGCCTTAAATCAGTGGTTCCCAAACCTGATCCTGGAGGCACCCCAGCCAGTCAGGTTTTCAGGATATCCACAATGAATATTCATGAGAGAGATTTGCACGCAGTGGAGGCACCCCAGCCAGCCAGGTTTTCAGGTTACCCACGATGAATATTCACTGCATGCAAATCTCTCTCATAAATATCCATTGTGGATATCTTGAAAACCTGACTAGATGGGGTGCCTCCAGGACCCGGTTTGGGAAGCACTGCCTTAAATCTTTGCTCTCCACTCCCAGTCCTCAAGGGCTACCAATGGATCAGGTTTTCAGGAAATCCTTAATGAATATGCGTGACAGAGATTTGCATACAATGGAGGTAGCAGGCATGCAAATCTCCTTTGTGTATTTTCATTAGGAAGATCTTGAAAACTGAGCTGTTGCTGATCCTGAAGGACTGGGAAGGACAGACCAAGGCCATAAATATTTGACTTTACCGAACCTTAAATCCTCGAGATGATTTAACAGCTCTAAGGTGGTAGTAGACCCGAACACAATGTGAACCACAGATCTGATTTAAATATAATACCTGTACATTCCCTGTCAACATTAGAAATGTAATATTGGTAGAGAAGCTTGAGTGACTCAAAAGATTTAAACCTTATTCTGAAAAATGGCAAGTGGGGGGGGGATGTGTCTGTCCACTAATGTTTGCTATTAACGCTTGCTCCATTTGAAAGTGAAGTAACCCAGCTCAGAATTTCATATCATTGAAGTGTGATCACTGCCTGGTTTAGGCTTGCTTTATTTTTTAAGTGAGTTGCTGGTTTACCTGTGATGTTATCAGTGTTCCAAACAGTAAACTTTTCAATCATTTATGGTGTGCTTTGCATTTTCACAATCTTAGATGCGCATACTTCCATTCAACAGTATCTTCTGTTTATTTTTCTGGACTAAAATTCACAGAGGCAATCTTCAGCAGTCCACCATTGAATAAAGATATGTGAATACATTATTGTTATATCTTTATATGGATGTTCAGGAAAGATATCTGTATAAGGAAGACTGCTGAACATGCTGTCCTAAGTTTATATGGATACATTATCTGTTCAGTTCTGGTCATCGTATCTCAAAAAATATATAGCAGAATTAGAGAAGGTTCAAAGAAGAGTGACCAAAATGATAAAGGGGTTGGAACTCCTCTCATATGAGGAAAGGCTGAAGAGATTAGGGCTGAGGGGGAATATGTTTGAGGTCTACAAAATTCTGAGTGGTGTAGAATGAGTAAAAGTGAATCGATTTTTTACTCCTTCAAAAAGTACAAAGATAGGGGACACTCAATCAAGCTACACGGAAAAACTTTTAAAACTAATAGGAGGAAATATTTTTTCACTCAATGAATAGTTAAGCTCTGGAATGTGGTAACAACAATTAATGTATCTGGGTTTAGAAAAGGTTTGACAAGTTCCTGGAGGAAAAGTCCATAGTCTGCTATTGAGACAGACGTGGAAGCCACTGCTTGCCTGAGGATTGGTAGCATGAAATGTTGCTACTAATTGGGTTTCTGCCAGGTACTTGTGACTAGGATTGGCCACTGCTGGAAGCAGGATTCCGGGCTAGATGGACCGTTGGTCTGACCCAGTATTGCTATTCGTATGTTCTTAGTAGCACTGCTGTTTCTCTGGTCTGACTTGTATGGAAAAGTTGAATGGATAGCAGCTGAATATCACTGCAATCCACATAATCTTCAGAATGCCCCTAGCCCCAGCAGCGAATATGCAGATACATGTTTAGACGTTCATCAACTTATATAGCTAAAATGTATCTATTTTACATGCCAGGAAATGCAAATACAAACATAAATGCAGCCAGCACCCAGTATTGGCCGCATAAGTGCTTTTGAAAATTGACCCCTATTCTGGTAGTTCACCCGCAGCGTTTACTGTTAATGATTGCTTAGGATCATGACTCTGAAATAAGTATGCTTGCATTCTTTACACAAAATCCAATAGAACTTATACTCCATGATGGCACACGGCAGGGGCGAGGACAGGCACCCAATTTTGGGTGGGCCTGGGCCCAAGATGGGTGGACAGAAGTACTCCACAAGTGATTTGGTCTCTCCCTTTCTCACCTGCATGCCATATGGTCCTTCAAACATCAGCCCCTCCCCTGCATACCTTTTAAATAGCAGATTTTCACTGACAGCGAGCAGCAACTAATACACACTGCTCATGTTGGCCTCACAGCCTTCCCTCTGATGTAACTTCCTGTTTCCGCATAGGCAGGAATACATCAGCGGGAAGGCTGTGGGGCTGGTGGGAGCAGTATGTATCAGTCGCTGCTCACTGCAGGCATCTGGTATTTACAAGGTATGCAGGAGAGACAGTTGTTGGGAGTTTTCGGCTGGTGGGGCTTGGGAAATCCCTGCCAGCCACATCATAGATGTGCTGCTACTGGGTGGGCCTGAGCCCAAAATGGGTGGGCCTGGGCCCACCCAAGCCCACCCTTGGCTACAATGTTGTATGATTTTCCATGTCCAGCAGTCATCCATTATAATGAATAGTATTTCAGTAAAGGTGTAAGGCATACCAGTCTGAATCCTTCAACTTTTGATCACCTTACGACCATAGTTTTGATAACATACATATTTTTCCATTTTTCACCTGTTCCCCAACCTCCACAATCCCCTCTGCATATAAATGTATATAGTATTATCAGAAAATGCAGGGACTCATTTTCTAATGAGAAAAGCACCTTCAAAACAGCATAAACTGGTATTTGGACATAATCACGAATGTCAAAACTCGGATTTGAGACATTTTTCTCTGCTGTGCATGCAAATCACAAGGGAGCAGGATTTGGGCGTTCCCAAAACTTGGACATTTTTCTGTCATAATGGAACAAAGCAAAAACGGCCAGGGCTAAAAGTCAGATGTTTTGGTCTAGACCTGTTTCAATCACTCTTAAGTCAGAAAAAGGTGCCCTAAATGACCACTAGAGGGATTAAGGCATGACCCTCTTACTCCCCCAGTGGTCACTGACCCCCTCTCGCCCCCAAAGATGTGAAAGAAACAAAACATACCAGCCTCTAAAACAGCTTCAGATGTTATGGCCAGTCCTATTAGAGCAGCAAGCAAGTATATGGAGTAGCCTGGTGGTCAATGTAGTGGACTGTAGAGAAAGAGACCCAGACCCATATCCCACACTAACTTTTACACTTGTGAGGGAATGTGAGCTCTCCAAAATCCACCAAAAACCTACAGTACCTACATATAGGTGACACCTGCAGGCATAAGAGCTATTGTACTTGTGTAAAGTTTGGTGCAGTAGGGTTTTGGTGGGCTTCTCATGCAATATAAGGGGGTTACAATCAGATGTGTACCTGGGACCTTTTATGTGAAGTCCACTACAGCGCCCCCTGCGGTGCCCCACTGCTTTGCTGGGATGTCTGTATGGCCAGTCTACTAAGAATGCTGCCCCCCTATACATCCCAATGGCTTGTTTTTGTGCATTTTTCCCTTGGATTTTTTTTTTCCGAAAATAGTCCTAAAAGATGACTCCTGGCTGATTAAACAGCACTTGATCAGCTAAGTGCTAATATTCAGCACGAGATAGCCGGTTATCTCCACTGAATATTACCACTTAATGTGTAGTGGCTAACCGGCTATATCGCGCAATATAACTGGCTAGCTGCAAATATTCATCACATCACCAGCTATAATTGACGGCCAAATTGGGCCACCCAAATAGCAGGCCCATCTTTGGCCACTATAAACTTAACCAACCAGCGCTGAATATTGACTTGGCCGGTTAAGTTTAAACTGGTGGGGAAAAAAATGGATATTTAATGCTGATCACCGGAAGCAGCAATGAATATCAGCGGCATTGAATATCAACGCCGATCGCAGGACTTAGCAGGCCTGCCTTCCATGGGCTGAATATTGGCCAGACTGAGCAAAAAAACATGTAGCAAATGGCTGTTTTTGAAACAAAGTTGGACATTTTTCTGGGTTGACAATGGCCATGTTTACCAGTGGCGTAGCTACGTGGGGCCTGAGGGGGCCGGGGCCCCCGCAGATTCACCCCAGGACCCCCCTCCTGGCGAACCCGCCCCCGCCGCCGCCTACCTTTACTTTTGCTGGCGGGGGATCCCACTCCCCGCCAGCCGACGTCTTCTCAGTCCTTCCTGCTCTTCAATTTGTTTGCTGACGTCCTGCACACGTAATTGTACGTGCAGGACGTCAGACTCAGAGAACAACTGGATTTTTTGGACATTGTCCCAAAAATGTTCAACATTGGATTTAGACATATTGAAAATACCCCTCATACTGTGCTAGATATTAGAAACATGTCCAACACACATGAGAGAAGAGAGTCTTAAAAGTTCCCCTCTCAAGCAGAATTCCAAATGGCACCAAGGCTACTCATGGTGGTTTTGGAAATGGAGGCATTTGGATATTTATTTATTTATTAGGATTTATTTACCTCCTTTGGATATATTATCCTTTGTCAATAAGAAACTGATGATACCATTTATTTGTTTAGAAGACATCTATACCCCTCTTCCAGACCCAAGAGGTTGTCCAGCATGACATCAATACAATTATGATAATAATATGTAAAGCATTCAACATAACACAACCTGAAACATACACACAGCAAAAACTCTACTAGGGCTGAGACCTAAGAATAAATACAGTATAATATAGTTTCTGAGGAAATAGCCAAGCCTTCATCTTTTTTTTTCAAAAGCAATAGTAATTTTGTTCAGTTCATAAAGGAACCAGGGCCTAGTCCATCACAGTGTAGTGCCACAGAAAACCTAGTTATACTGCCTGAATGTTCTGCTGAGTAGATCTAAGGGTCAGTCCTGGCCCATACCACACCACCTTCTGCTTCAAATGACCAGGGTCAGTACTCTGGAGGATTTAACAGGCCATTATCCGTATTTTAAATTGAGTGGAGGAGTGGCCTAGTGATTAGGGTAGTGGACTCTGGTCCTGGGGAACTGAGTTTGATTCCCACTTCAGGCACAGGCAGCTCCTTGTGACTCTGGGCAAGTCACTTAACCCTCCATTGCCCCAGGTACAAATAAGTACCTGTATATAATATGTAAGCCGCACTGAGCCTGCCATGAGTGGGAAAGCGTGGGGTACAAATGTAACAAAAAAAAAAAAACATCCTTTGTCCACAGGCAACCAGAGTAGTTGCTGAAGCAGCAGGATTGGTGGCAGGGCCGTGCCTAGGGTCTCTGGCGACCCCCTGCAGACTATCAATTGGCGCCCCCCCCCCCCCCCGTGAAAATGATCACGCCCCCCCCCCATGAAAATGATCGCTCACCACTTGCCACACTGAAAGGAATTGTCAGCAATATTCTTAGAAACAAATTGGTATACATTGCAAAATAAGATAGCAGATGTAAATTTTCAAAGTGGACATATTCCAAATGCTAAAATGAAAATAAAATGATTTTTTTTCTACCTTTGTTGTCTGGTGACTTTCTTTTTTCAATCATGCTGGTCCAGTATCTGATTCTGCTGCTATCTGTCCTCTTAACTCCATTTCCAGGGCTTCCTTTCCATTTATTTCTTTACTTTTCTCCTTTCTTCTTCATTTCTTGCTCTATATCCATTTCCAGCAATTTCTCCTCTCTCCCTGGGTCCTGCCCTCCCATCCATGTCCATTCTTGTCCCTCTCTGCCCTTCCCTCCTCCATCCATAGCCAGCAATCCTCCTCTCTCCCCTCCCCTCCATTTCCAGCAATTTGTCCTCTCCCTGGGCCCCCATGTCCATCCTTGTCCCTCTCTGCCCTTCCCTCCTCCATCCATAGCCAGCAATCCTCTCTCCCCTCCCCTTCCAGCAATTTGTCCTCTCCCTGGGCCCTGCCCTCCCATCGATGCCTCTCTGCCCTCCCATCCATGCCTCTCTGCCCTTCCCTCCGCGCCCTGGGGCCTTTAAATCTTTTACTTCTGGTCGCAGCAGCGTCAGTGAAAGCGGAGCGCTGCCGACATCTCCCTTCCCTTTGCGCTCTTGGTTCCCTCAGTGTCCGCCTTCTTCTGACGTCAGAAGAAGGCGGGACACTAGGGAACCAACGAGAGCAAGGGAAGGGAGACGTCGGCAGCAGTGGCGTAGCTAGGGTAGTTGACACCCGGGGCCGGTCATTTTTTTAACACCCCCCCCCCCCCCAAATCCAGTACTAGGCATACCGAGAATACAAAACACGACCTATAGAGCAATTTTACCATACCATAAGCAGTCGTTTCTATGAGTCACACAAGGAAAAGGAAAGCATCTTAAGCACTACAGTGAGCACTAGAACATCAATTCACCTATTGTAAAACGAAACCAGACAGAATAGTACAGATCGTCGATCCTGCACAGTCAATGCCAACTGAAAGCCATGTCTTTTCACAAACACAGATATACCCTAATCCACTATAGAATAAGTAATCATAAACTTTCTATTTAGACAAAAATTAAACTGAACCCCCAATGCCAGACTCTGCATACAATGCAACGCCACAGAAACAGAAAATGTCTCCTAGTACTGTGCAAAATATAAAGACAGCAGATGTAAATTTGAAAAAACTAACAAATACCAATCACCACCTTTACAAATTAACAAATAGAAATAAAACAAATACAGAAAATAAAATAATACCATTTTATTGGACTAATACATTTAACTTCCAGAGGCCAAAATCTCCTTCCTCAGGTCAATACAGTATAGTGCTGTTACAGTATCCTATCCTGATTGGAGGAAGGGGGTTTTGTTCTCTGAAAGTTAAGTCAAAATGTATTAAAATTAGTCCAATAAAAAGATTACCTTATTTACATGTTCTATTTATAAACATTTATTAACACAGCTAAAATACTATATCCTAAAGCAAAATAATAAAAATATATATTTACAGTTTGTTGTCTTTGGTTTCTGCTTTCCTCATCTTCTTTTCACCGTCTTCCTTCCATCCAGCATCTGTCTTCGCTCTCTCTCTGCCATCCAGTGTCTGCCCTCTCTAATGTGCCTTCCATCCACATCTGCCCTCTATTTCTGCCCCTTCCATCCACCATCTGCCCCAGTCTGCCATCTCTCTCTCCCCCTTCCATCCACCATCTGCCCTCTCTCTCTCCTTTCCCTCCAGCATTTGCCCTCTATCTCTGCCCCTTCCATCCACTGTCTGCTCTTTCACTCCCTTCTATCCACTGTCTGCCCTTTCTCTCTGCTCCTTCGATTCACCATTTGCCCTCTCTCTTTCCCCCTCCCATCCATTCAGGGTCTGCCCTCCCTCTCACTCCCCATTCTATCCAGGATCTATCCCCCCTCTCTCAATGCCCCCTCTTTTCGGCTCCCAGTTCCCACCTGCGGCTGCCCCTAGTTCCAGATCCATTGATTCTCCCATCCACCCCTGCCCCAGGCATGACCCCATTCTCCCTCCTGCTCACTTTTCAGACCCCAGTTCCAGATCCATGCCCCTTCTCCCATCTGTCTCCCACCCAGTCCCTTCTGCCCATCCAAGTCCCCCTCACCCCATCTGTCTCCCACCCAGTCCCTTCTGCCCATCCGAGTCCCCCTCACCCCATCTGTCTCCCACCCAGTCCCTTCTGCCCATCTGAGTCCCCCTCACCCCATCTGTCTCCCACCCAGTCCCTTCTGCTATCCAAGTGCCCCCACCCTCACCCCATTTGTCTCCCACCCAGTCCCTTCTGCTATCCATGTGCCCCCCCACCCTCACCCCATCTGTCTCCCACCCAGTCCCTTCTGCCCATCCGAGTCCCCCTCACCCCATCTGGCTCCCACCCAGTCTCTTCTGCTATCCAAGTGCCCCCCACCCTCACCCTGTCTCCCACCCAGTCCCTTCTGCCCATCCGAGTCCCCCTCACCTCATCTGTCTCCCACCCAGTCCCTTCTGCTATCCAAATGCCCCCCACCCTCACCCCATCTGTCTCCCACCCAGTCCCTTCTGCCCATCCGAGTCCCCCTCACCCCATCTGGCTCCCACCCAGTCCCTTCTGCTATCCAAGTGCCCCCCCCCCTCACCCCATCTGTCTCCCACCCAGTCCCTTCTGCCCATCCGAGTCCCCCTCACCCCATCTGTCTCCCACCCAGTCCCTTCTGCTATCCGAGTCCCCCCCACCTTCACCCCATCTGTCCCCCACCCTCACCCTGCCTCGTCTTCTCCCTGCCCACCCGGTCTTTAAAAATAAATTGCCGACGCGATAGGGAGCGCAGCACCTCGTGTGCAAGTAAAAGAAGCGGATCCGATCATCTCATTGGGCCTTCCTTCACTGTCCCGCCCCTAGAGGAAATAGGAAGTTGCGTCAGAGGAGGGCGGGACAGTGAGGGAAGGCCCAATGAGATGATCGGATCCGCTTCTTTTACTTGCACACAAGGTGCTGCGCTCGCTATTCGCGTCGGCAATTTATTTTTAAAGGGCTGGTGCGGGGGAGGGGCTGCCAGGAAGAAGAGCAGCGGGAGCGGCGGCACCCCCCTTTCTGATGACACTCGGGGCGGACCGCCCCCACCGCCCCGCCCTTGCTGGTCGGCAGCGCTTTCACTGACGCTGCTGCGACCCAGGTAAAATATTTAAAGGCCTTTGCGGCGCGGGGCGAGGGTAAGCACCGCGGCGGCGCCCTCCAGAGGTGGGCGCCCCCCTGCGGCGCTTACCTCACTTACCGCATCGGCACGGCCCTGATTGGTGGTTTAGGTTTGGACTGACCCAGCACCAGCTTCGTTGTAGCATTCTGGATTACCTGAAGCTTGTACATTAGTCTCTGTGGGAAGCCCACATGCAAGCCATTGCACTAAACAGGGGTAATATCAGGGCTTATACAACACCTTAGAAGTAGCTCAAGGCTAAAATGGGGTAGAGCTTACATGCAAAAAGCTGTTTTAACAGTCTGGCATTCGGGTACCTACTCTTCTAAAGAACATTGGATTTAGACAGGCTCCCTATTTCTTTACATTACAGTACAGAGATTTCAGTTTGTGTATGTGTGTGAGTGTGTATAACGGTTAAATAGGTTAGAACTAGAGAAGAGACAGCTGAAAGGAGATATGGTAGAGGCCTACAAAACCATTTATTTATCTATTTAAAATATTTATAAACCGCTCCATCCAATAGTACTAGGTGGTGTACATGATAAGTTAAACATACATAATCACATTTAAAAAAAAAAAAGCAATAGACATGGTAAAACAGTTACAACAAATATCTTAATCTTAAGAGAACTTTGTTATACTGTGAACAACCTTGCACAGTGAATCTGTGAGGTATAGTGGAACAAATGAATAGGGAATGACTGTTTACCTTTCCAGACTGTACAAGGACACGCCATAAAAAAATAAGAGAGCAGATTTCTAAGCAAATTGGGGAAAGTTTCACTCAGTGCACAATTAAGCTGTGGAATTTATTGCCAAAGAATGTGATTGGTGAATGAAATAGCTGGGTTTAAAAAAGTTTGGAAGATAGATCCTTTAACACTTATTAACTAGAGAGGATCGGAGGATGAGCATAGAGAAATGATAATCTGGGGTGCAGATGCTGAAAACTCTGTCGCTGTTCAGTTTAGCGCCGGAAAAATACCGCCACAACAAGGCTGCGACACAGCTCCCTAATGCTCAGTGCTAATGACATGCAAATTTGGGTGCACTGTTAGTGTTGAGCATTAGGGAGTTGCTTCAAATTTAGGGGGAGGAGGGTGTCTGGCATCTGCACTGAAGAGCTGTCCATTAAGCACAGCTCTTCAGCGCATTTCGAATGCCAGGAGGGAGAAGGAGGGAAGGTGGAGGAAGAGGAGCTGTCCTGTCACCAAGCACAAGAGCGCACAGCACAGCACAACACATCCAATCCAAAGCTGGACTCCTTACCGTTCTCTTCTTGAAGGCTCCTGTTGATACCATTCTGCCTCGATTCTGCTAACAGCATTTTCTGCCTCTTGAGCAGGCCTGTATCTGCAGCATTAGCGTCCAAACTACACACCTTCTGGCTGAATGTTTTATTTGTTTTAATCAAGAAAACTACAGGCCCTGATGCTCAGCACAACTCTAACACCAGCTCCGAGCTGGTGTAGGGTTTGCCGCGGGAGGAGCTGGGCATTGGGTAGGAAAAGGTAATCACCTCTTTCGCATGATTCTTGCGCTCAGAGCAGGCGAGCTCGTTGGTTCACATGCTCGCCGGCTCTGAGCATTTGGCGCTAGCAAATGCAGCTGCTAGACCGGCACTAACGGCATCTAGTGTCTGCATTTGCTTTTGAGCATTGAGGCCTGGGGGCTTTCAACTGAGCCACTGTTGGAGACAGAATACTGGGCTGGAAGGGCAATTCTACTGACCCAGCATGACACCTCTCATTTCCAAACTGGGACTGCTGTGTTCTTGTTCAGAAAAATGCTAGAGATGCCCATATATTCCTATGGCCGTCTCTAGTGTTTAGTGCATGCTAATCATTAACACGTGCTAAAAACGCTAGTGCGTCTTTGTAAAAGACCCCCCAAACACTCAGAAGCCCATTTTAAACCTATGAGCTTCTTAGCATGTAGAACATTCCAATTCCATTTGCGTGTGCTAAGCTTTAGTAAAAGGGCCCTAAAATGTTACACATGTAACACTGCATGCAAAATGTTACTATTTGTGAAGCCAAACATTTTTGCACCACTTTGCATGCTGAAATTAAATTGTGTACTATTGCAAATGGGGGGTGGGGCAATTCTATAATATGGGGGCTAACAGTTATGGGCCTTTTGGGCTGGATTCTATATATGGTGCCAAAAATATCAGTGCTGAACAAAAGCGCTATTCTATAAGCTGCGCTGAAAGTTAGGTGTGGTTTATAGAATAGCGCATACGCCTGTAAATCACGCCTAAATGAAATGTGGTGCAAATGTACGTGCCTATATTAACCGCATAGCCCCATAATTGCATACAAACATGCATTAATTTTAGAAATGTCCCCGTTAAGCCCATGACCCTCCTATTCCACACACCCTTTTTCAAGTTGCACCTAAATTTATGCATGTATTTGCCAATTAAATCTAATTAGTGCCAATAATTGTTTGTTAAAAAGCCAATTATTGGCACTAATTGGCTCATTATTCATTTAAGCTGCACATGCAAATTGGGCACGAGCCCAGCTTTGCATGTGCAATTTTTGGCGACTTTTATAGAATTAGGGGCTTTATGTGCATAAATGTTCAGGATAATGGCAATTATGCACATATGTGTGCAGATACGTGTATAAATGCCAGAATTCTGCCTAAGCGCTATTCTCTAAATACAACTGGGGGCAAACACATGATCATAGTCCGGGAGGGACTCAATCTCATGTAACATACAGTTCCACATGTATCTTGAGTGCAACATATGTTACACATGTATCAATTAGCATAAATAGAAAATCTTCCCAACCAGTCCAAACTTAGTTTAGATGTTATGTTCAAAACCCCATATTCCTCAGATCTTCAATGCAATGCAGTAACTTTCAATATATCAATATAGCTTTCCCATAAACCTCAGTAATGTGCGATCACCAGCAATTATTGAAACTGACGATACTCACACATATCAACCTCTTCATCGGTTTAATCAAATAATTTTACAATTTTATAATTTCCTTTCAAATTATTAAAGTCCATAATTTAAATTTAAATGGGCAGCCTAACCCCGGGGTCTGATAAATAAAAGAAAGAGAAGATAAGTTCAATTTAAATTATGGGCTTTAATAATTTGAAAGGAAATTATAAAATTGTAAAATTATTTGATTAAACCAATGAAGAGGTTGATATGTGTGAGTATCGTCAGTTTCAATAATTGCTGGTGATCGCACATTACTGAGGTTTATGGGAAAGCTATATTGATATATTGAAAGTTACTGCATTGCATTGAAGATCTGAGGAATATGGGGTTTTGAACATAACATCTAAACTAAGTTTGGACTGGTTGGGAAGATTTTCTATTTATGCTAATTTTTATCCGGTCCTATTGAGAATTAGTTGTGCCTGGTTAGTGAGTGGAACACATGTATCAATGGCATTTAAGCTCTATGGCTGGCACATGTGCCTCTGGCCTAAATCATAGGTGCATATTTTGCCTGTTAGGTACCTACTTTCCTTTATAGAATAGGCTCTACCTGGTGCCTTGTTACAGAATTGCCCTGATCATATACATTAGGAGGCATTTTTGTGCACAAGGAGAACTCTGCAACATGTAGCTGCACTTCACATGTTGGCCTCCTAGACAAAATTATTAGCTGGTCAATATTCAAGGTGATTTAAGCGGCCAGGTGAATGGAGGAGTAGCCTAATGATTAGTGCAGCACGCTTTGCTCCTGGTGACCTGGATTCAAGTCCCACTGCAGCTTCTTGTGACCTTGGGCAAGTCACTAAGGGCCCCTTTTATTGAGCTGTGGCAAAAGGGGGCCTGTGCTGGCATCAGCATGTGATTTTTGACCTGTGCTGAGGCTCCCTTTTACCACAGTGGGTAAAAGGCAGGTCTTTGGGGTTTTTTTCTGGAAATGGCCATGCGGCAAGTGAGGCACTTTCTGCATGGCCATTTTTTTTTGGGGGGGGGGGGGGGAAGCACTTACTGCCACCCATTGAGGTGGTGGTGTGTTCCCGCGCTAACCCAGCGGTAACCTGCTGAGTATACACTGGTGCTATAAAAATTAAAACAAATTTTGGCACTGGATATGATGCGCACTGGGGATGGAAACTACCACCGGACTGCTGCAGTAGCCTGACGGTACTTCCCTTTTAGCGAGCAGTAAATTGGGCTTACTGTCGCTTTGTAAAAGGGCCCCTTAACTCTCTCCATTGCTTCAGGTACAAAAACTTAGATTATGAGCCCTCAAGGGACAGAGAAAAGTACCTACATGTAATGTGTGCAGCACTATGTACACCAAGTAGTGCTATAGAAATGATTAGTAGTAGTAGTTAAATTGCCTGTACATGGCTATATTCAGAAGCACTTAACTGGTTACTGCAGTTGAATATCAGCACTGACCACAAGACTGAAAGCTGCCTATTTTGTGGGATGGTCCATGGGTGGAGTTGGCACTTATGCAGTTAAGTGTCAATACTCAGCCCCTAAGAGCTTTATTCTATAAAGGTTATGCACCTAATTTTTGAGCACAGAGTATGCTCGTAATTTAAGAGCTTAAATTTTAGGAGCATAACCTTTATAGAATAAGGCCCTAAGAGGGAGATTCTATAATGGCAACTAAAAATTAGCGCTCAAATCAGTGCTGACTAATCGTCATATTCTATAATCGGTGCCTAGATTTAGAAGCCGAATATAGAATACACTTAGGGGGTTGTTTACTGAAGCTTAGCTCAAGTTATCTGCAGCAGGGCCCATAGGAATAAAATGGGCCTTGCTGCAGATAACTCAAGCTAAGCTTTAGTAAAAGACCCCTTAGTTGATATTTCAGTGCCTAAATCTATGCGCATCCATTTACACCAATGAAAATGTGGCATAAATTCCAGCGTGTAGATTTAGGTGCACTGGGCCATATTCTATAACTAGAAGCGTAAATTTCAGAACGCGCAAGAAATGCCCGCTTCCCTGCCCATAACCATGCCCCTTTTTGTCTGCACACATTAGAAGTTCGGTGCACGTCGTTACAGAATACGCTTAGTGTTGTGTGCCTAAATTCTAATCAGTGCCAATTAGTGCTCATTATTGCTTGTTAAGTGCTGCTATCAGCGCTCATTAACTTGTTAAGCTTGTTAAATTACACGTGTTGTTACAGAATCCGTGCTGATTTGGGTGCCAATCTCTAGGCGTGCTATATAGAATCCAGGGGTCAGCGGCTAAATCCAGTGGTCAAATTGGACCGCATAAAATTCAGTCCTATCTTTATGTGTGTTGCGTGGAGGGGCATAATCGAACATCGCCGGCCAAATAGATCGCCGGCGATCTATGTTAGCGGCAGCGCTACAGCTGGCCGGAACCGTATTATCGAAAAAGATGGCCGGCCATCTTTTTTTTCGATAATACAGTTTAGCCCGGCCAAATGCCGTGGAGTTCGCCGGGTTTGAGATGGCCGGGTTTGTCCTTTCTTGAAATAAGCACGTTTACTCACAG
Organism: Microcaecilia unicolor; assembly: GCF_901765095.1. NCBI lineage: Eukaryota > Metazoa > Chordata > Amphibia > Gymnophiona > Siphonopidae > Microcaecilia > Microcaecilia unicolor. The sequence continues at coordinate 498,079,254 of NC_044032.1, forward strand.
TTAACTGCAGATCAGAGGTTGTGCCCCACTGGCAAAGAGTCCCCTGGTACTAAGATTAGCAGTAGGTCAGAGCTGGCACAATGGTGTACAATGCCCTCTTTCAGCACCATTCAAGGTAAGAACTACCTTCTCTAACGTGGGTAACACAGGAAAGGGAACTAAAACTGGCTTACAAAAATGGCCACTACCGCATGGACTACAACAGGAAACAAAACACGGCACACTCTGACCCAGTTAGCAGGGGGGAAAAGCACCATGGGAGTAGAGCCCAGTACCCTACACCCACCACAATGCATTGCTAATGTGACTCTGCAGGGCACCTAACAGAAAAGGTGTCACACTCACCCGAGAGCCACATCGCAACCAGGGAAAGGCTGTCGGAGGATACATCATATTCTGCTGTCATGGAGGTGGGTACGGCATTTGAGGCTGGCATACAGGCTGGCAAAAAAGGTTTTTAGTTTTATTTTTTTAGTATGGAAGGGGGTGGTAACCACTGGGGAAGTATGGGGAGGTCATCCCCCATTCCCTCCAGTGGTCATCTGGTCAGTTGGGGCACCTTTTTGAGGCTTGGTTGTGAAAATAAAAGGACCAAGTAAACCCGGCGAAATACTCTTAACACCGCTTTTTTTTCCATTATCGGCGAAAGCTGGCCATCTGGTAGCCACACCCATGCCCGCCCATGTCCCGCCTTCGCTAATCTACCAACACGCCCCCTTGAACTTTCGCCAGCGAAGCGACAGGAAAGCAGCGATGTTGTCAAAAATGCCGCTTTCGATTATATCGATTTCGCTGCTTTTAAGAAATCGCCAGCCATCTCCCGATTTGTGTCGGAAGATGGCCGGCGATCACTTTCGATTATAAGCTGGTTAGTTAGTTAAGTGTTGAATATCACATTTAACCGTATAAGACATAGCCAGCCACATAAACCCAGATATTTAATGCTGATGCCCAGACATGACCAAGCATTGAATATTATGGACTTCCCGAGCCTGTACGTCTAGCCCTGTCTTTAGCCATTTTCAAGTCCAAACTCAAAACCCACCTCTTTACCACTGCTTTTGACTCCTAACTCACTTACCCTGTCCTTTGTCCTCACCTCTTCATTCCCTTACCCTTAACTGTTCTGTCTGTTTACCTGTCTTATCTAGATTGTAAGCTCTTTGAGCAGGGACTGTCTTCTGTGTATGGTGTGCAGCGCTGCGTATGCCTTGTAGCGCTATAGAAATTATAAGTAGATAGATAGATAGATAGATCCACTTCAGGCACAGGCAGCTCCTTGTGACTCTGGGCAAGTCACTTAACCCTCCATTGCTCCATGTAAGCCGCATTGAGCCTGCCATGAGTGGGAAAGCACGGGGTACAAATGTAACAAAAAATAAAATAAAATATTATAAAAAATGCTCACTGCCACTGGCTGAATAAGTACCACTAGGTTTCCTCTTTTTAGTGTTTCAATTTCTATCAAATGTATGAGGCAAACTGAATGGTTCTTAGAGCTTTTGAAAATCTCCTGTTTACAAGTTAAATAAATCAGAATGCTGCTATGTTGGGCTATATCAAGAAAGCCAGGCAGTCACCACTTGCACATTGCCAAGCAAGAGTGCAGTACAGAAAGCAGAAGAATGGACTCAGGACTGGACATTGGTAAGACCATAATAAATGGGCTACATCTTCTGCTCTGAAAATTTTAAAAATATATAAGCACAAATATATTAGGGCAATTTAGGAACAATTTTCAAAAACATTTACTTGGGTACATTTAAAATGGACATATTTTGTCTGCTTTACCGTTTCCAGCTCAAAGCGGATTACAGTGATCAAAAAAATCATTTCATACAATCATAGCCATAAAAAAATGATAGAACACTTTTCAATGCCTTCTCTATACTCTGATCCTCCCTCCCCCACCCCCATATCCATATATATTTACCTACTCCCTGAACTTCACTTTGGGGGTCTTTTACTATGGCGCGCTGGCGTTTTTAGCGCATGCTAAAAATAGGCGTGCACTAAATACTAAAGATGCCAATTGTATTCCTATGTGCATCTTTTGCATTTAGCGCACGCCTATTTTTAATGCGCGCTAAAAACACCAGCGTGCCTAAGTAAAAGATCCCTTTGTATCTCAATAATGGGTCCTTTTACTAAAGGGTGTTAAGGACTAAATTCAGCAAACGGCACCCAAATTTGGGTACCGTAAAAATGCACACTGAATGCTAGACTATAAATAGTGCTCTGAGTTGGGCGCCATTTTTAGGAAGAGGCATGTCATGAGCAGAGAGTGGGCATTTGTGTGTTATCCAGCTAATGCATTATGATTAGCGTGTGCTAGCTGCATAGCGCAGGGTTAATGCAGGAGTACCGTGTGCTAATGGGAACATTAGTGCACAACCTGCAAATTAAAATTTAAAAAAAGCCCTACAAAAATGCTGCATTAAATCTGGGCTTAGCGCACAGGGAAGTCCCACATTAGAATGAAGTAAACTCAGATTTTACTGCATTTTAGCTTCTAAATCTACAAGGCGCCACCTGCAACTATCATTTGTAATCTGCTCTAAACAGTGGCGTTCCTAGGGGGGGGGGCGGTGGGTGCGGTCCGCCCCGGGTTGCACGCCGCTGGGGGTGTGCCGCCTGCCTTTCTGCTCCACTCGTTCCGTGCTACCTCTGCCCTGAACCAGGTTACTTCCTGTTCCGGGGCAGAGGGAGCATGGAACGAGCGAAGCAGACAGGCGCATGGCACCCCCCCCAGCAGGTAAAAATGCACCCGGGGGGGGGGTGTCCTTTCACCGGGGGGGGGTGGAAGGTGTGTCCTTTCACCGCGGGGGTGGGGGGTCGCGCTGCACCCGGGGGGGGGGGTGCATCGGCGATCCACCCCGGGTGTCAGCCACCCTAGGAACGCCACTGGCTCTAAAGAAAATGTAAACATGTGCATATACGTTACCCCTGTGCATGGGTATTTTACTCTGCTCACACTATGGGGCTCATTTTCGAAAGAGAACATATCCAAAAAGTGTCATAAAGCAGCGTTTTGACAAGTTTCTTCTCAAAACATCCAAATCGGTATTTTCAAAACCTGTTTTACAGATGTCTATCTATGCAATTCTTCTGCAGTGCATCCAAATCACAAGGGGGTGTGTCAGAGGCATTTCATGGGCAGGCTTAGGGCATTCCCAGCACTTGGATGCTTTACAGCCATAACAGAACAAAATGAAAACATCTAGGGCTGAAACACTGTTTTGGTCTAGACATGTTTTTAGAATGAATAAAGCACAAAAGGTGCTCTAAATGACCACTGGAGGGAATCAGGGATGATCCCTCTTACTCCCCCAGTGGCCAATGACCCCCTCCCATCTCCCAAAAATGTGAATAAAAATAGTACTTATCAGCCTCAGATGTAATACTCAGGTCCACTGGAACAGCATGCAGGTCCCTGGAGTAGTATAGTGATGAGTGCAGTGCACTGTAGACAGGTAGACCCAGGCCCTTACCCCCCTACCTTTTACACTTGTGGTGGAAACTGTGAGGCCTCCAAAACTCACCAGAAACCCACTATATCCACATATAGGTGCTCCCTTCACCCATAAAGACTATTGCAGTGGTGTACAGTTGGGGGTAGTAAGTTTTGGGTGGGTTTCAGAGGGCTCAGAAGACAAGATAAGGGAGCAATGGTGAGATGTTTACCTGGGAGCGTTTATATGCTCCTAGGTACATAAGTACATAAGTAATGCCACACTGGGAAAGACCAAGGGTCCATCGAGCCCAGCATCCTGTCCACGACAGCGGCCAATCCAGGCCAAGGGCACCTGGCAAGCTTCCCAAACGTACAAACATTCTATACATGTTATTCCTGGAATTGTGGATTTTTCCCAAGTCCATTTAGTAGTGGTTTATGGACTTGTCCTTTAGGAAACCGTCTAACCCCTTTTTAAACTCTGCTGAGCTAACCGCCTTCACCACGTTCTCTGGCAACGAATTCCAGAGTTTAATTATGGGTTGGGTGAAGAAATATTTTCTCCGATTTGTTTTAAATTTACTACACTGTAGTTTCATCGCATGCCCCCTAGTCCTAATATCTCCTGGGATGTCTGGGGGAACAGTCTACTAAAAATGCTGGCCCCTCTTACATCCCCATGGCTTGATTTTCTCTGTTTTTCACTTGTACATTTTTTTTTTTCCAAAAATGGCCTGAAAAGATAAACGCACAAAGCACAAAAACTTGTTAAAAAGGTATTAAAAAAAAGGTTTTGCAGTTTAAAAATGGTCAGGTTTTCTATTAAGATTTCTGATATTTTGCACAAAATATCCAAAGTTTGACTTGGGTATTATATCGAAAATGCTCCTCTATCCCTCCATACTACCTATGTGCTGGCCACATAAACATGTGCATGATTATTTTGGTGTGCATACTTCCTATGTGCATGTCTGGCTGCACGATTTTATAAAAGGGCTTTTCCACATGTAAAACAGGCTTCACACGTGGAAAAGCCTTTAGAAAAATTACCTCCGTAAAGTTGAAATAATTTTTCATTATACTACTGCTCATCACTGCAAGTTCAAGGCTGTATACTGTTTTATTGCATTACCCGCAAACACTGCCATAAGTACAAAACATATTTTAAAAAAGATACACTTGTTCTAATATGGTTAGACCACTTTGTCTTTGTGTCTTGCAATCATTTCACATCTTTTCTACAATAAGATGGCATCCCCCACCCTCAGGAACTGGACTCTGCTGTCGTTGCTGGAATATATCCATATAACCTGACGTATCTTTGTGGTCACATACAGCCTCTATTTCTCTTTTATTTCATCATTTGACTTGTTTGAACAAAAAAAGGTTTCATTATCGCTATAAATCCATCTGTCAGCAGGACAAATACCACCACAGTAATGACTTTGCTATCATTATACACTCTTGCCTTAGGGTCAGACATGTCATTTCATCAGAGATTACCTTAGGTTTGCACATGCCAACTGCAACGGGCTTTACTGTGTACATTTTCTGGAAGAAGCATTTTCAATATGAGTTCATGCACTGAAGGATCTTACAAATGCTGGTGAGCTGATCTTTTCAATTATGCAGGTTTGAATTTTTCTAAGGTCGGTTTGACCTCTGAGAAATGCAACTTAAAACGCTATACTCTATACTGTAATTGATGCAGTGGTCTCAACATTATTTATAGAGCTACAGTTATGCCACCAAAATGGGCATCAGTTATTAGTGACTGTGATACATGGCAGTTTCTTGCATTAATTAATTAATAACTAGAGAACCAGCTCCTCCACATGAAAATGTTCACAACAATAACGATATTGAAGTCAAACAAATCCTTTCTGTGAGTGCACTGTGTGACAGAAATGACTTATGTTGATGACACGTAGCACAACAGTCTTCGTCTTTATGCTTTCCATGGAATATGTTTTGATTAAACATAGGTTTGGGCTTCATTTTGGCAAAAGTGAGCTGTGAGCAATTCCTAGGTTCACCTAGTGGAGGTCATCCTATGCTAATAAATGATCTCATTTGGCAGTCATGGCAGGAAGACAGATGATGCCTGAAGGATCATCATATCCCTGGGCTAGGAAGAGAGACAGAGCAGAAACTCTTGCCCCAGGTTACAACACACAGTGCTGGTTCAGAGAGCTTGCAAAAGATTGCGGCATCTAATTCCGAAAGCTCAGTGGTGATATAATACACATATGTCTAACGATGGCACCTCCATTTCCTCTCCAGAAACTCTGATAGCATAAGCTCTCTGTTCCTATGAGCAACTTGTTCACAGTCTACTGAAGCAACATCCAGCTCATGAACAAGGGCTTTCATTAGTGCCACTCCTTCCTATCCAATCCTGATACTGAAGGCAATTTGCTTCTGAGTCCTTTTCTTGTAACCATTGGCTGCTGTCAGCATGTTCTAGTTAGGGCTGGCTTTAGAATTTGACAGAAAAAGTTGATGTTGCTGGTAATTTCTGAAGCCAAGCGCCCTGTTCTCTGGCATCAGGGCATTCTTTCTTCTCTCTTTCATTTTAAAAGAGTTCATGGACATTAGTGTATTTTGGTAGTTTACAGCTTGAAAGTGCAGCTTATCTGTTCACTCTACAGAGTAGGAAAACAATTTCATGATTTATTTATTTCAAACCATTATTATACCATTTTCCCTGACAAAATAGCCTGTCCAAAATGGTTTACAACAAATAATTTCACAAAAAAAAAAATTAAACATAAAATCAATGTGTATTAAGAAGACTATGCCCCACTCAAAAACAAGCAGCTAGCCAACAAATACATGCCATTATTTATTTGAAACCATAACCTGCTATATCATACAATTCACAACAGCAAAAATGCACTTAATTAGGCAACCTCCTCACATCAGTAGTCATCACTCATTTATGCTACAAACCTTAAAACCTGGTTATTTCAATTACCTTTTGGCTGATTATCCCCCTTTGTCTTTCTGTCTCTAGTCTCCCTTTTCCCCCTACACTGTTTCCTGTGATTAATGTAATTTCCTTTCCATTTCTTGAATATTTAATATATATTGTGAACTGTCTAGTGGAATGATGTGTATTTAGGCACTACATAAAGCACTTGCAAATACAAATAAGGAACAATGTGCCTGTAAGATTAATATTTTTTTTTAAATTTCAGACTCACTGCTTCCTGTTGGTACCTCTAAATTAATAACGATTTTTTTGTAGCCAGTTAGTCCACATCAAATAATCGAACAAGGCACATGTTAGTCATAAGGAAAAAAAAACAAAAAACAAAACAAATAAATGTTGCAGTTGAATCTCACCTGGGCCACAGCAGACATCAGAAAAGGCCTTAATGAAGAACCAATATGGTCTGCTGTAATTAAGCTGCAGCGTATCAAGAGCAAAGATTAAAGAAAGGAGTTTTGTCCATTATCCATCTTTGTTAGTGTGGAGTGGCATTTTAGAAAGGTCGTCCACTTCAGAATATGGATGTCCAAGTCTGTACATCAGATATGGGTGTCTGTTTCTCACGTATTTTAGAACAGGATCTGTGGACATACATCCTGTTCAGCAGGAACATCCATTTTGCAAACGGAAATGTCCCAACTATGAATAGGACAAAACAAGGGACATGGACCACTTTGTGGCAGCAGAGGGACATCCACATTATCAAATGACCATGCAGTCATTCATCTAGAGGAGAAACCTAATGGGGATAGAAGCTGGCTAAGCATCAGTGCAGCTCTTGGTAATTTTCTTTTCTGTTTTTTTATTTACTTGAATTGTGAGCCCTCCAGAGACAGAAAAATATATACAATGACTTCCTTCATTCCCTCCAATGGAGAACTGTTCAATTGAAGCATCTTTCTATAACTTGGATGTGCCAAGTGGTAGGTTTAAATATGGACGTCCAACTTTTTGTATATGGGTGTCAATTCCCCTTCTGCCATATTTTGGCCCCTCCCTAGATCTGCCCAAAACATGCCCAGACCACACCCACTTGTCATATGGATGTACTGAAGTGTTAGACGTCCATATGCTGACTTTATAAAATCGGGAATTGGAGGTCCATGCAATATGGATGTCTAAATGCTGGTTTTCAGATGTGGACAACATGAATAGAGCTTCAAAAATAAAGGTCATAGTTTCCCAATTATGCAAAAGTTCTGTAGTTGCTTTGTTAGTTCACATGAAAGCACGGAAGGAGAGGTTAAGAAGCAAAACATAACAACCAGGCTCCATAGAGAGGGTTTTTTTCTTTTAACATACTACTAGACATAACTTTCTACATTCTAAAATGCTACACTCCTTTTCACATTCTTTCATATATTTTAAATTAGACCAATAAAAATAATCAAGATAATATTAAGCCAGGTCAGTCAGCTGAATTGAAACTAGATATTCAGTGCCATTATCCAGATACAGTAAACGTTGGTGCTATCTGGATTCAGACGCAACTGTCCTCGCTATCTGGACAGTGGCAATATTGAGACTGCTCTCCACATAGCAAATGAGACCGCGCAATACATCATCGCCCAATTTTTAGACCAACTTTGGCAACGGGACAACCCGCACCCTCAAAGACAAGAATCAACCAAAGATTGGGATCAATATCCACAGAGATACCCACTTCGGGGAAGAGGTCACGGGAGAGGAAGAAGCAGGGGAGAGGAGAAAGACAATACTACCGACCCTGGTAGATGACAATTCTTCTGCTGGTCACACCTCTCTCTATACAGCCTAGCAACCTTCTAGCTACGGCCATCGCCTTGTCACACTGTTTCGTCACCTTCAGATCTTCAGATACTATCACCCCAAGATCCCTCTTCCCGTCCGTACATATCAGACTCTCACCGCCTAACACGTACATCTCCCGTAGATTTCTACACCCTAAGTGCATCACTTTGCATTTCTTCGCATTGAATTTTAATTGCCAAACTTTAGACCATTCTTCTAGCTTCTCCAGATCCTTTTTCATGTTTTCCACTCCCTCCCGAGTGTCCACTCTGTTACAAATCTTAGTATCATCCACAAAAAAGGCAAACTTTACCTTCTAACCCTTCGGCAATGTCACTCACAAATATATTGAACAGAATCGGCCCCAGCACTGATCCCTGAGGCACTCCACTACTCACCTTTCCCTCATCCGAGCGAATTCAATTAACCACCACCCTCTGGCGTCTGTCTGTCAACCAGTTCCTAATCCAGTTCACCACGTCGGGTCCTATCTTCAGCCTGTCAAGTTTATTCAAGAGCCTCTTGTGGGGAACCGTGTCAAAAGCTTTGCTGAAATCTAAGTAGATTACATCTATTGCACGTCCATGATTCAATTCTCTGGTCACCCAGTCAAAGAATTCAATGAGATTCGTTTGGCACGCTTTACCTTCGGTAAAACCATGTTGTCTCGGTTCTTACAACTTATTGGCTTCCAGGAAATTCACTATCCTTTCCTTCAGCATCGCTTCCATTACTTTTCCAATAACCCAAGTGAGGCTTACCGGCTGTAGTTTCCAGCTTCTTCCCTATCACCACTTTTGTGAAGAGGGACCACATCTGCCGTTCTCCAATCCCACGGAACCTCTCCCGTCTCCAAGGATTTATTAAACAAATCTTTAAGAGGACCCGCCAGAACTTCACTGAGCTCCCTCAATATCCTGGGGTGGATCCGGTCCGGTCCCATGGCTTTATCCACTTTTAGATTTTCAAGTTGTTCATACACACTCTCTTCCATGAAAGGTGCTCTATCCACTCCATTCTCATTAGTGCTTTTGCAGGTCAATCGCGGTCCTTCTCCAGGATTTATTTATCAAATTTGTAAATTTGAGATTGTAAATGGATGATATCTAATAAACTTGCTTTGAATATAGATAATACAGAAATTCTTATTGTGGGAGGGTGATGGATGATTTTCAGCATCAAATTATTTGTGTGGGTGAAATTGATGTGCCTGTGGAAAAGGAGATAAGGTTATTGGGTGTGATTTCGCATGCTCAACTTATGATGAAAGAACAGATTCTGCATGCAGTTCAGTCAGCCTTCCATCAGTTGCAGTTGTTGTTTTGATTGAAAGCTATGTTATATTTGGCTGATTTTAGGAGCGTGCATTAAGAAGTGATATTCAGCAGCACTGTGCAGTTAAATGCCGCTGGATATTTATTTATTTATTTGTTACATTTGTATCCCACATTTTCCCACCTATTTGCAGGCTCAATGTGGCTTACATAGTACCGTAAAGGCGTTCGCAAATTCCGGTATAATCAGTTACACAGTGATGTTGTGGTAGAATGAGGTTCATGTGGAACAGACATATTAGGGAATCGTATAGAGGAAGAGTTACGTTATATCCATTACGTGCTTTGGTTTCGTAGTGTTGCAGGGTTCAGGCATTTAAGTTGGGTCGGTAGGGTATGCCTTTTTGAACAGGTAAGTTTTTAGTGATTTCCGGAAGTTTAAGTGGTTATACGTTGTTTTCATGGCTTTTGGTAATGTGTTCCATAGTTGTGTGCTTATGTAGGAAAAGCTGAATGCATGAGTTGATTTGTATTTGAGTCCTTTGCAGCTTGGGTAGTGGAGGTTTAGATATGTTCGTGTTGATCCGGTTGTTATTTCTGATTGGTAGGTCGATATTGCTGCTTCAGACAAGTGATTTAAATGGCTAGGAATATATAAGGTGATACTGTTTTATTGGACTAATTGAATACATTCTGGGCAAAATTCTATAAATGGTGCCAAATGTTTGCCACTCAATGCTATTCTATAAAGGCCACTGCAGGCTGAGCACTCTTTAGAGAACAGCATTAAGCGCTGAATTTGGTGCTCAACTTTGGGCGCAAGGACTTAGGCCAGCTGAAACCTGGTGTAAATCCTGGCGTGCAAATTGGGCCTAGATCCCTGCTATTCTGTCACAGTGCGTCTTTTGTAAACGTCCGTGACTTGCCCATGCCCCTTTTTCAGTTGTGTGTGTGATCCAGTTTAGGCACCCATTGTTACAGAATAGCGCATAGCCAGATAGGCACCCAAACCATAACTATTGCCAATTAAGTGCTTGTCAGCTCCAATAATGAAATCACTGCAGCTCATTAATTAATTATTTAGGGTGCTGATCTGGGATCTGCACCCAGATTTGGGTGACTTTTATAGAATCCGGGGATCCTTGAATAGTCTTTGGGACTTAACACTTTCTTCCTTGAGCTAGGACAGAATGAGCAAAAGATGGCAACAGAAGAAAACATAAGTGAATCACAAAAGCATTCCTGTGATAATCTGAAGGAGAAGGGGGGGGGGGGGAGGTTGGTGGGTGTTCAGAGGTGACTCATAACGCATTAGAATGCCAAGTCCCAGAGCTTTGTTGAGTCTTTTTCTTGTCAGTTTCAAAGAATGGGAGACATTTGATTATTATAAGGTAAATGTCTCCCATTACTGTATTGTTTCAAGTTTCCTTTGAGTGTCCTGATCATAAGGCCATGGATCCAGTGTTCTGGTTCCACAAAGGGGTTCCTCACAGAAGGGATTGGATTAGGATTTAGCTCACTCCTTTTTCAGCGTTAGCTCAAGGTAGTTACGTTTAAGTAAAGTAGGCATTTTCTTGTCCCTGGAGGGCTTACAATCTAATACGTTTGTACTTGGGACAATGTAAGGTGTGGAGGGGAATTCTATGAAGCACACACTAATGGTTACATGCTGATTTTGCATGTAAATCATTAGAATAATAGCACATACATGCCAAAATTCCACTTTGCAACTGGTGGCTGACCAAAAGTTACAGGGTTTCCACCCCCCCCCCCCTTTCCATATCCCTCTCTCTCCTTTCCCCTTGGTAGTCATGCTCCTCAGAACAGACCTCTGTACTTATTTGAAATCTTAAGACCTGGGCAGGGGGAGGGGGGGATTGTTACCAAACTGGTTTGCATAGGGCCTTGCAATTGCTAAGGCCAGTCCTGCTTTCTGGAGTGGTGGTTGCAGGTCATTTATGACTGTTCTCTGTTTTTTCTCTGTTTTTTTTTTTTTCTGGCTCTGGACTGTATTTCACTTTAAGGTTTTCATTCACAGTTCATCACTTATAAATTCTGACTCAAGACAGGGATGAACACTCAAAGTGACAAACAGCCAGAAAAACATGAACAATCATAAAGGACCTGCAGCCACCACTACACCTGAAGAATGAGTTACTGAAAGAGATATTCACTGCTCCATTACTGCAAGGCTTCTGACAGCCACCTAATCTGAAGCAAAAATTAATTAAAATTAATCTCTTAAAATAAATCAAGAAAGAAGATGGCAGAAGATCCTGAAATATACCACACTGCAAACTGTGCCTGCCTTTATTACAAACTCCACAGTTACCTCCATAGGAAAGTGATGTGGTAGCCACGTTAGTCCACTTTTAAAGGTAATAAATAGAAATAAATCAAAACACAGAAAAGAAAATAATAATGATATCCTTTTTATTGGACTAATAATAAATTTTTAGATTTTTTTTTTTAAAGATAATACCTTTTTTATTGGACTAACTTAATACATCTTTTGATTAGCTTTTGAAGGTAACCCTTCTTCTTCAGATCGTAAGGGATGGGCGATGGCATCCGTTGCCCTCGGATTAAAGAGTAGTAAATCACCTGGACCGGATGGCATACATCCAAGTGTACTCAAAGAACTCAAGCATAAAATTGCTACTCTGATGTAATATCTAACCTATTAAAATCATCCATAGTACCTGAAGATTGGAGGGTGGCCAATGTGATGCCGATTTTTTAAAAGGGTTCTAGGGGTGATCCTGGAAATTACAGACCTGTAAGCCTGATGTTGATTCTGGGCATAATAGTGGAAACTATTATAAAGAATACAATTACAGAACATGTAGACAAACATGATTTAATGAGACAGAGTCAGCATGGGTTCAGCTGAGGGAAGTATTGCCTCGCCAATTTGCTTAATTTCTTTTAAGACGTGAATAAACATGTGGATAAAGGTGAGCCGGTTGACGTAGTGTATCTAGATTTTCAGAAAGCTTTTGATAAAGTTCATCACGAGAGACTCCTGAGAAAATTAAAGAGTCATGGGATAGGAGGCAAGGCTGTGGTGTGGATTAGGAATTGGTTATTGCACAGAAAACAGAGGGAAAGGGTTACAAGGTAATTTCTCTCAATGGAGGAGGGTGAGCAGTTGCGTCCCGGAGGGATCTGTATTAGGACGGGTGCTAGTTATCATATTTATTAATGATATGGAAATCAGAATGACGAGTGAGGTGATTAAATTTGCAGATGATACAAAATCTATTTAAGGTTATTAACGCATGTACGGACTGTGAAATATTGCAGGAAAACCTTAGGAAATTGGGAGGCTGGGCATCCAAATGACAGATGAAATGTAATGTGGACAAATGCAAGGTGATGCACATTGGAAAGAATAATCCGAATCATAGTTACCAGATGCTAGGGTCCACCTTGGAGGTCAGAACTCAAGAAAAAGATCTAGGTATCATTGTAGATAATACGCTGAAATCTTCTGATCAGTGTGTGGAGGCGGCCAAAAAAGCTAACAGGATACTAGGAATTATTAGGAAAGGGATGGTGAATAAGACCAAAAATGCTGTAATGCCTTTGTATCGCTCCATGGTGTGACCTCAACTTGAGTATTGCGTTCAGTTCTGGTTGCCGTATCTCAAAAAAGATACAGCGGAATTAGAAAAGGTCCAAAGAACAGTGACCAAAATGATAAAGGGGATGGAACTCCTCTCGTATGAGGAAAAGCTAAAGATGTTAGGGCTCTTCAGCTGAGAAAAGAGACTGATGAAGGGAGATACGATTGAGGTCTACAAAATCTTGTGTGGTGTAGAATGAGTAGAAGTAAATCAATTTTGTACTCGTTCCAAAAGTACAAAGACTAGGGGACACTCAAGAAAGTTACATGGAAATATGTTTAAAACAAATAGGAGGCAATATTTTTGTCAATCAACTAATAGTTAAGCTCTGGAACTCTTTGCTGGAGGATGTGGTAACAGCAGTTAGCGCATCTGGGTTTAAAAAAAGGTTTGGACAAATTCCTGGAGGAAAAGTCCATAAGAGACAGACCTGGGGAAGCAACTGCTTGCCCCGTGATTGGTAGCATGGAATGTTGCTGCTAATGGGGTTTCTGCCAGGTATTTGTGACCTGGCTTGGCCTCTGTTTGGAAAACAGGATACTGGGCTAGATGAACCACTGGTCTGACCCAGTATGGCTACTCTTATGTTCTTATGGAAATAAGTAAATGTTGACAAATATCAGAATATAAAGTGAAACATAGAGGCATTCCAACGGCAGTCCCACAGGAAAAGGGGGGGAGTAGGTTAGGTTAGGAGAGCTGGATGGATGAGAGACAGAGAGAGATGTATAGCAGGTAAGAGAGAGACAATGCAGTAGAATTTTACGATTTATAGTGGGATAGAAAGACCAGAAATATTTAATAATTTTGATTTCAAAGGTCTTATGTTCTTAGATTGTCTTAAAATTTCTTTTTAGTGTTCTTACCATCAGATAATTGATGCAATGTTCTGGTTTTATAAAGTGATGTCCCACAGAGGTGGCATCCTGGCTGGCATCAGAGTGTTTAATATTGTGTCTGTGTAAACTGAGCCATGTCTTTAGCATCTGGCTTGCTTTTCCAGTATAGCACCCTTCTTCACACTTTTTACATTGCATGATGTATACCACATTGGAGGATGAGCATGTGAATGATCCCCTTATTCTGAATGTTTTTCCCATGTGAGTGACTGTAGGATCCTGTGAAATGTGTCAGCACAGTTTGTAGCTGGGAATATTGCAGGGGCGTGTGCCATTCTCTTCTTTTTGAGCCTCCATTGGGAGTTTGCTTTTCACTCATTTCTGTTTCAAATTAGGTGGCTATCGGAAGGCCAGTACTGGTAGGGCTGGGACTATCTCTTTCAGTACTTCATCTTCCTGGAGTAGTGGCTGTAGATCTTTTTATAATTCTTCTCAATTTTTCTAGCTCTGGATTGTATGTCACTATAAGAAGGATTTTCTCTGTGGTTTTCTTCTCTTTGTACTGCAGTAGATTTTCTCTAGGTATTTGAAGGGAAGAAACAATATTCTTCAGATTCTTTTGGGGTTGTAGCCTTTTTGTTTGAAGGAATAAGTCAGGATTTTGAGGTGTTTATCTCTGTCTCTTGGGTCAGAGCAGATACGGTGTGGCTTGACTGTGTATAATGGATTTTTTTTTGTATGTAAAGGGTAGAAGCTGGAGTTGTGAAGATAGCTGAATCTGTCTGTAGGTTTCTTGTATAACAATGTTTGTATATAGCCACTGCTGATAGAAACTGTGGTGTCTAGAAAGTTGTCTTTCTGGGGAGTAGCCAATTTTATTGTAGGATAGTATGTATTGAAGAGAGTCTCTTCAAAAGTCTTATCCAAAGATGTATTAGTCTAATAAAAAAGGTATCATCTTATTTTATTTTCTATGTTTTGATTTATTTCTATTTATTACCTCCATAGGGAAGAAATTCAGCATAAGAGAAATCTACACACTCTTCCTTTAATGTAGTATTCAATGCAGAAAATATGAAGGATGCTAAGGTGGTAAGGTCTGACTTGTCTGTAAAATGTGGATTATTTAAATCTTGATTGTTGAGGAATTTCCAGCAGACCCCAACTGCAGAGACTTACCCTTCCAAGCCTATCTGGTCCAACAACAACTCTTCTTTCTCCTTGCAGGTCACTCACTGCCCAGTGTTTGAAATGTCTGCTGCTAGATTTGTCTAGGGAAGAAGGGAGGGGAGGCCAAAAGATAATCTGGACAATGCGTTATAATATCTTAAGGATCGCGAAAATTGCAAGATAATATGACAACGGGTGGTGGTGGGGATAAATGGAAAACAATAGGTATAAGCAGACACCACATCTAAAAGCAGAGAAACAGGCAGGCAACGGCATATACAAACAAGCAAGAGAGTCGGACAGAAGACAAATGGGCAGCAGGCGGATAAAACACAGAAAGAGAGAGGAAAAGAGATCTACAGCCCGCAGCCTGTCTCCGTAGCTTATCTGACTGCATCCCTCCTCTTTGTTCCTCGCAGTAGACCCGCCCCTGACCCCTGAGCGCCACTTCCTATTGGCGGGCCGGCTTGTCATTCTCCGGGACTAGGGTAGAGTCCCCGGCCGGGCTGCAGCAGCGGCTGAAGCAGTCAGGCTCGGGCCGGGCGCTGGTGGTCGTGGGAGAGAGTGCGCGCGCGTTTAATTCCCCGGGCTCCTCGCGCCTCTGCCCCGAGACGGGTGACGGGTCGGCAAGGGACAGCCAAAGGTAAGATGCAGCCTAAAAGCTCAGGGGCGACGAGCGATCGCCTTGTCGCCAGTTAGAGGAGGTCTGATCTGATTTCTAAAGGCAAAGGAAGGGGTACCGTTAGGACGATGCATCACTTCCCTGCTGGAGAGCATCCAGCCATTGCAAGAGGGAAGGGAAAGAGAAAATAAAAGTTGGACTTTTGTTTTTGTTTAGGTGGGAAAATACCTGTTAAGAATTGGCTGCTCACCGTTCCCTGGTTATGTTGCTTGCAGGAGCAGGGAGGGAAGGATCCTGGCAGGGGGCTTCCAAAGGCGATTGCCCCCTATTGCCAGCTTGAATGTAAGGGGCTACATAGGGGGAGGGGGCGAAGAGCTGATTTTAATTCTTGTTTTTTTTTTCCTGGGATTTGCCCCGTTTATTTATTTTTATTTTATTTTCAACCTTTATGGCATCAGCGTCTTAGGTTACAGTTAGTGTGTTCTACCACATCACTAGCACTACCAGCAAAAAAGGGTCTGGACGTTTTGCCTTGTGGAAAACGGAGAAAGCGCCAGGATTTAGTGAAAAAAAAAAGTTGCAGCCTTTTGTCCTGCTGATCTATGCACTCTTTTCTGAAATGGTGGTGCTGGTTCCTTGAAATCCGCCGCGATTAAGATAGAGGGTTGGGGGGGCTTGAGACGGTCCTCCTCGGGCCGGGAAAAGGCCAGCTGCTGAGTCTGGGGGAGGAGCGGGGCACTGCCGGTTTTGCTTGGCTTCACTGCTCCCACCACCCAGTGCCTACTTTCACCACTGCGCAGGCGCAGCCAGCTTCTTTCAACCCTCTCTCCCTACCCTCCCCTGTAAAGAGAATTTCCCCCCTGGCAAAAGATTTCCATTTCTGTTTCCAAATGCTTATTTGCAGAAAAGAAAGGCCAAAGGTAGTTAAGCAAATGAAACTGAGCATACCATGTCTGAAATCTGACTGCTATTTAATGAACACCACTTACACATTGTCCTGCTGTGCATCTGCCGCAGATAATGGGTTTGGTTTTGCGGTTTTACAGAAAGCCCACCAGAACAAGCAGCTTGTAGTTTGGATTCTTAATTAAAAGGTAACGAGTGAATTCTAGCCAGCCCATTTAAGGATTCTGTTCAGTGGAAAAATGCATGGGAGGCAGAGCCTTGAGCTGATCTTACTGGGTGGGCAACCAGGAGGTGCTGCCACATTGACCGGGCACTACTTTAGAATTGTTATATTTCAATTTGTTTTAGTTTACCGCTGACAGGACGTGCTGAGCCAGGGCTGTGTAGAAGGGTAAAGAGACTTGACTTGCTTTGCGTCCACCTTGTCAGTTGTGGTCTGCCCTTGGTTGACTGAGAATGTGACTCTGTGCGCAGTTGGCAAGTCTGGTGCTAGGCACTGGTGTGTTGATCCGCCACACTGGCACGTTGACAGAGATTTGTTTCAAATGTGTGCTTTTTAGATACCCCTAAGAAGTGGAGCACGGTCAACCACATTATTCCAAACAGTTTAATTTGGGGGTTGTAAACTTTCCTGTACATTTTATTGTGTGCCTTGCAAAGAATCTCATGCCATGAAACCAAAATGCAAAATTGCCATTCTATTTTGTTGAGTTTTTTTTTTTTTTTTTGTGTAAGGATGTTTTAAAAGAAAAGCAATCCATATGGTCTCAAGTGTAGTTCCTTTCCTGCCAGCAAAGTTTTAATAGGCGGATGACAAACCAGTCTTCCTGACCTGTACCCACTGGTTACTTAAAGAATACATTCCACAGATAGCAGACTCAAGCCCTCAAGTGCCTTAATAGGGTTTGGCTTTGGGGGTAACGGGTAACCAAAATGTCTGCGGACTGTAAACTAGCTGCATGTGCACCTCAGGAGTGTTTGTTTTGGATAAGTCCAGAAGTGAAATTCTCTATCTCTGGTCTGTGGCTTGATGTTCATCCCTCTGTCTCTTCTAGTAACCTGCACTTGCCCTTTTTAAGCAGTATAATCTTTTTCTTTTTTTGTTTGTTTTTATTGGCAGACATGTTATCTTCTCTAGACAAAGAAACCATGTACAGTAATCACTAGCTGAGTCTATAATTTTGGAAAAGCCCCATTCTGCTTCCTTTACAAGAGACAGCAGGGGCCTCATGGCAGTAGGAAAGAACTTAGGACTTCTTTTACAAAGCTGCGATAGTGATTGCTGTGCGGCAAATAAGAGGAAGCCCATTCAATTCCTATGGGCTTCATCTCATTTGCTGCTGCGTGGGAATCACTAGTGTGGCTTTGTGAAAAAGCCCTTAGCTTTTCAGAAGCTATTTTACTCTCCCTTCTTTATTGTGCTTGTAACAGATTTTGATGATTCTCAGAAGTATACCAGAAGGCTGTTAAGTTTTCGTTGGGGGGAGGTCAGGGATATGTGGCAGCTAGCACAGCAAGACGTTGTCCACTGCCTACTTTATCTTTACACAATGAAGGAGGAAAAAATCTGTGGGCAAGCGGGTGTGTCTACATCTTCTCTGTTCACCTGCCAGAGCAGTGAAATATCTGGAAGAGGTGGGGGGGGGGGGGGGGGCATCCATTTCTGCCCTCTTCCTTGCCACCCTCTAATCTACAAAGTTAGGAGAAGCCAGATCACATATCTGTTGTATGTTTGTGGGGGTAAGATCGGTCAGCTCGGATACTTGATGTAACCCTGGTTCACCCCTCAGTCAGGCCCATCAGCTAAGCTCCCCGGTTCAGGCACATGGGACCAGGGTCAAGAAAACAGACTGTACCTCAGTTGAGCTGGGCGCAGACCGGGGCTGATCCAAATCCCGGCAGGCCGAAGGGCTCCTTCCCCCTGGAATACTGGAGTTTGCCCTCAGAAAAAATTTACCAGCAGTCTTTAATGAGTAACTTCCATATCATCAAGCTGATCAATCCATAGACTGGTGGGTTGTGTCCATCTACCAGCAGGTGGAGATAGAGAGCAAACTTTTGCCTCCCTATATGTGGTCATGTGCTGCCGGAAACTCCTCAGTATGTTCTCTATCTCAGCAGGTGGTGGTCACACACAGCAGCAGCTCTGGCTAGGCCTCCAAGCCTAATCCTTAGGTTTTGTTGAGGCCTGGGGTTGAGGGCTCTTTTGAGCAAGTGCAAACCTGGTGGTGCCAGGTCCCTCCTTTTCTCCCCCCTCCCGCTGGCTCCGTTTAAAAAAAAAAAAAAAAAAAAAATTTTTAAACGTCTTTAAAGGCGTTTAATTCGACGTTTCTTTAAACGTTCATTGCAGCTACTCACTGGGACACCAGTTCGTTACAGCTCGGAGCGGCAAGCAGGTAATTTTACCTTTTTATAGCGGGCAGGGGGTTCCCCGATTCTTCTCCTCGTGGCATATGGCGTCGGAGGGCGAGGGCGCAAAGGGTCGCTCCCCGGATCGCTGGAGCGCTTCTAGAGGGGATGCGGGGGTTTTACAACCTGATTCGCCCTTGATGGGTGACAGTTTAGTGACCGATGAATGTCCCGGTCGTTCCTCCGGCGTGGCGGTTTTTTCCCGCCATAAACGCCCATCCCCCGCTCCTCGCCTCCGCCATCTTGGCCGGCCACGCGGCTCGGACGGCTTCTTCGTGGGCCGCCCTTGAGGTTGGAGACATTAATGCCATGAACGCCCTTAATTTGGGCGACGGCACAAAGCGGCTAAAGTTAAGCGCCGTTCTTCCCGCGCGGCTCCTTCGCGGAGTTTCGCGCCGGACGCCATTTTGGATGCGCAGCATGCTCTCCCCCGCTATTGCGAGCGCCGGTTGAGAGTGCGTCTAGGGCTGTTGCCCAGGCTGCGGAAGTGCACAGTCTGGGGGGTTTCTCCCCCGAGTTTGTTTTGCTGCTGCATCAGGCTTTCCTCATGCAAAACGCTGCCCCTGCTCCCTCTTCTGATAAAGAGGTTGAGGTTCCCAGAGGTAAACGCCCTCGGGTTGATTTCCAGGCCTTGGAGGACTTTGTCTCCTCCGATGTAGATGAGGGCAGCGTGTCTGAGGTCTCCCAACGGTCCTTTGCGGATTCCTTGGAGGAGATAGATCCCCGCTCGGATGGAGCGGATGACCCCTCTGCAGCGCGGCTTTTTAGCCCAGAGGATTTGCCCAACCTGTTGTTACAGGCCATGGACACTTTGAAGATTTCCTCTCCGGAGGACGTCTCTCCCTCAGCCCCTGTTGGCTCTGCCATTATGCTGGGGACGAAGCGCCCGCCTAGATCCTTCCACGTGCATGATGCCATGCACACCTTAATTGCGGCTCAATGGGATGTCCCGGAAACGAGCCTTAAAGTGGCTAGGGCTATGTCCCGCCTCTATCCTTTGGCTGTGAGTGAACGTGAGGCCTATCTGTGGCCTACCGTGGATTCTTTAATCACTGCGGTGACTAAGAAAACGGCGTTGCCGGTGGAAGGTGGCACGGCCCTAAAGGACGCCCAAGACAGAAGATTGGAGGCGGCCTTAAGGTCGTCCTTTGAGGCAGCTGCTTTAAGTTTGCAGGCCTCAGTTTGCGGCTCCTATGTGGCCAGGGCGTGCCTGACTATGGTGCAGCGGGCTTCCCCCTCGGATCTTTCCTTGAGGGCTGATTGGCCGGCCCTGGAATCGGGCTTAGCCCATTTGGCAGACTTGCTGTATGATGTCTTGAGAGCCTCAGCTAAAGGCATGGCTCAGACAGTCTCTGCGCGGCGGTGGCTTTGGCTGAAACATTGGTCTGCTGACCACGCCTCTAAATCCCGCCTGGCTAGATTGCCTTTTAAAGGCAAGCTGCTCTTTGGGGTCGAGCTGGACAAAATCGTGACCTCTCGGCACGTCTAAGGGCAAGAAATTACCAGAGGTCAGGGCTCGGGCTAGTACTCGTCCCGGTACCTCCAGAGGACGGTTGCTGGAAGCCCGTCGGTACCGCCCGGGCAAGTCGGGTTCCTCTGCCCCCTCTTCCTTCAAGAGGAATTTCTCCCCCAAGCAGCATTCCTTTCGCAGAGACCGCCGTCCCGGAGGTGCTCCCTCCGGTCCTCCCCCAGGGTCTCGTACCCAATGACGGGGCCTTGGTCCACGCCCCAGTGCAGATTGGAGGACGGCTGTCCTCGTTTCTGGGCGAGTGGACCACTATAACTTCAGACGCGTGGGTGCTGGAAGTCATCAGAGACGGCTACAAGCTAGAGTTCTGCCAACCCTTAAGAGACGGGTTTGTACTCTCTCCCTGCAAGTCTCCGGTCAAGCTGTGGCAGTGCAGCAGACCTTGGACAACCTGATCCGCCTGGGTGCGGTCGTTCCGGTGCCAAAAAATCAGATTGGCAAGGGACGTTACTCCATTTTCTTTGTGGTTCCAAAGAAAGGAGGTTCTGTCCGGCCTATCCTCGACCTCAAAGGGGTCAATCGGGCCTGGAAAGTGAGGCACTTTCGCATGGAGACTCTCCGCTCTGTTATAGCGGCAGTGAAGGCAGGAGAGTTCTTGGCTTCCTTGGACATCAAGGAAGCGTACCTGCATATTCCCATCTGGCCTCCTCTCCAACGCTTTCTGCGTTTTACAGTCCTGAGACGACACTTCCAGTTCAGAGCCCTCCCTTTCGGGTTGGCTACTGCTCCGCGGACCTTTTCCAAAGTAATGGGGGTCATAGCGGCCTTCCTGCTAAAGGAAGGAGTACAAGTCCATCCTTATCTGGACGACTGGTTGATCCGAGCCCCCTCTTATGCAGAGTGCGGCAAAGCTATGGACCGGGTAGTTGCTCTTGTGAGCTCCCGGGGATGGATCATCAACTGGAAGAAGAGCCAGCTGCGCCCGACTCAGTCCCTGGAGTATCTGGGAGTTCGATTCGACACCCAAGTGGGCAGAGTGTTCCTGCCAGACAATCGGATTGTCAAGCTTCAGGCTCAGGTGGACTAGTTCCTAGTAGCCTCTCCTATTCGGGCTTGGGACTACGTGCAGCTGTTGGGCTCTATGACGGCCACGATGGAAGTAGTGCCCTGGGCCAGGGCTCATATGAGACCACTACAGCTATCTCTGCTGCTGCGCTGGACTCCGATGTCGGAGGATTATGCTGTGCGCCTTCCCGTGGACCCAGCAGTGCGCAAGGCGCTGAGCTGGTGGACGCAGACAGACAAGTTGTCTGCAGGATTGCCTCTGGTGACCCCGGAGTGGATTGTCGTCACGACAGACGCCTCTTTGATGGGCTGGGGAGCCCACTGCTTGGGAAGGACAGCGCAGGGGCTCTAGTCTCCTGCAGAGGCAAGTGGTCTATCAACCTCCTGGAACTCAGAGCCATTCGGTTGGTGTTATTGGAGTTCATCCCGGTACTGGTGTTGTAGCCTGTACGGGTCCTGTCGGACAATGCCACGGCTGTGGCCTATATCAACCGCCAGGGAGGTACCAAGAGCGCCCCTCTAGCCAAGGAGGCTATGAGTCTTTGCCAGGGGGCGGAAGCGAACCTGGAGCAGCTTTCAGCGGCCCGCATTGCCGGAGTCATGAATGTCAAGGCGGACTTTCTCAGTCGCCATACCTTGGAGCCCGGAGAGTGGCAACTATCTGCTCAGGCGTTCTTGGACATCACGAAGCGCTGGGGCCAGCCGAGCCTAGATCTGATGGCGTCATCGGCCAATTGCCAAGTGCCGCGCTTTTTCAGCAGAGGACGGGACCCTCGATCCCTGGGAGTAGATGCTCTTCTCCAACAGTGGCCGACACAAGAGCTCCTCTGTGTTCCCGCCCTGGCCCATGTTGGGCAGGGTGCTAGACCGGGTGGCAAAGCATCCCGGCGGGGTAATCCTGGTGGGTCCGGATTGGCCCAGACGTCCCTGGTATGCGGACTTGATCAGGCTCTCAGTCGACGATCCTCTGCGGCTGTCAGTGGAGCAGGGCCTGTTACATCAGGGTCCCGTGGTGATGGAGGATCCCTCTCCCTTTGGTCTTACGGCCTGGCTATTGAGCGGCAGCGTCTGAGGAAGAAGGGCTTCTCAGACAAGGTCATCGCCACTATGCTGAGAGCGAGGAAGCGCTCTACTTCTACTGCTTACGCCAGGGTTTGGCGTATCTTTGCAGCATGGTGTGAAGCAGGCTCACTTTCTCCCTTCACTGCTCCAATTTCTTCAGTGTTGGCGTTCCTGCAAGAAGGTCTGGAGAAAGGCCTGTCGCTCAGTTCCCTTAAAGTCCAGGTAGCGGCTCTGGCTTGCTTCAGGGGCCGCCTGAAGGGTGCTTCCCTGGCTTCGCAGCCAGATGTGGTGCGCTTTCTCAAGGGAGTTAATCACCTGCGCCCTCCTCTGCACTCAGTGGTGCCTGCGTGGAATCTCAACCTGGTGCTAAGAGCATTGCAGAAGCCGCCTTTTGAACCCTTGTCGAGGGCATCTCTGAAAGACCTGACGTTGAAAGCAGTCTTTTTGGTGGCTATCACTTCAGCCAGAAGAGTTTCCGAGCTCCAGGCGCTCTCATGTCGAGAGCCTTTTCTGCAGTTCACTGAGGTAGGAGTGACTATTCGCACAGTGCCTTCCTTCCTGCCCAAGATTGTTTCTCGCTTCCATGTGAATCAGCAGCTCTGTCTCCCTTCCTTTCGTAGGGAGGACTACCCAGAGGAGTACTCCGCTCTTGAATATCTGGATGTGAGACGAGTCATCATCAGATACTTGGAAGTGACCAATGATTTCCGGAAATCGGATCATCTGTTTGTCCTGTTTGCAGGTCCTCGTAAGGGTCTGCAGGCTGCTAAGCCTACAGTGGCAAGATGGGTCAAGGAAGCCATTGCAGCGGCTTATGTGGCCGCGGGGAAGGTGCCGCCTATCCAGCTGAAGGCTCACTCCACGAGAGCTCAGGCGGCCTCGATGGCAGAGGCCGGATCCGTCTCCTTGGAAGAGATATGCAAGGCGGCAACGGGGGCTTCGGCTCATACATTCTCCAAGCATTACCGTTTGACTGTGGCTGCACGGGCGGAGGCCCGGTTTGGAGCTTCAGTGTTGAGGTCAGGGATTTCTATGTCCCGCCCTGGGTGAGTACTGCTTCGGTACATCCCACCAGTCTATGGATTGATCAGCTTGATGATATGGAAGGTAAAATTATGTATAATCATACCTGATAATTTTCTTTCCATTAATCATAGCTGATCAATCCATAGCCCCTCCCAGATATCTGTACTGTTTATATTCTGGTTGAATTTTAGGTTCAAGTTTAGCCTTCAGTTACTTCAGGAGGACTTCGTGTTCAAGTTCTTCTTTCACTTGGATTCTTCAAGAGTTGAGACGAGTTTGTGTTACAGTGAGCTGCTGCATTCCTCTCCCCTCCGTTTTACGGGGCTGGATTGAGACATAAATTCTGCCGGCACTCCCTCCCGCTTCGTGCGGCTGTAGGGCAGCTTTGTACCCCTCCCGCTTCGGCGGTGTTAGGGTCAGTCAGCTCCTCCCGCGGTTGCGGTTGCAGGATAAGCCAGATCCCCCCCGCATCGGCGGGTGTGGTGTCCCTCCCCCGCTCCGCGGGGATGAGCTGGACGGATTCCCCTCCCCCACTTGTGTGGGGATGAGCTGGGTTAATTCCCCTCCCCCGTTTCGGCGGTGGTGAGCTGGGCAGAGTGTCCCTTCGTGGGTGTAATTCTCTAAGTGCTGAGTCCTGCGGATGGAGCTTTGATATCGACATACTGAGGAGTTTCCGGCAGCACATGACCACATATAGGGAGGCAAAAGTTTGCTCTCTATCTCCACCTGCTGGTAGATGGACACAACCCACCAGTCTATGGATTGATCAGCTATGATTAATGGAAAGAAAATTATCAGGTATGATTATACATAATTTTACCTTCAAACTTCCCTTTACTTGAACAACTTTAAACTATCAACAGTTCATAAAACAATCATCATCTATTGGTTTAAATGCACAAGACAGAGTCACATCCAGTTATTGTCCTTCAAAACGTCTGTCCCATCCCAGACCAGTTACATTCCTAAGGGACTGCACTTTTCCCTTTTTTTTCCTCTGTCGGGAGTGAGTCTCTTTTCGTACCCACTGCCGTCCTTTTCCTCCAGGCACTCCTCTACTTTTCACTGAACAGTTCTCTCAACAGTCCCCCCCCCCCCCCCCCCCCCCCATTTGGCAAGGATTACAACCTCCAATCTCCCCAGGATTTACAGGCTTCCTTCCAGAACTCCCCCTCGATTCATTGGGTCTCGGCAGGGACTGGGCAACCAAAGACCCAGGTCTCCTATTCGCAACCCTTTTTATTTACTTCTTGCCCCACCTTAAGAAACTGGGCTTCCTCCATCACCACCCGCCAAGCCGGTTCTACCAGCCCCACACTCTTGTGACCCCACTGGAAATTCCTCCTGCCTTCTATCTGCAGTACACGGCATTTTCCAAGGGGGTCACATTGACTTAACATTAAATTCCATAAAGCAGACCATGGGATGGGCAGGCTCAGCACTTGCATGAAGCTATTTGTGTGGGTATGTTGGGGATAAGGGAAGGTTGAGAATTAATACTACAAATGACACTGAATGGATTTATAATTCCACTTCTACTACAGTTGTTCACATTCCTGGTCAAACTTTGGTATTCTCTTCAGGTTGAAATTAGCAGCACTTTTATTCTGTTGCAAGGCAATCAAAGTGATAGAACAGCAGAAAATCTGTGGCAATCAGGAAAGCTTACAGACTGAGTATAACATAAGAATAGCCATACTGGGTCAGTCCAATGGTCCATTTAGCCCAGTATCCTGCTTCTAACACTGACCAATCCTGGCAGAATCCCAAATAGTAGCAATGTTCCATGCCACAAATCCCAGGGCAAGCAGTGGCTTCCCCATGTCTATCTCAATATTGTTTAGTCTTGGAAAAGAACTTAAAGTTCCTGTATTACCTGCAGGCTTATAGCAGGTAAAGTTTCTGTATTATAGCTGGTGTCATAAAGCACAAGTAGGCATTTCAAAATGAAACAGCATTTTCCTGAAAAAATTAGAGTCATGGGATATGAGGCAATGTTCTGTTGTGGATTAGGAATGGGTTACTGGACAGAAAACAGAGGGTAGGGTTAAATGGCTATTTTTCTCAATGGAGGAGGGTGAATAGTGGAGTGTCACAGGGATCTATACTGGGACCAGTGCTATTTAACATATTTATAAATGATCTGGAAATTGGATTGACAAGTGAGGTGATTAAATTTGTAGATGGCACAAAACTATTCAAAGTTGTTAAAACACATGTGGACTGTGAAAAATTGCAGGAAGACTGGGCATCCAAATGGCAGATGAAATTTAATGTGGACAAATGCAAAGCGATGCACATTGGGAAGAATAATCTGAATCATAGTTATCTGATACTAGTAGGGTCTACCTTGGGAGTCAGCACCTAGAAAGAGATCTAGGAATCATTATAGACAGTGCGCTGAAATCTTCTGTCTAGTGTGTGGCAGAGACCAAAAAAGCAAACAGGAAGCTAGGAATTATTAGGAAAGGGATGGTAAATAAGACCAAGAATACTGTAATGCCTCTGTATCGCTCAGTGGTGTGACCTCATCTTGAATATTGTGTTCAGTTCTTGTCACTGTATCTCAGAAAGGATATAGTGGAATTAGAAAAGGTTCAAAGAAGAACAACCAAAATGATAAAGGGGATAGAACTTCTCTCATATGAGGAAAAGCTAAAGAGGTTAGGGCTCTTCAGCTTGGAAAAGAGATGCTTGAGGGGAGATATTACTGAGGTCTACAAAATCCTGAGTGGTGTATCAATTCAGCTCACTTGCATGCAGTAAATTGTTTTAGTGTAGAAGAAAAGGTAATTTAAACTTGTATCAGTATGGCTAAAAGAGGAGCACAGCAGTTTTAACTGTGTAGAATGGGTAGAAGTGAATCAATCTTTTTGTGCTTTCAAAAAGTACAAAGACTAGGAGACACTCAATGAAGTTACATGGGAATACTTAGAACAAATAGGAGGAAATATTTTTTTCCCTCAACTCGTTGCCAGAGGATGTAGTAACAGCGGCTAGTGTATCTGGGTTTAAAAATGATTTGGACAAGTTCCTGGAGGAAAAGTCTGTAGTCTGTTATTAAGATGGACACGGGGGAAGGCACTGCTTGCCCCGGGATTGGTAACATGGAATGTTGCTACTAATTGGTTTCTGCCAGGTACTTGTGACCCACTGTTGGAAACATGATACTGGTTGATGGACCATTGGTCTGACCCAGTATGGCTATTCTTAAGTTCTTATTTGACTTATTGCTTGTGTTTTTCCACATCTGAGGTCAGGGCAAATTGCATTATAGTACATGAGTTATTTCCCTGCCCAATTGGGCTTACAATCTAAGCATGACACTCTTACCGCAGGAGGGGAGGACAGTTATCAGCCTCTGATTTTACCCAGGTAACTGCTTCATTATTCAGGTAAAATTCTTTGAAAACTGTCCCCCTTTCTGCTCGATTAATTTGTCTTGGCTGTCTTACTATCTATCGGGCTCATTTTCGAAAGAGAAAGACGCCCATCTTTTGACATAAACTGGAAGATGGGCGTCCTTCTCACAGGGTTGTCCAAATCGGTATAATCGAAAGCCGATTTTGGACGTCCCCAACTGCTTTTCGTCACAGGGACAGCCAAAGTTCAAGGGGGTGTATCGGAGGCGTAGCAAAGGCGGGACTTGGGCATGTCTAACAATTGGACGTCCTCAACACATAATTGAAAGAAACAAGGACGTCGCTGACAAATACTTGGACGATTTTACCTGGTCATGTTTTTCTTACGACCAAGGCACAAAAAGGTGCCCGAAATGACCAGATGACCACCAGAGAGAATCGGGGATGACCTCCCCTTACTCCCCCAGTGGTCACTAACCCCCTCCCATTCTCAAAAAATATCTTTCAAAATATTTTGTGCCAGCCTCAGGTGTCATACTCAGGTCCATGACAGCAGTATGCAGTCCCTGGAACAGTTTTAATGGGTGCAGTGCACTTCAGGCAGGAGGACCCAGGCCCATACCCCCACTACCTGTTATACTTGCATGGCTTGCATTTGGTCGTTTCTGAGATGGACGTCCTTGGTTTCGATTATCACCGAAAATCAGAAACGGCCAAATCTAGGGACGATCAAATTTAAAGATTTGGACGTCCCTGATGGTATTTTCGAAATGAAAGATGGACGTCCATCTTGTTTTGAAATACAAATTTTCCCGCCCCTAGATCGGGACGTTTTGCAAGGTCGTCCATATCAAAACATGGACGTCCCTTTCGAAAATGCCCCTCTATATATTCCATCTTTGCTTATATCCTACACTGTCTATTAAAATGCTTTATTACATGCGTATACTATTTATTGTTGTTTGAATATTTTATTGCTGTAGTCTATGGACTTTTCATTTAGGAAGCCATCCAAATCTTTTTTAAACCCTGCTAAGCTAACTGCTTTTACTACATTTTCTGGCAACGATTTCCAGAGTTTAATTACATGTTGAGTGAAGAAGAATTTTCTCTGATTTGTTTTAACTTATTACTTTCTAGCTTCATTTTGTGTCCCCCCCAATCATAGTATTTTTGGAAAGCGTAAACAATTGATTCACCTCTACCCGCAGGGCTGGTGCTAGGGCGCCCTCCTGCAGCCTATTAGTCGGTGCCCCTACCCATCCAGGGGCGGGATCACCATGGCTCCGCCCCTATGCAGCCCTATTGTTGGGCGAAACACGACCTGTGTCGGGCAATTGTTTCATATACGATATCTTTAATAAAGCTTTTTGGATATTATACTGATCTGCTGGTTTGTTTTCCACGTTGGATTTTGCAGATCTTCTGCCTTGTTGTTTTCTGGGACCATCATTGAAAATATTACACCAGTATAGAAGAAAAATAACTTGTTTTTTTTTTTGTTTTTCATTATAAATAATTTCTATAAGCTGTTACAGCTCCAGTATACCCAAAATGAGACAAATCAAATTAGTATACAGACCAGGAATTAGGAGAACAGACAGTCTTCCCAACTCTGAAAAACAATGTGTTATCAAAATCTCAGAATCTAACAAACAGATCCCTATTCAGACACTTGGCCTTGCAGTCACACATGCAGAACAGATAGCCCCTCTTCAAATTCTTCAAAAATTTAACCTGAAATCCTAAGAAGTTAGCACAATACCAGAAAAACAGAAAGAAACACATTGCTATACATTGCAAAATAAGATAGCAGATGTAAATTCTCAAAGTGGACATATTTCAAACACTAAAATGAAAATAAAATGATTTTTCTACCTTTGTTGTCTGGTGACTTTGTTTTTCTGATCATGCTGGCCCAGTATCTGATTCTGCTGCTATCTGTCCTCTTAATTCCGTTTCTAGGGCTTCCTTTCCATTTATTTCTTTACTTTCCTCCTTTCTTCTTCATTTCTTGCCCTACATCCATAAGTAACAACTGGGTCCTCTGTAGACTTGACTGTCCAGTGGATCCAATTTCTGCCTATTTTCTCCATCCATGTGCAGTTTTTCTCCTCTCTTCCTTTCCCCTCATCTCATCTCCTTCCTCTCTCTTCCCTCCCCTCCATCCATTTCCAGCTTTTCTTCTCTCTCCCTTCCCTCTCCTCCATCAATATCCAGCATTTTCCTCTCTTCCTCCATCTATGTCCAGTATTTCTCCTCTCTCCCCTCCATTCATGTTCATCTCGCTTCCTCTCTCTTCCCTCCCCTCCCCTCCATCCATGTCCAGCATTTCTTCTCTCTTCCCTCCATCCATGTGCATCTCCTTCCTGTCTCTCCTCCCCTCCTTCCATATTCAGCAATTTCTTCTGTCTCCCTGGGCCCTGCTCTCCCCTCCCCTCCATGTCCAGCGATTCTCCTTTGCCCCCATGCTCCCCTCCCATTCATGTCCACCTGCCCGCCCTCTTCTCCCCCAACATCCCCCTTTTTGTTCCTGCCACCCTGCGTGGTTTAAATCTTTTATTTACCTCCGTTGCAGCGGCCGCGTCAGTGAAAGCCCTGTCCGTCTCTAGCCTTCCCTCTGTTCCCTCTCAGTGTCCTCCTGCCCTCGCGGAAAGAGGAAATAATGTCAGAAGAAGGTGGGACACTGGAAGGCGGGACACTGAGAGGGAACAAAGGGAAGGCTAGAGATGGGCAGGGCTTTCACTGATGCGGCCGCTGCGACGGTGATAAAATATTTAACCCCCCCCAGGGTGGCGTGGGCGCAGGCAAACGAGGGCTGTGGGAGGTGAGGTAAGCGGCGGTAAGCATAGCTTGTCGCGCCCTCCAAAGGTCGGCGCCCCCCTGCCACGCTTACCGCGTTGCTCCGGCCCTGTCTACCCGTTCCACTTCACTCATTATTTTATAGACCTCTATCATATTTCTCCTCAGCTGTCTTTTCTCCAAGCTGAAGAGCCCTAGCTGCTTTAGCCTTTCCTAATAAGGAAGTCATCCCATCCCCTTTATCATATTTTTTTCCTCTTCTCTGTACCTTTTATAATTCCACTATATCTTTTTTTTGAGATGCGGTGACCAGAATTGAAAACAGTATTTGAGGTTGGTCGCACCATGGAACGATACAAAGGCATTATAACGTCCTCATTTTTGTTTTCCATTCCTTTCCTAATAACACCTAGCATTCTGTTTGCTTTCTTAGCTGCCATTGCACGCTGAGCAGAGGGTTTCAACGTATCATTAATGATGACGCATAGATCCCTTTCCTGGTTGGTGACTCCTAATGTGGAACCTTGCATTACGTAGCTATTATTCGGGTTCCTCTTTCCCACGTGCATCACTTTGCACTTGCTCACATTAAACGTCATCTGCAATTTAGATGCCCAGTCTCCCAGTCTCGTAAGGAAACAGTAACCCCAAATACCCACATTGGGAATCAAACCCACTACTCCTGTATTCATGGAACACAGCTCCTTAAGGGGTGAATTCTATATATGGCGCCCAAAAAAAGTGCTATTCTATAAACCGCGCTTAAAGTTTAGGCAAGGATTTAGAGAATAGCACTTAGGTGTTGGAGTGACGCTTAAATTTAGGTGCCACCATCAACGAAAATTTGGTGCAAATAACCGCACCTGAATTTACATGCGATGCCCCAATTACATGTGTAACAAAAAAAAATAACGCCTACTCTCTGCCCTGAAATGCCCATGACCTGATCCTGTGCTTAAATTTCCACACCTAAATATCTATTAAATCTAATTATTGCCAATAATTGCTTGTTAAAAAGCCAATTAGCACTAACTGGTTCGTTATCCACTTATATTGTGTGAGCAAATTGGGCATGCGCCCAAATGCTCATGCAATTTTTGGTGACCTTTATAGAATTAGGGGGTAAGTGCCTAAATCTAGGCACCCCTTTGTACATGGGGAGGTATGATTCTGTAAAGAGGTGCCTAGTTTTAGGCAGCAAGGAGGCACACGAGTAGACCTTTGATAGACCGACTAGCAGAGAAGTACATGTGCTTTGCCAGTGGATGTGCAAATGAGTTGAGTTAGGGCAGAGCGCACATGTATGCGCATAAATTATACATGGCTGTTGCAAGTGGTTGTGTCTAGATATACATGTGTTCTCCACCACGTGAGCTTATAGTAGGAGCTCTATTACAGAATTACCCTCTAATTGGGAACTACAGTTCCCAGCCTCTATCCATTAAAACAGCGTTTCCCAAACTGTGCGCCGCGGCGAACTCACAGGGGTTCTGCGGGACATTTGGGAGTTCACACGCCGAGTGCTTCCCTCCACCGCCCACCCACTTGCTCGCTGCAGGCTGCCGGCAGTGATGTAAGAGCTGCCTTTGGCCTGCCCCCGAAGCCTTCTTTGTACATTATCCCGCCTACGTGGGAACAGGAAGTGGCTGTACAAAGAAGGCTTTTGGGCAGGCTGAAGGCAGCGCTTACACATTGCTGCCGATGCCGGCAGCCTGGAAGTTTGGAGGCCTGCTCCCATCCTGGGACTCTGGTTGCTCACTACTCAGCTGTCAGGGAGGGAGGACGGGGCTGTAGGATATTATGTTGCCTCCCTCCTGTGCTCAGGTCTGGTCTCTTCTTCATCCTCCTCTCCCAGAAAAAAGGTAAAAAATGGATTACAAGGGGGCATGGGTTGGGGCGGGGAGATGGTACATGGGGGAGAGAGGGAGAAATATTGGATATGATGTGAGGCGAGGGGGTGGAGACCCCCATTGCTGGGGGCTTGAGACCTGCATGGCCAGAGGAGGGGGGGTGTCACGAAAAATTGCTCAGACATTAAGGGTGCCATGAGCTGAAAAAGTTTGGGAACCACTGCATTAAAAAGATGCCAGTTTAGGATTTTTCTTTGTTTTTGGTTTATTCCATGTTTTTGTTGTTGTTGTTGTTGAGTTTTGGTTCTACATCTGGCTTGCCTGGACCTTTTCAAAATCATCTGTATATCTGGAATTAAGAACTGGCCTTCTCAGAAACGTCATCAGCACATGTTTCATCAGGGTCTAAAATCAGCATGTGCCCATAATCTCTAGAAATGAAGTACAGTAAGGCACTGCTGTGTTGGAATTTGTTTTTCAGTGCAGCAAGTAAATGGTGAACTCGTGCTGATTTAATAGGTTTGAGTTATAACAGCAGTGCTGGTTTAGGTTACAGGAATTTCTCATATGACTCACATCAGTGAACTCGTACAGTGAGGCCTCTCAGAGGAAACGCATGCCTTGAATACAATGCCAGGACCAGTCAGGATGTGTGGAACTTTTTGAAAAACATGTATACCAAAAATGGGCTCTAAGATTGGTTGGTTTTAAGGGAATGAATTACCAGTGAGAGTGGAGGAGAGGCCAGTGATGTGAGGCATGGCACAGGAACAGACTTGAGTGATGCTGGCTGTGAGCCTCCACTCCTTTAGGAGGAGCTGTTTCTCTTGTTTGCCTTCATGGGATGGGTGTGTCTTTTGTCTGTCTCTTTTAGGTGTGGTTTTCTGTGTCTTATCTTGATCGCTGCTGCTGGGTGTTTCGCTGGACTGGCTCGGTGCTGGGTCATTGCTTTGCTCTTTGTGATCCTGTTCCTGTCTGTTCTTCTCTTTCCTGCCTTGGATTCTGCTGGCCCATGTGTCTTGTTCTGGCTTTCATTTCATTCTTGTTCCTGTGCCATATTCCTGGTCCAGGTTTTATCTGGACTCCTGCCTCGTCTCTTGCTCTGTTGGGATTCTTGATTTGGACAGTTGCTTGGGTAAGTGACGTATTTAACTTGCCCTTAGCCCTAAGGCTAAATAAACTCAACTTTAACTAGCTGTGTGGTTCTGCACTCTTTTTTGTTTTCTCCCAAAGGGACCCCTTACCTCTAGCCACCAATGTCCCAGCTGGGCCACTGACAAATTGGAAAAAATGACTTTGTGTTGACTCTAGTTAGGTTCACCATTTTATCAATTTTGTGATACCAGAACTTTAGCTTAGGCTAGAAATGTTGGGCGTCACTGTACATTGCCTTTGCGGAGATCCTGGTTTGATTCCCAAGCCTGACTTTTGCATTTGAGGCTGGAAAGAGGTAGAGGAATCTGCAGAAGCAGCGCTCGCTGGCCCTGGGAGGAGGCGGCCTTGGCTAGATCACTAATTTGACGCCTGTCTCCCAAGTTCTATAAATGGAATTCAAAGTTAGGTGCGCAATTAGACACACAGTTATAGAATAGGGTTGGTTAGGCATGTAGCTTAATTGCTAATTGGTACTAAATTGGCACTTAATTGATGATTAGTACCACTAATTGGCCGTATCTTGTAGTTAGTTGCTATTCTGTAAGTTGGGTGCCAAAAATCCATCGCGTGCAAGGGGGATGTGAATCTGTGAGGGGCATGAGCGGGTCAGGGGTGTGTCAGCCAGTTGTGCGCGCTGGTTGCAGAATACTAACATTTCTGCGTCTAACTGCCTACAGTTAGCACAAGCATTTACACCAGCCAATGAACTAGTGTAGGTGCTCACGCCTAAAGTTAGGTGTGTAAATGCAGACTTATGCTCTGTTCTATAACGGGCTTTATGGCATCTGTGCTTAGCGCACATCATCCTGACGCTTAACTTTAGGTGACCTTTATAGACTTACTTTTCTAGCGGCTAGACTTGGGGTGCATTTGCGCCACGTTTTGGAGGGAGCAGGTATAAATTTATACAAGAGACTTTAGCTGGATGGGGGGAGGGAAGAAAGACAGTAGGAAACTCCCTAGGTAATTAGATGTGATGGCTCATGGCACTGTTGCTCCCAGGAGGAAACTGCCAAAATGGATGCTAGAAAGTGACGTCAGATTTGAATAATAGGCTTTATATTGAAAACTTACATGAACAGATGCATCTCTGGTAAAACCTGAAAGCTTGATCTATGTGCTTTAGAGCTTAAAAGTGTTGGCTAGGGTGAACATAAACATTCTGATACTACTGAGCTGCGCTGAACCTTTGGCAAGTGGGAATTACAAATTGGATTTTGTTTTATCGCTGTCAAACTTAAGGTGTTTAATGACTGATGATCAGCCACAAAAAGCTCTTGATGTATGGTTTGTTTTCACTTTTATGCAATTTGTCCTATAAGTAAGATTTGGTTCTTGATTCCTGGCTGTATTGCCACGAGTTGTTTAACAAATCTTTAGAGAATTTGTCCTCTCTCGTGGAGCTGGTCCAATGTTTTGTACTAAGATGTGGCCTGTGGCTTTGTTTGCAGCACTTAGGCCTCTGCTTATGAAGCTGCATTAGCTGTTTAATGCAAGAGTTTGTGGGTACTAATGCATTTCCATTTTGGAGCATGGAGCTGTAGCTAACTAAGGGGATCTTTTACTAAAGATTAGCTCGAGTTATCTGCAGCAGAGCCCATAGGAATAAAATGGTCCCTAACTGCAGATAACTCAAGCTAATCTTTTGTAAAAGACCCCCTAAATTCTGCATTATTTACTGTATAGCTAAAATGTTCCAAAAAT
Source organism: Microcaecilia unicolor (assembly GCF_901765095.1). Lineage (NCBI taxonomy): Eukaryota > Metazoa > Chordata > Amphibia > Gymnophiona > Siphonopidae > Microcaecilia > Microcaecilia unicolor. The sequence continues at coordinate 498,113,816 of NC_044032.1, forward strand.
GTTGGAAATGACCCAATAATTACTGCAGTTTTTGCAGGTACCACAGGTAAACTTTTACAGGTAACGTTTGTGAACTGCAAACTTTAACATGCGTTATTAAATAGGGGCCTTAAAATACAGCAGTAGTGAAAATGGAAACCCATCAAAACCAGCTTACCATATTCTTACTGAGATGTTGCCTAGGATAATATGTGGTCACAAAGCTTGAGACTAGCCCTAAACAGGCTGTTCCAACTAGATGCAGCAGAAATGCTGGTATCCAGTATGTAAAAACTTTTCACATCTTAGACAACTGGCATCTGAATTCAGTGATAAAAGAAAAACTGCAGAAGCTGCTTTTGGATTTAAATGAAGCACTGTTAAATGACATTGTTTCTGTCTTGTCTGCTTTTGTTGTGGCACCAAGAGCCTTGTCTGCAGATCAGACTCTTATCTGCAACGTCTTCCATCACATGCCTAGTTGCTCAAGTATCTTACTTTTACTGCAGCAGTTTCATCCATTGTTACTGGCATCAAGGAGCATTTCCAACATTAATTGACTCTTATTTTCCTATTCATCCACTACATAGCGTTAGTTCTCTTCTACACCCATATCTGAAAGACAATCCAATTATCTTCCCAGATGATGTAAAAACACAGGCAACTGAATCTTTGAGAAGGTTGTACCAAAACCAGATTGAAATGGAAGGCTCGAGTCCATCAACATCAACATCTCAGGATCCTCCACAATCCACATTCCCAAAAAATGTCACATCTGTGGAAGAGCCTCTCGCCCCGCCCCCCCCCCAAAAAAGAATGAAAATTGATGTTAGCACTTTTATGAGCGACTTTTATGGAACAATGCCCCCTTTGAAGGCTGTTCTCAATGAAGTGGACAGTTGTTTATATTCAAGTGATGCAGACAACAACGTTTTGATTTTTTTGGAATTAAAAGTGCTGGCTAAAAGTGGCAAAAATTGCACAGGGGATCCTGTGTATTCCTGCTACCAGTACATCTTCTGAGAGGACATTTATTATGGGAAGGACTGTGAAAGACAGGAGAGCTGTTCTCGAGGTTTGTTGATTTATTATTCATCCACAGATTAATCATAACAGTGCGTTGTATGACATATTTCTCCCCTGCTAGGGCATACAGAGCGTGTTGTATTTTGTCCCCCTGGATTAGGGTTCCTTGGAGTAGCAGAAGTCAGCTATTGTTGGGGTTGGAAGGGTGGAGGGGAGGGGAGGGGGGTATTTCAGTTGCTCGTTGTTATTCTTGTTTTCTATTTGTGATTTATAAACTGCACTTGTACAGAATATTTCTGTACTTTAATAAAAAAAGTTTTAAATATAAAATCATAAATGTTCGAGGCTTGTGCAAATGAGGACAGAGCCTGTGGGGCAGGGATGCGGACAGAGACAGAGTCAGTGGGAACAGAGCTCAAGAGGATGAGAACAGATTTTGTCCCAGTGTCGTTCTCTAATGTGATGTAATATACGCGCAGCTCTTATGGATGGTTATTCCCAAAAGGAGATGCTATACAATTCTGAAGGGTAAATAAGTATTTTGTTAATTTTGACATGCTGAGGCAGTATTTGGTCTGCTGGTTGGAGGAAATTAGGTATTTTGTACTTCACTGAAAATACACTGAAACTCTGAACTGAAGCCCTGTACTAAGACTTCTGGAGAGATAAATGGGTAAAAAAAAAATAAAAAATGGAGGACTTACCCAAAGCAGTAGAACTGATTAAACAAGATTTTTCTAATCAAGTTAATCAGCTGCAAGAGGAGCTTAAAAATCTTCAAGAATTTAAAATGACTTTTATTAAAGATAATCTTGCAATTCATAGATTGAGAACATAGAAAATGACAGTAGTAGATTGAATCTTCAGCTGCTAAACTTCCCAAGATCTCCGGGGGTATTGCCTTTTGATTTGTTTAAGAGGTATCTAATAGAAGTTCTAAAGTATTCCCCAGAAGCTATCCTGCCTCTAAACAACATATATTATTTATCCGTTTCTTCTAAAACCACCCAGGGAGATGTGGAGACTCAGTTTGATTTGAATAATATTCAGCAATTTTAGCAGAGTCTATATCGGAGTCCTCTGAAAGAGCTATCTGTTTGTTATTTGAGCACGATCTTAGTTCAATCCTCAAACTTTTATTTCGTCAAAAAGTACTCAGGAAAGAAGAAAGTTGTACCTGGCCATGAGGCAAGAGACAAGAACATTGGGTGAACGTTTTTATTAGCATATCCCCCTTACACCACTCGTTAAACTTTGGGTTAAAGTTCATCTTTAGCGTCTTTGACACAGATCTCGGTCTTCTTAATCTTTGCTTAGTTTTAAAAGCACTGCTTCTCATTACAGGCAATCTGTGATTTTGGCTAGGAAAAACTGCTTTTCTGCCCTTCTTAATATTACATTATATTACATATCAAGACATATTCTGTAGTCACCTATCCAGTTCAATGCAGATAACAAAATTATATCAGATCCTTGGCCAATACCAGAATAAGCAGATATTAAACATATCAGCAAACACAGATCATAAGAAAATCAACCTACTTTGAACATAAAATTATTAAAGTTATTACTCTATTTACCATTAACATTCTCTTTGCTTTGAACATGTACAATTTCTTATTCATAATAGATTTTCTAAATGTTAAACATCCATAGCTATCCCAGTATGTTTGATATTGTATTGCAAAATTGGATTCTTACAACAAATTACATTCTTATGCATTATTCTTTGTTATGTATCCTATACTGTTTATTGTAAGCCACATTGAACTCAAACTTGTTTGGGATAATGTGGGATATAAATGTCACAAATAAATAAATGTGTGGTTAAACTTGGAGGTATAAAGTATGTTTGTTTTTTTCCACCCCGGAGCAGTTAAGGGCCTTTCTAGATTTGAAGAAAATCATTTGAGTGTTTTCTGTTTAGACATAAATAATTGGAAAGGTTTTTTTTTTCCCAGTGCTAAGCCTTTTGGGAACTGTTGTCAGATTTAAGACATACTCCGTTTTTTGTCTCCTTTTATGTTTTTTTTGGTCTACTCCCCTCACATAGGGCTCCTTTTACAAAGCCAAGGTAGTGATTCCTGTGTGGCAAATGTGACGAAGCCCATAGGAATTGAATGGGCTTCATCGCATTTGCTGCGACAGAATTGCCAGTACAGCTTTGTAAAAGGAGACCATGGTGGTCTAAGGAAGAATTGAAAATGTTCTTATATATATATATTAGTTAGTGCTATAATATGTTTACTCTTGTCCCCAAAATACAAAATACAGAAAACAATCTTGTACAGTTTGTGAAACTAAACTTGCCGGGGGGGGGGGGGGGGGGGGGGGGGGGAGAAATTGGAAAAAGTAAGTCCTAGCATTATGTAATCATATGAAGTTCAAGTCCAATTTGTTTGATATACCACAAATACAGCAAAAACCTAAGCAGTTTATAGAGTAAGTAAAATATAAGGGAAGGAGAAACTGACAAGTTATAAGAACAATAGCAATGAAGCAAATTGGCAGTAATTTGGGTTTATGCACGGATCAGCCCAGCTCCCCATTCTATAAAATGAGTGCCTAAACTTTATAATGGGCAATTCAGAACAAAGCGTGGCTATGGGCGGGTCAGGGGCATTTCAAGAAATTTGGCATGATGTTATAGAATAGGGCCATTTATGCGTATAACTGACATGAGTTGTGCGCCAGTTTTTATACCAGGTTCCAGCAGGCGTAAATACAGCAAAGTTAGGTGCAAGATCCCCGCTAAGCTAGTATTTTGCAAGTTTTACAGAATACTAGCTTAGCATGGATCTTCCAGTGCCTTACTTTGGCCACCATTTACTGAGTACCACCTAACTCCCCTGTTTACAAGGCTGCGTGGCATTCCATTCAAAATGAATGGGCTGTGTCTGCAGTACTGCATTGCTAGCATGGGCGTAGTTTGGGGGGGTGAGGGGGTGTTGTTCCCCCCCCCTCAAACGCAGGACCGGCACAATGTGCTGTCGTTCCCTCCTTCCCACCTCAGCTCCCCGACAGCCCTCCTCTCCGTTCCTTACTGCCTCCCCCCCCCCCCCCCGCAGCTCCTGGATTTTCTGTGGAAGGATTAGGCTCCTGGCTTGTCCAGTTGAGCTTGGGGTGTGTGGCTGCTGCAGCCCGCTTTAAGGGCATACCCTCTGGTAGTCCCAGCCTTACCCTCTCAACGTTTCCTGGCTGCTACATGTTTCTCTGTTTGAGCTGTGGGCTGGAAGTTCCTCACATTTATCCAGAAAGCAGCTTTTTGTACTTAACAGGTTTTGGAACTTACCTGTTCAGTTTTTCTGTGTCATTTCGTTTAATGGTTTTGGTCATACTACCATCTGTATCCCAAATGGCATTCAAGTTACCAGGGGCATCATCTTTCCATACCACTGGAAGGAATACATCAGCAGCTTTAAAATGTTTCTTTTTTAAGTTGGCATCTGTTTAGATATGTTTCTAAGAATGGAAACTATGCTATAAATTATGTAGGATCTATCTCTATTGAATCTAACTGAAGTTTTCTAAATATTTGCAATGAAATCATGGAAACTGTGCGTGGGAGGATAGACTATACATAGGATATACAGTTTTCAGGCACTAGTTCAAGGTAAGCTGACCACTGTTGACCCAGCCAGACCTTATGGAAAATCTGTCCTTAACAGCCGTGCACATGGAAGCCATATTTTCCAGCTTGTGTCTTTGACATAACCAATGAATGCATGTAAAATATATATTTCCAACCTGATCTGTTTAAAGTTACTTTTGCAATGATAGCAGAATTGGTCATTAAATAGGATGGAAGGAGAATTTTTATAAAAGGAAAAGCATTTTGCTGAAAGATTCCATCATTTTGGCAGAGCAAGGTTCAGGCATAAAGGGCAGTTTTCTTGTTGGTTAGGCTGTACTGTCCTATTAGCAGATGGAGGTAGAGAAACTGATCTTTCCTTGTCATCAAGCAGATGCAGCCATTACAGATGGGTTGTGTCCATCAACCAGCAGAGGGAGATAAAGAGCACACTTCTTTCAGTGCCTCATACCAGCTTGCTCCACTGCCTCTCTTCAGTATTCTCTATCTCCCCTAGCAGAGTGGCTGCAGCTTCTTCGAGCTCCATCTAAAATCTGCCTGGAGGTTGCTCCTGTGCTTTTGCCAGTTGTTAGCAGGGGTGTTGGAGGCTATAGCAGCTTCACTTTAAAGGCATATAGGTTCGCCCTTTCCCTGCCTTACCCATACCTCCGTGGATGTGGACACATTGCTTAGCTTTCCCTGTCCTTCCCCACCAACAGTGGATGCAGACACATAGGTTCGCCCTTTCCCTGCCTTTCAGATGCACCTGAGCCTCTGGAGTTCTATTTACCTCTGCTTTCCTCACAGCGTTAAAAAAAAAAAAAAAAAAGCGCTTAGACACTGGAACAGAGGTTTTTCTTTGCCTTTTTCTGTGGGACCGGAGCTGTGATACTCGGTCCAGTGAGGTAAGAGTGTTTTCTGACTCCTCCGGGGTGGGCCCGCGATCGGGGCGATTTTGGCGCGAACCGCCATTTTGAATTTTACCGCCGTTTTCGGCGATGGCTGCGGAGACAGAAAAGCGCTGTTCCAGGTGTGGCAAGCGCAGATCAGCAGCGGGGCTCTGTAAATCGTGCTGTACAGACGTGGCCCGAGCATGGCGAGCGACGATTCTTCGCACTCAGAGCTGGCAGCGGGCGCCATTTTGAATTTACCACATGGCGCGACCTCCGCTGAGACGGAGAGTCCTGAGCCCGGGGGGAGGCCTCAGAGTGAGGCTGATATGAGAGCTACTAGCCCCGGCAGAGATCCGGGTGCCCAAGGTGAGTTTTTCTCCCCTGATTTTGTCTTATTAATGCATAAAGCATACATGCTTAAAAGAGCTCTCCCACAAAGCCTGGCATGGGCCTCTTCTAATGCCCCCCGGCGGATTCTAGCCTGGGTATGCCCTCTGAGGCGTTATTCCCTGATAATTGGCAGAATATGAAGCGCAGAAGGGCTCATTCCCCTTCAGAGAGTGCTGCACCTCCATTCCCCCCCCCCTCCCCTCCCCCCCGTGGTCGGGCTGCGAGGATTCGGAGGACTCTGGCAGGCCTTCATGGTCTGAGGAGCCAGAGTCTGGTGCAGAAGTGACTCAGGATCTGGACGATCCCTCCGCGGTGAGGATTTTCCACCGTGATGAGCTGCCAGCGCTTATTTCTGATGCCCTGCAGGCTCTCTCTATTGAGGACCCTGCCAGTAGCACAGCCTCCTCTGTGAATCCTAGGATGGCTAGTACCAAAAAGCCTGCTCGAGCCTTTCCTTTGCATGACTCCATCCAAGAGCTTATTTTGGCTCAGTGGGCTGACCCCGAGGGACCTTTGAACGTTTCCAGGGCTATGAGGCAATTATACCCTCTGAGTGAGGAGCATATGGCTCGCTTTGCTATGCCTAAAGTGGATGCCGTAGTCACAGCTGTGACAAAGAGAACTACCCTCCCTGTTGAAGGAGGTGTTGCCCTGAAGGATATTCAAGACCGTAGACTGGAATCAGCACTTAAACGGTCATTTGAAATTGCAGGTCTCACTGTTCGGGCGTCTGCATGCAGTTGTTATGCTGCTAGAGCCTGCCTGGCTTGGTTGCAACAGGCAGTGGAACAGCCCGGTGATGGAGCGGAGCCCTTTTCAGATGTGGCTCCGCGGATGGAGTCGGCCTTGTCCTTTCTTGCTGATGCCCTTTATGATATTGTCAGAGCTTTGGCTAAACACATGGCAGTAGCAGTGGCGGCTCGCCATCTTCTTTGGCTACGGCATTGGGCGGCGGACATGGCCTCTAAGCAAAGGTTGGTGAAGTTGCCCTTTCAAGGCCTTCTCCTGCTTGGTGAGGAGTTGGAGAAAATTGTGAAGGGCCTGGGTGAGGCTAAACCCCAGCGCTTGCCTGAAGATAGGCCTCGGCCTTCCTCTAAGGGTGCGGTGATCCACTCCTCTTACAGACCTCGCTTCCGTGAAGCTCGAAGGTACCGCCCGGGGCATTCTGCTGGGTTCACTTCTTGTGTCCGTTTTCAGCAGAGGAACTCCTTTTGCTCGGACAAACTTTCCACAGCCACTGGCTCAAGGCCTGGAGTTCAGGGGCGACCCTCTCAATGATGGTGCGCCGGCCCTCTCCTCGAGTCCTGTCATCGGAGGACGTCTTTCCCTCTTTGCCGAGGAGTGGGCCAACATTTCCTCAGATCAGTGGGTCTTGGACCTGATCAGAGACGGTTACAGAATAGAATTTGACGCCCCGGTAAGAGATGTGTTTGTGGAGTCCCGATGCGGTTCTGCCGCCAAACGGGCAGCGGTAGAGGAGACTTTACAAGGTCTGATTCAGATAGGGGCCGTGTCCCCGGTACCTCCCGCTGAACACGGCTGCGGCTGCCACTCCATTTACTTTGTGGTGCCGTGAAAAGGAGGGTCTTTTCGCCCTATTCTGGACTTTAAAGAATTAAACAAGTCCCTGAGAGTGCGGCATTTTCACATGGAAACCCTGCGCTCCGTCATTGCGGTGGTACAGCCAGGAGAGTTTCTCATGTCTCTGGACCTGAAAGAAGCTTACTTGCACATTCCAATTTGGCCCCCGCACCAGAAGTTTTTGAGGTTTGCGGTGATGGGAAAGCATTTCCAGTTCCGGGCCTTGCCTTTTGGCCTCATCACAGCTCCCCGCACCTTTTCGAAGGTTATGGTGGTAGTAGCTGCATTTCTAAGGTGAGAGGGTATTCGGGTTCACCCGTACCTGGATGACTGGCTCATTTGAGCAAACTCTGCTGCAGAGAGTCAGCATGTAACAGCCAGAGTGGTCTCAGTACTTCAATCTCTGGGCTGGGTCGTCAATTTGGCCAAAAGTCACCTGACCCCCTCGCAGTCTCTAGAATATTTGGGGGCCAGGTTCAACACAGCCTCGGGGAATGTGTACCTACCCGAGCAAAGGCGGTGCAAGCTTCAGAATCAGGTCCGTCTGCTCCTGAGGATGCCCCGCCCGCGAGCTTGGGACATTGTCCAGCTGCTTGGATCGATGACAGCCACCATGGAACTGGTGCCCTGGGCGAGAGCGCACCTGAGACCTCTACAGTATGCTCTACTCCAAAGATGGTCTCCAGTATCTCAGGATTACCAATGCAGACTCTCTTGGCTCCCTGCGGCCCGACTCAGCATGGAGTGGTGGCTCTCAGACAGCATGCTGCGGCGAGGAATGCTGCTGGCGCTCCCCGATTGGTGCCTAATGGTGACAGATGCCAGTCTGAAAGGCTGGGGCGCACATTGCAAGGGGAATCATGCCCAGGGTCTATGGACACCCGAGGAGTCGGAGTGGTCCATCAACCGCCTAGAGTTGAAAGCGGTGTTTCAGGCGCTTCTGGCCTTTCAAGTGACCCTGGAAGGATTGGCTGTCAGAGTGATGTTGGACAACACGACAGCAGTGGCTTACATAAATCGACAAGGCGGCACTCAGTGCAGAGCTCTAGCCCTGCAGGCCGAACAAATTTGCCACTGGGCCGAGCTGCATCTACAGTTTCTGTCGGCAGCTCACATTGCAGGTCAGAGCAACGTGCAAGCCGATTATCTAAGCAGGCATCAGATCGATCCAGCGGAGTGGGAACTTGCAGACGAAGTGTTCCTGCAGATATGTGCCAAGTGGGGCAAGCCCGTGATGGATCTAATGGCGACAAGCACCAATGCCAAAGTCCCGTGCTTCTTCAGCAGACAGAGAGATCCTCGCGTGGCGGGGTTGGATGCCTTGGCTCAACCCTGGCCTCCGGGCCTACTGTATGTGTTCCCTCCGTGCGAGTGCTCCTGCGGATTCGGCTGCATCCAGGAGAAATGGTTCTCGTCGCCCTGGATTGGCCCAGGAGGCCTTGGTATGCGGACCTCCGACAGATGCTCGTAGAGGCTCCCCTTCAGTTACCTCTGGTTCCCAACCTGTTGTCACAGGGTCCGGTGACCATGGAGGACGCCGCCGATTTGGTCTTATGGCCTGGTGATTGAGAGGGCGCAATTGAGAGGCAGAGACTATTCCAATAAAGTAATTACCACTCTCCTGCAAGCCCGCAAGCGTTCCACTTCCGTGGCTTATGCCAGGATTTGGCGCCAGTTTGAAGTCTGGTGTGCTTCCAGAGAGATCACACCCCTGCGGGCTCCTGTCTCGACGATTCTGGACTTTTTGCAGGATGGTGTACAAAAAGGCTTGGCCTATAATTCCCTGCGGGTGCAAGTGGCAGCGTTGGCCTCCCTGTGTGGCAAGGTTGAAGGCGTGTCTTTAGCTGCTCATCCGGATGTGGCACGGTTTCTTAGAGGGGTGCTTCGGCTCCGTCCTCCCGTGCGTGCACCTTGTCCAGCTTAGAACCTGGGGCTAGTGCTGAAGGCCCTTCAGGGTACTCCCTTTGAACCGCTTCGGTGTGCTTCAGAGAAAGATTTGACACTGAAGGCTGTCTTGTTAGTGGCCATTACTTCGGCGAGACGGGTGTCAGAGCTCCAGGCGCTGTCCTGTAGAGACCCTTTCCTGCAGGTTTCAGAGTCTGGGGTCACGGTTCGGACCGTGCCTTCCTTCTTGCCTAAGGTGGTTTCAGCGTTTCACCTAAACCAACCTATTTTCTTGCCCTCCTTTGTCGAGGAGGAGTTTCCAGAATCTTTTGGGCAATTGCACCTGTTGGACGTGCGCAGGACTCTGCTGCAGTATCTGCGAGTTACTTACTCTTTCAGGACCTCTGATCATCTGTTTGTTTTGCTATCAGGTCCTCGCAGAGGGTCTCCAGCGTCTAAAGCCACTATTGCCCGCTGGCTTAAAGAATCTATCTTTTCAGCTTATTTGCTTGCCGGCCGGCCTCCGCCTGATGCCTTTAAGGCGCATTCCACTAGAGGAATTTCCTCTTCTTGGACTGAAACTGGAGCACTCTCTCTTCAAGAGATTTGTAGTGCAGCAACATGGGCTTCTAAGCTCTCTTTTGGCCGACATTACAGGCTGGATGTGGCTGCCAGGAGGGACGCACATTTTGGAGCGCAAGTGCTGGCGCGTGGTGTGGCTTGTTCCCACCCTATCTAGGGATTGCTTTGATACATCCCATCTGTAATGGCTGCATCTGCTTGATGACAAGGAAGGGAAAATTAGGTTCTTACCGTGATAATTTTCTTTCCTTTAGTCATAGCAGATGCAGCCATGATCCCTCCCTGTCTGATGCTATCTGCTGTAAATCTATTTCAGGTTCTGTTCATGCTTCTGGGAGATTCACCTTGGGAGAAAGTCGGAAAACAGTCTTCAGGATTCTTGTTCAATTAAAGGAGGATGACAATTCCCTCCAGTTTCATGTTTTGGAGGATGAGTTTATTCCCTCCAGTTTCATGTTTTGGAGGATGAGTTTATTCCCTCCAGTTATGTCTCAGTGGAGGATGAGTTTATGCCCTCCGGGAGGATGTTTCATTCCCTCCATTCTGAGTTAATGCCCTTTGTTGTAGGGCCATCGTTCGCTGTGAGGAAAGCTCATGTTATTCCCATTGCGGTTTGCCATACTGCTTTGGAAGCTTCAAATACTGAAGAGAGGCAGTGGAGCAAGCTGGTATGAGGCACTGAAAAAAGTGTGCTCTCTATCTCCCTCTGCTGGTTGATGGACACAACCCATCTGTAATGGCTGCATCTGCTATGACTAAAGGAAAGAAAAATTTCATGGTAAGAACCTAATTTTCCCTTGGCGCGCGTAGGTTATTACTGCATGGTTACCGTGTGAGTATTTACCGCTAGGTCAATGGCTGGCGGTAAGGTCTTGGACCCAAAATGGACGCTTGGCAATTTTCATTTTGCCGCACACCCATTTTTGGCAAAAATAAAAAAAGGCCTTTTTTACAGGCGTGCTAAAAAATGGATCGGTTCGCACCCAAAACCCACGCCTACACTACCGGAAGCCATTTTTCAGTGCGCCTTTGTAAAAGGACTCCTGTATGACTTACTTGCATCATCATCAGTCCCAAATAATCTTAAATACAGTATTCAAATTCAACACTTAAGTATGAAATTTTATAAAGGCACAGGCACTTTCTTTTATAAAACATGAACCATGCTTCACCTCCGCATGACCCATGTTTTATGAAAGGTAAGTGTCTGTGCCTTTATAATATTTTAAAAGATTTGATACATAAGAGTTGAATTTGAATATTAAAATATTGTATTTAAGATTTTTGGGACTGATGACGATGCCAAAAAGTCATTGAGTGAGGTCTCTATGTGCAATAAGTTGCTGCTGAGGTCCGAAGAGGTATGCTTGGTGCCTAATTTATTAAAAGTCATTATCAAAAGTGACTACTTAAAATTTGGTGTAGTGTTGGGTTTCTTTACATAAACCGGAAACTTGCCAATCTATGTAGTGCTAGCTTCTCTAATCCAAAAGGAGCATTGTCAAGGTGATGTACAGATATTGGGTGATGTTCGTGGATCATAGACAGCTTTGCTGCTTTCTTCCACCTTCCTTGGCTCTTAGAAAAGTGGTTACCCATTTTCTGTCTCCCCCCCCCCCCATCCACAGTCGTTCTAGAAGACATTCATAAAGGTGGCAACTTGGTTGTCACTTCATTCTTTTGTGAAGCATTACAAAATTGATGTTCTAGCTAGGGACTAAGCATCCTTTGGCAGAGTTGTGATTCGGGGGGGGGGGGGGGGCTTGTCTTCCCTCGCTCATGATATACTGCTTTGGTATATTCTATTCGTGTGGACTGATCTAGCAGGATGAAAATGGAAGTGAAATTTATTCATACCTGTTAATTTCCTTTCCTTGAATCTTACTAGACCATCTCAGGACCTGACCTGGGAGACTGTTGAATCGGGGATCATTTTTGGGCTCTATTCACTCTTTCCCTCCGAGACTTTTATACTGGAAGTAGTTTTATGGTAAGGGGTTGTTAATGTATGCTGCAGTGGTGCCCTGAGGGATTTAAATTTGGGAGTTTCACATTGTGCTGCTTTGGCATTGGCATACTGAAGATTTCTGTACTGTGCCAGCCCTTATACTGATAATATCACTGGAAGAGTTCTACCTCTACTTGCTGGTATGAGGACACAATCCATTCATCTGGAATGGTCTAGTAGGATTCAATGAAAGGAAGTTAAAAGGTATGAATAAATTTCACCTTAAAGGAAACCTAATGGGAGTAAGTGATCTCAAAGTTACAGAGAAATTATGAACAACGATTAAACAACCCCCCCCCCCCCAAAAAAAAAAAAATAAAAACAGCATTTAAATGGCAAGAAATCAGTGTATCAAGATTGTTAACAAGGGTAAGAGAAGGAAGTGGCCACTGATTCAGTAAGCAAGTAGAAGAAAGTTAAGAGCCAAAGGAATAGTATTCAGGAAATATAAACAGACATGGAAAAAGTCAGATAAGCAAAACTACCAAGACAAAGGGAGGCAGGAAGGGCAATAAGGCAGGCAAAAGCTCAAACAAATGAGCCCAAATCCTGATCAGTAAGGGCAGGGGAGACAAAACATTGTCTAGATATGTGGAGAGTGTTACTGATGCAGTCCCCCCCCCCCCAACACAGCATATACAGTGGGGGAAATAAGTATTTGATCCCTTGCTGATTTTGTAAGTTTGCCCACTGACAAAGACATGAGCAGCCCATAATTGAAGGGTAGGTTATTGGTAACAGTGAGAGATAGCACATCACAAATTAAATCCGGAAAATCACATTGTGGAAAGTATATGAATTTATTTGCATTCTGCAGAGGGAAATAAGTATTTGATCCCTCTGGCAAACAAGACCTAATACTTGGTGGCAAAACCCTTGTTGGCAAGCACAGCGGTCAGACGTCTTCTGTAGTTGATGATGAGGTTTGCACACATGTCAGGAGGAATTTTGGTCCACTCCTCTTTGCAGATCATCTCTAAATCATTAAGAGTTCTGGGCTGTCGCTTGGCAACTCGCAGCTTCAGCTCCCTCCATAAGTTTTCAATGGGATTAAGGTCTGGTGACTGGCTAGGCCACTCCATGACCCTAATGTGCTTCTTCCTGAGCCACTCCTTTGTTGCCTTGGCTGTATGTTATGGGTCATTGTCGTGCTGGAAGACCCAGCCACGACCCATTTTTAAGGCCCTGGCGGAGGGAAGGAGGTTGTCACTCAGAATTGTACGGTACATGGCCCCATCCATTCTCCCATTGATGCGGTGAAGTAGTCCTGTGCCCTTAGCAGAGAAACACCCCCAAAACATAACATTTCCGCCTCCATGCTTGACAGTGGGGACGGTGTTCTTTGGGTCATAGGCAGCATTTCTCTTCCTCCAAACACGGCGAGTTGAGTTCATGCCAAAGAGCTCAATTTTTGTCTCATCTGACCACAGCACCTTCTCCCAATCACTCTCGGCATCATCCAGGTGTTCACTGGCAAACTTCAGACGGGCCGTCACATGTGCCTTCCGGAGCAGGGGGACCTTGCGGGCACTGCAGGATTGCAATCCGTTATGTCGTAATGTGTTACCAATGGTTTTGGTGGTGACAGTGGTCCCAGCTGCCTTGAGATCATTGACAAGTTCCCCCCTTGTAGTTGTAGGCTGATTTCTAACCTTCCTCATGATCAAGGATACCCCACGAGGTGAGATTTTGCGTGGAGCCCCAGATCTTTGTCGATTGACAGTCATTTTGTACTTCTTCCATTTTCTTACTATGGCACCAACAGTTGTCTCCTTCTCGCCCAGCGTCTTACTGATGGTTTTGTAGCCCATTCCAGCCTTGTGCAGGTGTATGATCTTGTCCCTGACATCCTTAGACAGCTCCTTGCTCTTGGCCATTTTGTAGAGGTTAGAGTCTGACTGATTCACTGAGTCTGTGGACAGGTGTCTTTCATACAGGTGACCATTGCCGACAGCTGTCTGTCATGCAGGTAACGAGTTGATTTGGAGCATCTACCTGGTCTGTAGGGGCCAGATCTCTTACTGGTTGGTGGGGGATCAAATACTTATTTCCCTCTGCAGAATGCAAATAAATTCATATACTTTCCACAATGTGATTTTCCGGATTTAATTTGTGATGTGCTATCTCTCACTGTTACCAATAACCTACCCTTCAATTATGGGCTGCTCATGTCTTTGTCAGTGGGCAAACTTACAAAATCAGCAAGGGATCAAATACTTATTTCCCCCACTGTATGAACACAGTGGTGAACGTAACATGTTTATTTTCATTTGCTTGTTGGTAGTCAACCCTGAAAACAGAGCCAGTACTGCTAGGCTGAAGACCAAACCAAGCTCTGCATGCACCTACTTGCAGTCCCTTAAGGCTGCTTTCCAGGAATGATAAGAAAGTATTCCGCACAAGCCAGCGGTGACTGGGTTAACCTACTTGCTGCAAGGAATTGTGAGACCCCCCCCCCCCTCCACCAGCAACAGTCAAGAGTCCCATGTAAACTGGGTAAAAAAAGTTAAGCATCACATCTGTGGGTAGCTTGCTGAGTGTTAAGAAAAGAAAATCGAACACAGTAGAAGTTAAATGGCAGAGGATAGCAGGCATCCTGGTGCAAATGTGGAGAGAGGACAAAGACAGAAAAAGCAGAGGACTATTAGCCCCTCCTGTGCTGATAGAGAAACTATGGAGATAAAAAGGAAAACCAGTCAGCAGGACAGACATACTTTCTCCCAGTTACAGGGAAATGGGATAGATTCTGCAAAGCCATGGAGAGAGCTTTGTTTAGAGGGTTTCTCCCCAGTAGTGCAGACAGAGAAAAAAAGCATGCTGCTGAGAGAAGAAAATAGAATCCCACTTTGCCCACTGTAGTGCAATGAGACACAATACAGCAGTATCAGACTGCACCTTTGGGAAAAATTCCCATTCAGAGGCTGAGACCTTCCCAGCCCTGCCAAGTGCTTGTTGAGATTTTTATCTTGAGAGTGAAAATTAGCATTTCAGCTTGTGGCGTCTAACAGACTGAGGCCCAGATGCATCAAACAAACGTAACAAAATCTAAATCGTTAAAGTCCTTAACGATTTTGAAAAACCGAAGCATGCACCAAAAAAACAGGTCAAACATGTTCGTTGCGGTATCCAGAAGTACAATGTATCACTGAATCGTAATCCCCGTCGTAATCGGCCCCTAAATCATGCGCAGAGCAGCCAAGCGTTATGCTGGCTGCTCTGCGCATGCCACAAACGTAAAAAAAAAACCACAACACAAACATGTGGCTCCCCACTTCCCCCTGCACTAACCAAAACATTAAAAAAATCCAAATAGATCGGGAGTGGGCAAAGGCGCTCGTCAGGAGCGTCCTGTATGGGCGCCCTTGCCCTCCCCCCGAGATCGCCGCTGTTCCCCGCTTCAGACGGTTTTAATAAAAACAAATCTCCAAATTTTCTCATCCCCGGTCCCCCTCCCTTCCTGTGTTTCCTGTCCATTGCTCCAGGGCTCCACCTCCCGCCATCCTCCGCCTCCGCCCCCGTGCCCCACCCCCTGGGATCGTCGCCGCCGCTCCCACCCTCCACCGGACCCCCCCTCCGCATTACCGTCCCGTGCAGCGCCTCTCACCTGTATGCGAAGGTGCTGCATGGGATAGAACATCTGATCGCCAATTGCTTCTCCCTTCTCCGTGAGTCTGTTGTTCCTGGGCCCGCCCTCCATTGACGTAAGTTACCTACGTTATCTACGTAGGTAACTTATGTCAATGGAGGGCAGGCCCAGGAACAACGTCGGAGAAGGGAGAAGCAATTGGCGATCAGATGTTTTATCCCGTGCAGCACCTTCGCATACAGGTGAGAGGCACTGCACGGGACGGTAATGTGGAGGGGGGGTCCGGTGGAGGGTGGGAGCGGTGGCGACGATCCCAGGGGGCGGGGCACGGGGGCGGAGGCGGAGGATGGCGGGAGGTGGAGCCCTGGAGCAAGGGACAGGAAACACGACCAAAGGGGGAGCGGCGGGGGCGGGGCATGGGACCGGAGCGTGGCAGGAGGCGGAGCTAGTGTGGGAAAATACAGGAAGGGAGGAGGGCCGGCCCGGGGCTGCTAAAATTGGAGATTTTTTGTGCGGGGGGGGGGGGGGGGAAGCGGGGAGCAGTGGGGGGGGGCAAGGCGTCCATACGGGACGCTCATGACGAGTGCCTTTGCCCCCTCCCAAAACACACGTGTTTGTGGTTTTTTTTTTTTTGTTTTGACAGCTGGGCCTTTGTGGCATGCGCAGAGCAGCTAGCATAACGCTTGGGCTGCTCTGCGCATGCTTTAGGCGCTGATTAATGACGGGTTTAACGATTCTGTGATACATCCTACTTTGCAATACCGATCCGAACATTTCTGGAGTGTTTTTGTAGTGCATGCCTCGTTTTTTAAAAATCGTTAAGCACTTTTACGATTCTTTTATTTTTTAACGTTTGGTTGATGCATCTGGGCCTGAGAGATGCAGTGTTTTCTGTTTTAAACAGATGGAACCAAGGTGCTTTAGCTGAAGGTTAATTTGTTTTCCCTCCTTAATTTCCTCAGGTAAAGAGAAGCTCACTTTAGAGACTTGGGTCTGTATCTATAAATAATATTCTGGCTACCTTTCTATTTTCAGAAATTTACCTTGTGTTTTTATATCTGTCTCACCTAACCTGCCATTTTATTTTCTGTAATTAATATGTTTAATGCTGATCATCTTGTCTTTAATCAATTATTGCTGGTAGAGTTGTGATTTTCTTTGAATAGTGCCTAAAAAGTGATGATTACTTGGGTTACAGAAGGGCCCAGAAGAACAGGTGGGGCACATTCCATTTACCTGAAGGGTGTATCATGGGTATAAGTAAACCTTTTGGTCATTAGCCTCTGAGCCTTGACTGTTTCTATTTACAGAACCATAATCCCAGGACATGGAGTGCTCAGCAGAAGGGGCCACCATGGCCCTAAAGGTGTAAGGATTCTGTTTTTGTTGGTGGGGGTGCCCATGGCAGGTGGAGAGGATCTATACCATCGATACATAAGTGAAAAGAGGATGACCAAAAGGTAGTAGTAATATTAAAAATGGGAAGATGGAATTAGTGAAGAGGATGATCATAAGAAAGCAGATCTGCATTTTGTTTAGTATTCACCCTAGAACAGTGTTTCCCAAGTCTGGTCCTGGAATACCCCTTGCCAATCAGGCTTTCAGTTTATCCACAATGAGTGTGCATGAAAAAGATATGCATATAATGGAGCAAGTGTATGCAAATGAAGTTCATTCATATTCATTGTGGATAGCCTGAAAACCTGACTGGTAAGGGGTACTCCAGGACTGGACTTGGGAAACTGCCCTAGAAGGTGTACATAATAGTAAGCAAAAGGCAAGGGCATGAAGGGCTGTTAGCTAAACACATTAATGTTTACTGAGGGGCAGTATTCCAAAGAAGTTCAAAATAAAAACTGATTACCCAATCAAATATTTTAGCAAAAACAAATAAGGAAGGAAAAAGAATCAGAAAAATAACCAGGCACTAAACTTTACAGTGGCCTTTCTTCCTTAATACATTCCTTAAAACTATGTTTTGAATAATCTTATGTCAAAAAATTCTTCAAATTTTTAATTATTAGTTTTGAAGAAGAGCAAAACTTACCTTGACAGGACAGGTGCAGGACTTCAAAAACTTCTAACGATTGCCAGTGTTTGAATGATTGCATCAGAGAAGTGTCTAGATCATATTTTCAGAAACGATGCTGGAAAAAAATCTCACACTCTGTTCAAAAGCCAACAAAACATGGCAGCACCTCTTTTGATTGGTTATTTACAAAAAGAAGGTGGTCATGGGACCTGATGGGATTCACTGTAGAAGAATATTGAAGGAGTTTAAGGAGGTGCTGACTGCACCTCTCAAGCTTTGCTCAGCCTATCCCCTGCTTCAAGAGGCCGGAGAAGAGCAGACGTTGTGCAACTCTGCAAAGATGGAACAAGGAGGAAGCAAAAAACTACAGATGTGTAAGCTTACTATCAGTGGTGGGTAAAGTGATGGAAACTCTACTGAAGGATAGAATAGTGCAGTACCTTGAAGTTAGTGGTTTACAGTAATATAGACACTACCCCCTGACATGTAGCACTATTTAATTGGCCAGGAGCGCTATTTAACCAACCAGGAATGGCTCCTGGCCAGTGAAATAGCACTTAACTGCCTATCCATGAATATCCAGTGGGAGAAAACCGGTTCAATGCTTAGTGGATAAATGGTCATATCTCATGACATATCTGGTTATCTTCAAATATAAAGGTCATCACCGGCAAAGTATGGTGGCCAAATCAGGCTACCAAAATAGGCCTATCTTTGGCCTATTTAAATATACAAGTATGTTGCAACTCTACCCTTACTTTGTGGATACTACTACTACTATAAATCATTTCTATAGTGCTACCAGTCGTAAGCAGCGCTTCACAATTAACACTATGGTCCTTCAGTCTCCTCATCTCATAACCTTGGGATCAATTCTCTTCCTCTACACATGTCCAACACATTGCTAAAATCTGTTCCTTTCATTCTTTCCTTTCTGAACACACTACTAAAATGCACTGATGAAGAACTGGGAATCTCCCCTCTCAGGTCAGATTGTACTAAAGAAGGTGGATATGCAATATTATATCCAAAAGGCTCCCAGATTTGAGAGAGCACAATTGCCTCACTACTCTTTGGTAGTCAGATCTACCCTCAAACGGGCCACAAGGTTCAGGACTCATGCCTTGGCTCCACCAGGTAGAGAGGCCAGGACTCTGGACTCGTTTGGGAGAAAGCTTTGTCAGACCTTGATGCTCATTGCTCGCATCCAGTCCTACCAGCTCTACACAAGCCTTTACTTGAAGTCTTTGATATTCAGTGTCCTTAGACTTGTGGACTTTTTCTGTCAAGAGCAGGCAGCAGAGGTTCACCAGTTGGCCAAGAAGCAGCTGGAGTGCAGGAGCACTTAATGATACTTTTGATACTGCATCCAAGCTCTCTGCCATGGGTGTGGAGATGCATAGATTTTCATGGCTACGTGTCTCTGAACTAGAACCAGCATTCAAAAAAGATTGGCAGATGTACCTTTGCTGAGGGGACAAGATGGAGGTGGTCGCTGACCTCATCAAGAAACATACTGACACTTTTCAGTCCCTTTCTCAACATCCTCCAGCTGCATCCTCCTCTGCTAGGAGGTTCTTGAGTGGGCCTAGGTGGAGATTCTACTAATCTCAAAGGTGTAGGTTTCCTCCACCTTCCCATTCTGCTCAGCAGGCCCAACCCCAGCGATCCTGGCCATGCCAACCACAGACCCAGAAGTCTCAGCCAGCTCCTCAGTCAAAGCAAGGGACTGCCATTTTGCAAGCCTACATTTTATATATGTCAGTAGTTGCCAACAGAAGGTGTAATCCTTATTTTCCATTTGAAATAGGACATAAGCAACGTTAGATTCAAGGGTGCGCTTCCTTAATTCCTCTTGTAAAGAGCTGGCCGAACGAGAATTTTAGATAAACCTATACATGAAAAGGAGCAGCAGGAATTCTTGACGTTGAAATATTGGGTCATAGGCATGCATTCCCTGTATAAAATAAGGAATGCATGTGTAGATTTTTGACCTGCCTAAATCACACTCCTTTGATATTCATGTGTTTATATTTATGTTTATTTAAAACTTGATATACTGTCTTTTCTAATAAAAGGCCAAATATAATAGTGAATATATGTGGTTAGGACTGACACATGAAAATACCGGCTTTCTGAAATTAGTGTTTACATGTGTATTCAATCTCTAATAAGGCTTCTAAAATAAGGGCTATATTATAGTACAGTAGAGTCGCGCTTAACCAACCTTTGGTTGTCTGGCAGTATGGATTAACTGATGATCGGAAATCCAGGCTCTGCCCACTCCCTTCCAAATGTCAGGGTAGTATTCACCCCTCCCAGAACCCCCCGCCACACACAAATTGATTCCTCCTCTGATCACCCACCAAACAGCATCCTCCTCCTCACTCCCAGACTCCTTCCTCAAGTGCCTTCCCAATCACCCAGCCTTGTGAGACTGCTGCCAGAGATTATGGCAGCCATTTTGAAAGTGGAGCCAGCATGGGCAGGAGTGAATGGGATCGCTCTGACCCTGATCTCACTGCTGGATCACCAGGGCTTTGAAAGTAGGCCTGGGGTGTCCTACACTTGGTGGGGTGGGTGGGAAGGCACTTGGGGGAGGGGGGGTGTTCAGTAATGGGGAAGCTGTTGCTGTTCAGGGGGAAGGGAGGGAGGGAGGGATGCGCAGAGTGGGAGAGGGGAGGAGAGGGATGCAGTGCAGTGTGTACAGTTTTGGATTATCTGACTTTTTGGTTATCTGACAACCTGTTGATCCCATTTATGTAGGATAATCAAGACCCTACTGCAGGGGCACTCAAATCCAGACCTCAAGGACCACAACCCAGCCTGGTTTTCAGGATTTCCACAATAAATATGTTTGAGATCTATTTGCCTTGTGACCTTGGGCAAGTCACTTTAACCCTCCATAGTCCCAGGTACAAAAACTTAGACTGTGAGCCCTTTAGGGACAGAGAAAAGTAACTGCCTATAATGTGTACAGTGCTGCGTACATCTAGTAACACTATAGAAATGATCAGTAGTAGTATGTGATGGAAGGAGAGAATGAGTATAGATCGCATGCATATTCATTGTGGAAATCCTGAAAACCAGGCTGGGTTGTGGACCTCGAGGACTGGATTTGGGGACCCCTACTTCTACTGTATTTATAATAAGCTAAAATAAACTTTGGATTGCTGTATGGGGTAAGATCAGAGTTGTGAACCTTTTGTTTATCAGGTAGAGGCACTGTACTAAGGTGCTATTGTCTTAGTCTGCACTAACACCATTATGTGTAATTTGTAGTTAGGTCCCATTGCAGTAACATAATGTAGTTTAAAACAGTTGTGCTCATTAAGTAACCTTAGCGGCATGTGATAAGAAGCTGTCGGATGCTTGTTCTTACTGACTTTGAAACATTATCTAACTAGTTTGAAAATTATTATTTTCATTGATATGCATAACCTTGTGGAATACTGTACAGGTATAAAGCAGTAGATAATGAAAAGTTCAATGAGTTTATACAGTTTCAAGAAACTTGAGGAACTGACTCTGTGGCATTATATGGAGGGACTCATTAAAAGCTCTGGGTTGACTGAGGCTATTAGTGCTGCGAAGGTCCTGGGGATTGAGTTTCATAGTCCTTACGCAAATGGCAATACCGTTAAGGTTGTAAACCATGTACATTAAGTAGTTTACCTTATTTTTTTTTTTATGATCTTTGTTGTGCAGTTGTAAAGAAGTATCTGAAACACAGAGCAGAAATATTTGAAAATGTTATCTGTGTTACTGAATGAAAATTACATGCAGCTGTTAAGAATTCTGCGAATGAGAAGTGGCCCTGACACAGGTTTATTCCCACAGTGCTTGTTAATAAAGATTGGACAGCAACTTGTAGAAAATCACTGTTCAGTTCAGGAAATTAGTATAAAGTGTACAGCTGCTGATGACCCCGGAGTAAACAGGAGTTTTTATAGGTTATGTTACCTTTAAAAGGTTTAGCAAGAAAAGACTATATAGTGCATGAGCTCTCGGGACTGCCAAAGTTCCTTTTAAATGTTATTAAGCAGCAATTCCTATACCAGAGGTCAGCAGGATGTGTTGAGTGGAGATCTCAATAAGTTAGGATTGAGCCTTTTGAGTTTATTACCTGAGTTCTTTGCCAATTAAAAAAAAATATATAATTTATACACTCTTCTTACATTTTGTCTTTTTGTCAAATGAACATTTTGAAAAAGCCCAGGTAAATTGACTTGAAACACTAATGGTTTTATAAAGCACCCTTCTGTGAGGTTAAGTGCCAATAAAGTGGGATTTCATCCTTTTTGAAAATTCAAATTCAAGTATTTCAGTTATTTCTAACTTCTTTTTTAAGTTGTAGGACTGGTAATTTGTGTTCTGATAATATAGGCCGACTGTTATTATTTTCTTGACAGTGAAATAACAAAAACTATGGAGAAAAGTGCTAGAAATCCAAAAACAGAAAAAAAAACAGATCCCCCCCCCCCAATTGCCTAATTTTGCTATTTATTAGAGTTTCTAGAAATGAACTTTTAGACAGAGCCATTGTTGAGTTTTTAGGTTTATAAGAGAACACTTCATGATGGAATGTCATATTTGATTGTACTGCTTTGTAACTGGCTAAGAGGCTTGGAAGCAGTTATGTTGTAGGATGATGCCCTGATTTTTGTTTGCTTTATGTATTTGTTGGTATGTCTGAACAACACTGGACTTTGAGATGCTTAGTCATAAAAATAAATACATAGAAATGACTTCTGGGGTGACCTCAGCAGCAAATGGCTTTATGATTACAGAGCTTCTGGCGAACTGCTAATAATCGTTTCCCATCCACCCTCTGAATAATGTTATTTACCCTCAAGGGTGAGTGCTCTACTCCCTTGCATACTTGGTGTCCACAAAAAAAATAAAAATATTAAGACCGATTTTCCAGCTTCTGGGCATGATGGTGGGAGCATGGACATGGAGGAGAAGGTTGACTCACAGACAGAACTTGAAACAATAACTAAAGCTGATTTGCAAGCAATGTTCACCGAATTAAAAACAGTGTTAGACACTGAGGTAGGAATGAGCATGATGGAACTGAAAGAGATGCTGAAAGACTTGAGATCTGATCTTGGTGATAATAGGCCGCATGGTAGAGAATGTGAAAAACTGACTTAATGAGCAACAAGCAGATTTTGAGAGCTTGGTAGCATGTACAGATTGAACAGAGAATCAAACAGGGTCAATTTTAGAGAGAATAGAAGATTCGGAAAACTCTTGTAGGAGTAATAATTTGTATATACGAGGTCCCTGAACCGGAGGGTGTTGAAAATTGTTTGGAGTTAGTGCAAGAGCTATGTGATTCAGTGACATCCTATATACATTTACCATCAAGGACTTGATCATATGCAAAGCCAAAAAGATGGGACAAATTAAATGGTAGGGTGAGCCTATTGCAATATACAATGATGTCTCAGCGATGACCCTGCAGCATTGTAGAGAAATGAAAGATGTTACTCAAAGTCTGCAGAAAGAAGTGGTGCGATATAAATGGCTTTACCCCTCTGACCTGCAATTTGTAGTGCGGGGAACTGTATACAAAGTAAAGAAAGGCAGTTAATGCAACGGTACTAATAGCGTCAAACTCTACGGAGGGTACACCTGGAAGGAACCCCCCCCCCCCCCCCCCCGAGACCGGAGCTGTCGTTTGCAGCATGTATTGGCACAAGGTAGGGTGCTAGAGATGAGTAACTGCAATTTTGCTTTGTAAAATCACATGGTGTACCCATATATATTGGCATACAGTTTACATGTGAAGGGACAAATTTTGCCCCCCCCCCCCCCCCCAAAGACAGAATATATTTTTACAACCTATGAGATGGGCCTGAAAGTTGAGTAGAAGGAGATTTGGGATACCATTTCAGTGCTACCCTTACTTGCCGCTATACTGGGCAATGGGGACTCCCCCCCCCAGGTATAAACGAAATGGGTTTTCATGGTTGTAGTCAGAAAGGTATAAAACTGTTGCAACAGGTGAGAGGGGAGGGAGACACTCCAATATATTCATTTGAGATGTTGCACAATAAATAAGGCTTAAACGTCAAACATAAATATCGGTATATTCAAATAGGACATTAAGTACAATCCCAGGCGCATGGATAACTACCAATCTTGCACAATTCTGGCGGTAGGAAGAGGATCCTAAAGGGGTTATAGGAAAATAGCATGGCAGAGTTCATGAACAAGTATTAGGTAGCTCCCTTTCGAGTGAGAGGTGGGATAGATTTGGCAGAAAGTGGTGCCCTTAGAGAATTACATTAGAAGATGCTGGACTTTATATCACCCAACATAGATAAATAGAATTTGGAGTGATCAATCTGCAAGCTTCCCAAATGGTTGGAATGTGAAAGGAACATATTTGTATTTCCAAATCTGTCACACATGGATGTCCATTTCTCATGTGCTTTAGAAAAGGATCTGCCTGTTCTAAAATACATGAAAAATGGACATCCAAGTGCTGGCAACTTTCTGTAAGAACATCCGTTTTACAAACTGAAATTTCTAAGTTATGAACAGAGCAAAACAAAGGATGGGGACACTTTTGTGGTAGCAGAGGAGTATCCATATTACACAATGGCCACATGACCATCCATGTGGAGGAACAGCTGGAAGAGAGCCAGGGCAGAGAACCAGAAGTTGCTGATTCAAATCCCACAGAAGCTATTTGTAATTTTATTTTCTTGTTATTTTTTCTTTTATCTTTTTTCTATTTTTTATTAATTGTGAGTCCTCCAGGGACAGAAAAAAATACCTACTGACTTCCCTTACTCAATCCAGTGGAGAATTGCTCAGTTGGCATGTGCAGATTACAAAAAGGTGCTCCAAGTACCAGGTCTGAAAACGGACATCCATCTTTTTGAACATGAATATTCCTTCCCCTTATGTAATTTGAGTTGTCATATTTTGGCTCCTCTCTAGTCTTGACCACACCCTCTTACCCTATGGACGTAATGTAGTTTTAGACATCCATATCCTGGCTTTATAAAATCAGCATTTGGACGTCCATGCAATATGGATGGCTAAGTTCTGGTTTTCAGAGATCCAAAACACGAATAGAGCTTCTAAAATAGCCACCACAGCATCCCTCTAATTCCTGTGTTAACTGACATACAGAATGGGGTGGGGGAAAGTTGGGGACTGCAGCTTTAGTGTGCTATACAATATTGCATGGTTTGGTTATCTTTTAGTGTAGCACTTAACACAAATCATTTATTGCCACCTCAGTAGGTGGCATTAATTGTACTTCAGATTACACAGAAACATTTAATGCGCAGCTAGTGTGTGTTCTGTTCATTAACTTCATGAGCAGATGGTGAGAACACACTCAACAGTTAACACAGATGTTTTTCAGTTACTGTGGGTAACTTTATCGTACTTTAAAATACTCTGTAAGTGTATACAAAAAAAACATGACTTGGACAATTAATACCACTGCAGTAGAAGAAGAAAAAAAGATGAATGGTGCAACCACAGACTGTTTCTTTCCATGAGATGTGAACATCTTTTCACACAGTTTGAAGAATGTGAGAACATGCCTTATTACAGCACAGGCAGTATGCTTAAATAAACATAGACCTCCAAGAGGTATTGGATCAATAGCTATATTTGTGGTAGGGAACTGGAATGCAAGAAGTCCTCACTGGCCAACCAGATGTGACAGATGTCAGAGTCAGCTTCTTCCAGACTAATTAATGGCCCCACAACAACACAACCAACTGGGAGCTCTACAGGGCTATCAAACCACTCACAGAATATATTAGCTTTGTCCATTAGATATAGAGGGGCATTTTTGATGTGACGTCTAAGTCTGACTTTGGACGTTTTGCAAGAAGGTCATTTTCAAAAACAGAAAAATGTCTTTTTTTTTTTTAAAATACTGTTTTGAACAAGGTTTTGTGATTTGAATGTTTTGTTTTTTTGGTCCATTTTTGAAAAAAAGAAAAAAAACTGTCCTAAGTGAAAAATGCACAAAATGCCATTGGATGTAGGAGGAGCCAGCATTTTTAGTAGACTGGTCCCCATACATCCCAGGAAAACAATGCAGTGGACTTCATACAATGCTCCCAGGTACACATCTCACCATTGCTCTTTTATTTTGTCTGCTGAGCCCCCCAAAACCCACCCAAAACCCACTACCCCCAAATGTACACTACTACCATAGCCCTTAAGGGTGAAGGGGGTACCTATATGTGGGTACAGTGGGTTTCTGTTGAGTTTTGGAGGTCTCACAGTTTCCTTCACAAGTGTAACAGGTTGGGAGAGGTATGGGCCTGGGTCCACCTGTCTGCAGTGCACTGCATCCACCACTAGACTACTCCAGGGATCTGCATGCTGTTCTAGTGGACCTGAGTATATTATTTGAGGTTGGCATAGAGGCTGGCAAGCAATGTTTTAAATCACATTTTTGGAGGTTGAGGGGGGTTAGTGACCACTGGGGGAGTAAGGAGAGGTCATCCCTCATTCCCTTCAGTGGTCATCTGGTCATTGTGCCGCCTTTGTTATAAAAACAGGTCTGACTCAAAACATCTAGTTTTAGTCCTGGATGGTTTTGTTTTGTTCCATTATGGCTGAAAAACGTCCAAGTGTTGGGAACGCCCAGATCCTGCCCTTAACATACCCCTGACACGCCCCTTGTGATTTGAGCGCACTTTTGATGGACTTCATAGAAAAACGCCTAAAAATTGGTTTTGAAAATACCAATTTGGACGTTTTTGTGAGAAAACGTCCAAATGCAGATTTATGCCACTTTTTGGACGCGCTTCTCTTTTGAAAATGAGCTCCATAGTCTATTATCATTGTTCATTCATTCATTGGGTGGGGGGGGAGGGGAGGAGGGTTACGAGTAACATTTTTCACATGTCGAACTCTAATGAAAACACAACTTTTAGCCGCGTTGAGGGAGGGCAGTTTTGAAATGGACAATTTTTTCCCATCTTGCTATATCAGTCCAGATGTATGGGTGATGCATCCCTGCCAGCAGATTAGTGGAGAGCGAGAATACAGACAGTTCAGTGATGATGACAAAACTATAGGTGCAGGCCTGGAACTTGTTAATATTCTTTGTCTCTAGCAAGCGGTGATACGTGCTGGATTGAGTGGATCCGGGGGGGGGGGGGGGGGTCCAGTGACTATTTCTGTATATTTCTACTGCATTTTCTTGGTCTCTAACTACATTTCTTGGTACTTGAGAATTTTCTCTTGACTCCATACGATACAGAGAAAAATCATTTGGCACTGACGCTTCTACTGTCAATGTTGTTCTCATTTTATTTTCTCCTTAGTTGCTTTAATACTTTGTGGTGCAAGGCAGTATAAAATAAATAAATAAATCGGATCAAACCAAATGTCTGGTTTGCTTGAATTAATCTTCTTGGTTGGAATAGGAATGTCCTAAGTGATCCTGGCCTTGTAAGGAGCATGTGGTAAAAGCAATTAATGTAACTGAGTTTTAAAAAGGTTTGGACAAATTCCTGGAGGAAAGTGCATAAACCATTATTAAGATAGACCTGGGAAAGTCACTACTTATCCCTAGGATTAGGTATCATGGAATCTTGCTACTTTTTTCAGAACCTATCCCAAAAAAATCAAAGGGGAAACAAAGTATTCCAGTCAAAAATCAAGCAAATATATAGAAATACCCAAACAATGTGAATGGCACGAAAATATATTTATACTTCAAATTAAAAAAAAAAACCCTTCACATATTCTTATTACTTCCCATCATTCTTTTTAAGCAAAGAGGCTTCATATAACATTAATGCCTGTTTACTAATGGGCGCTATGGGTGCATTAGCATTTTTAACGTGCGTAAATGTTTTACACGCGTTAAACGCTAATGCGCCCATAGAAATGTATAGGCACCTTAGCATTTAACACGCCTTAAATTTACAGGCGCGTTAAAAACGCTAACGCACCTTAGTAAACATACCCCTAATATAAGTTATTGGATCTCTTTTATAGCCCACAGCTATAACAAATCCGTAGAAGCTGAAAAGTAGTAAATTTAAAACAATTCAGAGAAAATATTTCTTCACTCAGCATGTAATTAAACTCTGGAATTCGTTGCTGGAGAATGTTGTAAAAGCAGTTAGCGGGGTTTAGAAAGAAAAGGTTTGGATATCTTCCTAAAAGAAAAGTCCATAAACCATTATTAAGATGGACTTGGGAAAATCTACTACTTATTTTTATTTAAGCAGCATAAAATGTATTGTACTCTTTTGGGATTTTGCCAGGTACTGTGGTTTGGCCACTGTTAGAAACAGGATACTGGGCTTGATGGACCCTCGGTCTGTCCCAGTATGTTCACTTTCAGTCATGCAAATTATTTGCCTCTAATGCTTCTATTACTTTTACCGTTTTTATTAGAGCTATTTATGTAAAAGAAAAAGAATCAACGAAGAGCAACCCCGATACTTAGCTTAACTGGAACACCAGAATCACAGCGCTGAGAGAAATTTTCACTCCTGACAGCCACCAGCATCAAAATTGCATTTTGGTTCAAAGAACCTGCATCTGGGGTAATTTTTGCTGCGATTCTGGTGTTCCAGTTATGCTAAGTATCAGGGTCACTGTTTGTTGATTCTTTTACTTTTAGATAAATAGTTATAATAAAAATGATAAAAGTAATAGAAGCATTAGAGGCAAATGATTAGCGTGACTGAAAGTGCTATGGATTGGAATAGCTGAGCTATAAGAGATCCAATAGCCTGTGTTATTGTTATATGTTGCCTCTTGCTTGAAAAGAATGATGGGGAAATGATAAGAATATGTGAAGGGTTTTAAAAAAATGTTTTGAAGTATAAATATATTTTCTAGGTGCCATTCACATTGTTTGGGTACATCTATATATTTGCTTGACTTTTTTGGAACCTGCCAAATACTTGTCACCTGGACACTGTTGGAAATAGGACCCTAGGCTAGATAGATCCTTGGTCAGATCCAGTATGACAACTCTTCTTTTTTTTACGCCCTTGTGTTAAAAGAGACAGTATCATGATGGAAGTGGAGTCGATGTTTAAGCTGATTGTCCTTAGTTTGCACTGACATAAACATCAGAGCCTTCTCAGTACACTTAATTCACTCACATTCCAGATTTTCTTTATTTCAGGAGAACAGCTTTGCTTATCGGAAAAGGTAGGTTGAGGCTTATACACTCCATAATGAATCTGCTGTGCTGATATATTGTGAGGTTTTGAGCAGCTGGGCTAAAATCCCATAAAGAAGATTTATAAGGCCCCTCTGAGATACATAGAGCTTGATTTGCATTTTTTAAACGTATGATGTAACTATTTTTTGTTTGCAGAACTCAGCACTTTTTTTTGTGCCAGAAACATTTCCCAAGTCTTGAATTTGGCTGAATTGAGGTCTGGAATGATTAGCATGAATCATGCAAGGAATCTGGGTTAGGGTAGAGTTCACCACACTTAAGCATTTATTTATTTATTTAGTTTGTTTATTTAAAACAACTTATACCCCGCTTAACACTAAGCGGCTTCCAATAAAACTACAACATACATAATTTAACAAGACATATAAACACACAACATACCCAAAAATAACACACTATGGAAACATTTGATTTTTTTTTTAAAAGATGTCTGTGTAGATGCAGAATGAGAGAAAATAAGGCTGTGTATTACTTACCTTATTCTATGCAATTGTTTTATCATTTATTTCTTTACAGCATGGTGCCTTACAAAAGTCTCCATATCCTTTATATTTTTACATTACACTATCTAAAGAATAGAATTTTATGCATTAAAGTAAGAGTTTGTTTCATTGATTTGCACAATAATACTCAAAATTAGTTAAGAATAAGAAACCAGAAAGTCTTGGTTGCATGTCTTCACACCACTTGAGTTATACTTGGCAAATCCCCTTGTGGAGTGATAACAGCCAGCAATCATTTAGGATAAGTGTCTTCCAACTATGCACAGCAGGATGGTGCATTTTTTTACCCATTTTTCTTGGCAGAATAGCTCAAATTCTTTTCAAGTTGGCTGGCGATTGTCTGTGGATTCCAAGTCTTGCCACAGATGTTCTGTTTGATTCAAGTCTGGGCCTTGACCAGGCCATTTGAGGACATTCGCTCTCTTCTTGCGGAGCAACACCATTGTTACTTAGGATTGTTGTTCTGCTGAAAGTGAATCTTCCTTCCACATTCAGGTCTGTGGCACATTGAACACGTTTTTCTCCAGGATATTTTATACTTTGTATCAAACATCTGGCCCTCAGTCTTCACCAGCCTCAATGATCCTGTTGCTTCAAGCCATCTCCCATCTGTACTTACTTTTTCTCTCCTCTTATGGCTCTCCTCCACATAACACTTTATATATTCTTCTCTGATTAGCGCCTCGCCTCTGACTACTGATTGGCTCATATTGCACTCCTACTACTACTACTACTATTAAACATTTCTATAGCGCTACTAGACTTACGCAGCGCTGTACAAATTAACATGAAAAGACAGTTCCTGCTCAACAGAGCTTAAAATCTAAATTGGACAGACGAACAGACAGCTAGGGGTGGGGAAATTGCAGTGGTAGGGGTGATAAGTGAGGGCGTTGAGTAAGAGAGTCATGGTTAGGAGTCGAAAGCAGTAGCAATTAGACCAATTAGAGGCAGGAGAGGGTGAATTAGCAGCTGCAGGAACTCCCTCCAGCTTCCTGTCTTGGTCACTGGCCTGTTTTCAGCTTAAACTGTCAGTGTGCACGATTCCGCTCCAGTTCCAGTCTGCCAACATGGGTTTTAGGAAGTCTTAGTCTCCCCAAGCCTCTTATACCAAGTGCTTATACATCATGCTACTATTTATTTATTGGGATTTATTAGTCACCTTTATGAAGAGATTCACCCAAGGCAATGCACAGCAGGTACAGTTCAACATTACAATTTTGTTAACAGTTTAACAATAGTAAAATGACCAAATATAAACATAAGTACAATAAATGAGGTAAACGAGAACAGCAAATTAAAACCTAATAATAGGCCTACCATGAAAACAATATCAAAAATATACATGTTTAACAGCACTGAAATTTTCAAATAACAGAGCTATAATATGATATCAGCATAATAATATTGAAACAATAAACACACATTAGAAGATTCAAATAATAGAGATATGATGGTAATGCTTTTCTACAGTACAGCTTACCATGTAGCTGAGGAGCCAAGATAGGGACAAGATCATTGGTACAATTAATAAAATTATAAGAGGAGCACCTGTTGACCATGGGCTAACTGCATGCGTATTACTGAGAGCAAGATTCCTAAAAGGGTCTCAGTACTAAACCTTCGTGGAAAGCAGATTGAGAAGCAGAGAGAATATCATGATTATCTAAGTAAGTAGTTGATTAGCCACAATGCTTTCAGCAATCTTTGTGAGCAGATGAATCTGGAATAGGTCTGTAGTTCGTTGGTTCTTAGTTTGTCTGGAAAGGTCTCTTCATAATAGACGTCAAAATAATTTCTCCAAAGAACTTAGAAAGCGTCCTGTACTAAATTGTTCTACTAGTAGTGTAGTGTACAACCATGCTATAAACTGTAGAGGTGCAGAATCATACAAATGAGAAGGACAATCGGCTAAAGCACATTGAGGCTTTGAAAAGCTTTTTAACAAAGTTTGAACTAGAGGCCGACCGAATGTTGGTTCCTGTTTTGGCAACGAAACTGGCCCAAAATATGGGTTTGGGTTTAGGACGAAAATGCCAGTACATTTTAACTATCCCTCCCCCCATCCACCACACACAGCCTCCCTTTCCTCCCATCCCCCACTTCCGCAGCTACACACAACCTCCCATTCCTAGCCCACCTGTCAACAGCTCACCCTCCCCCCTGGGCCTACTGGTTTATTATAGGTATGGTGTTAGCAGGATGATGTGCTGTATTGTTTTAAGTATCACTTAGCATTGAGACTAAAAATTTCCACTTTGGTCTCATTAGACCATAAGACACCTTCTACATTCTGGCAGCATTTTCTAAGTGTTTCTTTTCAAACTGTATGCTGAACACTGTATGGCTTTTTTTTTCAGTAGTGGCTTCCTTCTTGGCATCTCCTCATACAGACTTATTTTTGTGGCATAATCTTGAAATTGTTGAACAGTCAACAATTCCCCTTGACTTAGAGATTGCTGTAGTACTTTTAAAGTAATTTGAGGCCTCATAAAGATCTTGCATAACAGTTGTCTTAATTCACGGGTACTGACTTTGAATGGGTGGCCACATCAATGCAGTTTCTTGGTGGTGCCCACTTTGCAATTATAGACCTGATAGTCTCCATGGATTTTCAGTTTTCATAGAGCCTTTCTCCAGTTTCTACCTTTCAATTATTTTATCTTGAAGTTCCTCTGGGAACATCATGTTTGTCATGTTTAGATCTTTGCTTCAACATTGTTTGGTACAACAGAAACAGTTTGAGTCTTCAAGAATATATGAATCAGTTCAGCTACTGCCGTTGGACACAGATTAAGAACATAAGAATAGCAATACTAGGTCAGACCAATGATCCATCTAGCCCTGTATCCTGCTTCCAACAGTGGCCAATCCAGGTAACAAGTACTTGGCAGAAACCCAAATAGTAGTGACATACCATGCTACCAATCCCAGGGCAAGCACAGGCTTCCCCCATGCTTTATTTAACTTATTGGCCTTGCTAAAGCAGACTTTAGAAATGCAGCTAATTTAGCATTGCAGTGACAAAAGATGTGGAGACTTATACAATCAAGACTTTTTGATTTCTAATTCTTAATACCTTTTAAAATATTTCTGTATACTGTATTGTCTATAATTAATGTCCATTTCTAATAATTGCCAATCCCCTGTGCTTAAGGACCCAAAAACACTGGAAAATGTGGTCTTCTGAGCAAATCAGGACTCCACCCTTGGCATTGCCCCCCCCCCCCCGACAGCAATGACCGTATCTCTTTTCTTACCTAATCCTGAGGCTGTGGTGATGGGCAGGTGCTGGGCCGGTACAGGGCCTTGAGCGTCTGCGCATTCTCGTGGCCCACAGCATTCGTGCATGGTCAAGTCCCTTCACCGGTCCAGTACCATAACCTTGAGATGAGGTAAGAAGAAAGATCTAGTTATCATGTGGGGGTGGGGGGGGGAGAGAGGGTGGAGGAGAGCAATGCCAGTTAACAGGGCAGGGTGGAGGAGAGAAATGGTGGTTATTGCAGGGGTAGGGTGGAGGAGAGTCATCGCAGGGAGGAAGGCAGGAGAAAACAAATCTGTTAATATCCCACTCTAGACTTCAGAAAACCCAGTGTTTCTAATAATAGCCCGGGTGATTATTAGAGAGAACATGGCGGTAATTTCATTTGTGGTCCGCAGCTGCTATGCGCGTCCGAAAAATATTTTTTATTTTTTGGTGCATTTTAGCTATGCGCACCAAGTAGCATTTGGTGCGTGTAGGTCATTACCGCCTGGCTACCGCTTGAGACTTTACCGCTCGGTCAAAGGCTGGCGGTAAGGTCTCAGAACCAAAATAGACATGCGGCAATTTTGAATTTTGACGCACGTCCATTTTCAGCAAAAATAAAAAAAGGGCTTTTTTTACAAGCGTGCTGAAAAATGGATTGACACGTGCCCAAAACCCATGCCTACAGTACTGAAAGCCATTTTCAGCACACCATAGTAAGAGGACCCCTGACATTTTTTAAATCTCTTACTTAAGTCACTCAGGGCTTCTTTTACAAAGCCGTGCTAATGATAGGTTTTCTCTCATTTGCTGCACCAAGAATCGGTAGCGTGGCTTTGTAAAAGAAGCTCTTACAGAACACAGGCCAATCCTCACCAATTACTGAATAAAGGACCAAAAATTAGAGAAGGAAACACTAAGAAATCACATAATAAAAATGCATTATCTACTGTAAGAAGCAAAATGCAATTTCACTTTCTATCCCCAATAAAACCCACAAATAATTATCTGGATACCCCCTGAAATGTAAACATTTGTGACACAGTGGGCCCGATATTTAGACTGTTCCTGGCTGGTTAAATAGCACTGAATATCGACCAGAGTGTCTCCAGCCACAGTGTATAAATGTGTTCTGGAAAGATGTGACGTACTTTAGGTGGGAATTTGCCGAATAGCAGTTAGACAGCGTAATAGGGTCTCTGTGAAGGACATTATAAGAGAAGTTGTAATGTTTGAATAAAATGATTATATTTGGAATTGTGAATTTGAAATTTAGATCAACGTTTGATATATGTTCTTATAAATAGTAGTAATAAACAATATTAAGTGCATTTTTATAATATGCCACTGCATTCCACTACAAAAGGAGTAAGATCCCACAAACCATCTTTCTCTTTTATTTTTGTTACATTTGTACCCCGCACTTTCCCACTCATGGTAGGCTCAATGCGGCTTACATGGGGCAATGGAGGGTTAAGTGACTTGCCCAGAGTCACAAGGAGCTGCCTGTGCCTGAAGTGGGAATTTTCAGTTCCTCAGTTTCCCAGGACCAAAGTCCACCACCCTAACCACTAGGCCACTCCTCCATGCACCCAGATTTCAACTAATTCATGTTTAATATGGGATATTAATGTTATAAATAAATGAATAAATAGAAACTCTGAATGTTGAGCACCTGATTCTCATAACATGATGTCTGTTTTAGTGGCCCTTTACCAGGAGAAAAAAATCTCTGCATGAATACAACACATGCTAGGGTGTCCCTATAACCATCCCCTTAAATGACGCACTAATTACAATTCATAACAAATTACTACTCTACCTATTGAAAAGTTATTCCGTTATTATACTTCCTCTGTATACATCCGTATGCTGCGTAAGCTGGCATGTTTCAAAATATAAGTGGGATCAAATAAAAATTCTACCAACAAAGAACAACAACGTGGATACAGCAGCACATAGGTTTGCTTGCTTTGTTTTGATTGTATGGGGATGATGGCTGCGCGGAGAAGGGGACAGACATTAATTAGCCTCTGTGGCTTCGGCTTTTTTTTTTTGACGTTATGCCGTTTCCTGTTCTCAATCAAACCGTCTTGAACAGTGACTGAGCTGCTGGTAGTGCAGAAGACAGCTGCTTCTGGCTGCCCCCGTTTCGCTGCTTAGTCTCACAGGAAGTTGAAAAGGCAGGATGAATCAGCGAGATGGACCGAGAGCTGGAAGCAGCTGCCTTCTTCACCATTACCTGTGCCGCGGCTCACTGCTGTGGGAAGAGGGAGGAGAGAGAGATGTATCCAGTTGGACCCGAAGGAAGGGAGGGAGGGAGAGCTCAGCTGCCTGACCACAGAGAGCTTGAGGAAGCAAAAAAAAAAAACTTTTGGTGCCAATTAGTAGTCAATTATTGACACTAATTGGCTTGTTAGCCTTGAAGCACTCTATAGGAAAGGAAAAGTTGGTTTCAGAAGTGAATCCAGAGGTTGGCTGGAAAGAGCAAATACTAAAAAAAAAACTCCAAACAGCCCAGAATACAGCAGCCAGACTCATATTTGGAAAACCAAAATACGAAAGTGCAAAACCCCTATGAGAGAAACTACACTGGTTACCACTCAAAGAACGCATCACGTTTAAAGTATGTACCCTAGTACATAAAATCATCCACGGCGAAGCCCCAGCTTACATGTCTGACCTGATTGACCTACCACCCAAGAATGCCAAGAGATCATCTTGCACATTCCTTAATCTTCACTTCCCAAACTGCAAAGGCCTAAAATATAAACTAATGCACGCACCAACCTTTTCCTATACGAGCACGCAATTCTGGAACGCATTGCCACATAACCTAAAAGCGACCTATGAACTGACCAACTCCGAAAACTGCTGAAGACCCATCTTTCGACAAGACATACCACAATGATTAAAACATATGAAATCCCCACATATATCTAGCAAGCATTGTTAAAAGCGCCTCATATTATATCTTTATCATATCTTCCATTACCATGCAACCCAAAATACTTCTGTAACACTAAATGTCAACTCTCCTCTCATTTCCACCATCCACAATATATTGTAAGCCACATTGAGCCTGCAAAGAGGTGGGATACAAATGCAATAAATAAATAAATAAATAAAATTATTAGGTCTCAGTTGACTATGGGAAGCCCTGAGATAGCCGCTGGAATTCGGGGTAGAGATTGTTTGGCAGTTATGTTGGAGGACCTATTCAGGTTGATTTAAGGCCTTCTTCTTGGTAATGGGCACAGATGTGATGGTGGTGCTGCAAGTATTCAGCAGACTTTGTCTCCATGAAACAGTTTGATGAGCTCTTTTCAGACATAAACTCTGGTTTGGAAGAGCCCTCACAAGGTGGTCTAAAGCTTGAGTAAGACAGGGCTCCATCAGCTTTCAAAAAACGTTTGCCTGCAGAGGGCCACTGACACAGTGTTTGCAGTAGAAATGGAGGTGCTGTCCTTTCTTCCTTGTCAAGAAGGTTTGAGAAGGATCAGCACTAGAAAGATCAGCCCTGTCAGAGTTCTCTTGTGTCTTGAGACAGGGATTGTTCCTTCTCCACCAGAAGCAAATGAGCCACTGAGTTGTGGTGGCCTCATCCTGACTTTTGGCAGGTGCAGGACCATCTTGCTAGTGTTACTGAAGAAGGTCAGTGGAGGGCTGAAAATACTAGAGGTTTCAGAGCTCTTATCAGCCCCTTATGGTATCTTACTAAGGATAGGTACTCAGGAGGAGGATAGATGGCAATTAGCTGCAGAGGCAGCTTCATTGGTAGCCAACACTCTGGTTCTATCACCGGTTAGTGGCTTAAAGATAGCCAGTTATATCATGCGATGTAACCGTCCATCCACTGATCTTAAAAGTCAAACTAGCATGGAATAACTTTGGCTGATCTGACTTTAACTGGCCAGCGCTAATATGAGCTTGGCTGGTTAAAGTTGGACCGACCAGAGTTAAACCGGGTATTCAGTGCTGGTCTCCAGAAACAGCCCCTCATTGAATATCCGGGTTCAGTGTGGACTGCGGGAGACAGCCCGTGGTCTGAAAATCGGGTGGAGTAGGTTTTTAGGTGTCCTGGAGGGCTCACATTACAAACTAAAGGTGTTATGGTGGGACTTGTAGCTGGGTCTCTTTATGTAATGTCCACTGCACTGACCACTAGGCTGCCCCTCTGATCTGCTGAGATATCTGTGTGACCAGTTTACTAGGAATGGGTGCCACACAGCCATCTCTATGACTTCTTTATGTGCGTTTTTCTCTAGGACTTAAAAAAAAAAAAGATACTTAAAGAAATAAGAACTAAGCATAAAAACATCTGGAAATTAGCGATTTTTTAAACAAAAAAAAAGGAGATGTTCTTCCTTTTCTAAAATTGCTACATTAAGGATGAGAATTTTAGATATTTTCACTTGTACACCATATTGAAAACGTCCCTCACACTGTTCAAAATTACAACATTTGCATACAACAGTGTTTTTTTTTTTTTAAGGGTTGTACATCGATTACAAATTTATAATCAATTAGTTAATTGCAGTTAAAATTATTATATAAACTGGCCAACATAGTAACAAGTAAATGATGGCTGATAAAGACTTGAACTGTCCATCCAGTGTGTCCAATAGTGAATTCATGATTAAACCATAGTCAAGTCATGATTAAACCAACAAATGAATGTGATATGAAATACTTAATCATGGTCTTTCTTTGGCATTTTTGGAACATAGACCGTAGAAGTTCACATGGCACTGTCCTTACGTTCCAACCACTAGAGCTGCCGTCGAAGCCCACTTCAGCCTACCCGAATCCATATTGCCATTTTTGGGACACAGACCGTAAGAGTCTGCCAAGCACTGTCCTCATGTTCCAGCTTCTGAAGTTGCTGTTGAAGAACTTTCCAGCCCAGACTAAACCGAATTGCCATATATGAGATGATAGTTTTATTTTCTTGTACACTGTTATGGTAATCCTTCATGAGAGGTTAACTGTCCCCCCTGCTTGCAGCATATCCTCTCTGTCTCCCCCCCCTCACCATTAGGGATCACTCCTCTCTGTCCATCCAGCATCATCCCTTTGTCTCTATCTTTCTTTCTTCCCTCTCCTACTATCCACCAGTGCCACATTTCTCCCCCTCCCCATCACCACCATTCTGTATTGCCCTGTCTGTCTCCCTTTCCTTTCTTTCTCCTTCTCCAGCTTGCTCACTCGTTTGGTCACCAGCTCCTCTGTTGGGCTGCTGCTGCACTGGATCTGCAGGGTGATAGTGGTAATAATAACAAACAGAGGGCAGAAAATCCAGCCTCTTGTTCCAGAAGCTGTGGATGACTGGGGGAGGGGTATGTAGAGGTCTTTGTGCTCCCCTAGGGTCTCTGCACCTGTAACACACTCACCTTCTCCATGCACTATTCATAGTCCATCATTTCAGTCATAGTAAGACTGTTAGCCAGCAGTTGTAATCAAGGTATTTAGAAACAGAGAAATATGATGGCAGATAAAGGCCAGATGGCCTATCCAGTCTGCCCAGCCATAGTATCCACCATCTCTTTCTCTCCCTAAGAGATCCCATTTGCCTGTCCCACGCTTTCTTGAATTCAAATAAAGTCCTTGTCTCCACCACCTCCATCGGGAGACTATCTCATGCATCTACCACCCTATATATTTGTAGGTATTTATTCCTCAAAATAAATTTTTGCACAGTGCTTCAGAGTTGGGTATTTGTATCCCAGGGTGCATGTTTCAGACATGCTTAACTTCTGCCTTAAGTTTAGCCCTCCTGGTGTCATCCATCTCAGCTTCCATTCTAATTTGATCCCGCCCAGAGTTGGTGGGAACTGGTGACAGATATGATGCTGGTATTTGGAAGGGATTCTTGATGAAATTGAAAGAAATTTTTAAATCTAAATTCAGATTCTTCCAAAACAAATCAGTTGTACTGGGGGTGTTGCAAAAGCTCTGGATTTTCTGAAGTGACTGTCTTCAGTCTTGGAAAGCCAACAGGGGTGAGTGCCAGGAATGAATAACATTGCAATATTCTGCTGAAAAGCTGTTGACCTCGGGCGACGTGTCAGTGAGAAGTTATGTTTTCTTTTGCAAAGAAAGATTTAGGGCCTCCTTTATCAAGCCGTGTTAGTGGTTCCCGAGTGGCAATTCTGATGAAGCCCATTCATGGGCTTTTGTCAGCATTACCGCACCGGGGACCACTAGCACAGCTTGATAAGAGGCCCTTAGTGCGTTCAAGGTATTTATAGTTAATTTTTATTCATTAGTCTAAGCTTTTACACACTGTACTGTGGAGGAGTAGCTTAATGGTTAGTGCAATAGCCAGAGAACTGGGTTCAATTCGCACTGTGGTTCCTTGTGACGGGCAAGTCCCTTAACCCTCCATTGCCCCAGGCACAAAATAAATCCCTGTATATAATATGTAAACCGCTTTGATTGTAACCACAAAAAGGCAGTATATCTCATCCCTTTTCCATCATCATGCTTAAACTGTTCTAAGTACTCTGCCATCAGTGCATTTAGTAGGTTACCCTCTTGTTTTGCATTCTTCAGCAATGTTGAAAACTGCTTGGGATTAGTCGCTGTTCAAACTGTTGCTGGATTTCTTTTATGATGTCTGTTTTGTTTTCCTGGTTTTCTTTAAAATTGCATAAAAAATCAGCCTGCATAATTTCTGCAACAGTCAGAAAACACTGTTTAATGGTCCCTGAATCTGTGCATGGCTTTATTAAATATTTTCCAACAAATGGAATGTTGGAAAGAATTATGTAAGAGGGATTGATGTCCATCTGTCTGTGGTTAGTCACAGTAACAATAAAAGAGAGAGAGAGATAAGTTCACCTAATTTGCCAATTTGATACATTGGATACATTTGAAAAGCAGAAACAGATCAATTTTTTCAGAGAACCATCTTCCAAAAGACCTGTGTTTTCTATAGGGAATTGCCAGAAGTTGTAACTGTCCAAATATTGACCACTGCTCCATTCGAAAAGCACCTCACAGAGGCAGATAAAGAGTTGGGCCAAAAGGCACAGAGGAATAGCCTAGTGGTTAGTGCAGTAGATTAAGATCCAGGGAAACCTGGTTCAATTCCCACATTAGCTCCTTGTAACTTGGGGCATGTCACCTAATTCTCCATTGCCCCAGGCATAAAAACGTAGGGCCCTGTTTACAAAGAGGGGCATTTTCGAAAGGGATTTCAAGTTGCAATTTGGATGTCCTTGCATAACGTCCAAATCTAGGGGCGGGGAAACCCATATTTTCAAAAAAAGATGGACATCCATCTTTCGTTTCGAAAATACCGTCAGAGATGTCCAAATCCTTAAATTTGGACGTCCCTAGATTTGGACGTTTCTGACTTTCGGCGATTTTCGAAACCAAAGATGTCCATGTCAAAAACGGCTAAATGCAAGCCATTTTGTCATGGGAGGAGCCAGCATTTGTAGTGCACTGGTCCCCCTGACATGCCAGGTTACCAACCAGGCACTCTAGGGGGCACTGCAGTGGACTTCATAAATTGCTCTCAGGTACATAGCTCCCCTACCTTGTGTGCTGAGCCCAAAACCCCACTACCCGCAACTGTACACCACTACCATAGCCCTTACAGGTGAAGGGGGGCACCTAGATGTGGGTACAGTGGGTTTTGGAGGGCTCGCTGTTTCCTCCACAAACGTAACAGGTAGGGGGATGGGGCTGGGTCCGCTTGTCTGAAATGCACTGCACCCACTAAAACTGCTGCATGCGCCATCATGGACCTGAGTATGTCATCTCAGGCTGGCATAGAGGCTGACATGTAATATTTTTAAAGATATTTTTTGAGGGTGGGAAGGGGTTAGTGACCACTGGGGGAGTAACAGGAGGTCATCCCCAATTCCCTCCAGTGGTCATCTGGTCATTTCGGGCACCTTTTTGTGCCTTATTCATAAGAAAAACAGGTCTGGTGAAAACATCCAAGTGTTCATCAGGGACGTCCTTGTTTTTTTCAATTATGGGTCAAAGATGTCCAAGTGTTAGGCACGCCCAAATCCCGCCTTCGCTACGCCTCTGAACGCTCCCGTGAAATTAGGCCGTCCTTGTGACGGACTGCAGTTGGAGATGTCCAAAATCGGGTTTCGATTATACCGATTTGGATGTCTCTGGGAGAAGGACGTCCATCTTTCGATTTATGTCGAAAGATGGGCGTCCTTCTCTTTCGAAAATGAGCCCAAAAGGCATGCTGGTATTTTTATCGTG
This sequence comes from Microcaecilia unicolor, assembly GCF_901765095.1. Classification (NCBI taxonomy): domain Eukaryota; kingdom Metazoa; phylum Chordata; class Amphibia; order Gymnophiona; family Siphonopidae; genus Microcaecilia; species Microcaecilia unicolor. Next base: position 498,154,539 of record NC_044032.1, read on the forward strand.
TGCTGTTTAGATGCCCATAGGAATATTATAAGCATCTACTTGGTTAGCGCACGTTAAAAACGCTAGCATGCCTTTGTAAACAGAGCCTGTAGATTGTGAGCTCACTAGGGACAGAGAATGTACCTGCATATAATGTGTAAACCACCACAGAAAGGCAGTGTATCAAATAGATTGCTTATTACCCAAAAACAGAAGGGTGAAGGGAACCAGTGGCAGTTAGGCCACACCGAATAAGAACATTAAAAAAAGATTCAGAAGAAAATTGTTTATAGATATAAAAATTATATATTAAAAGCATGTACAGTATCTGACATGGTCATGTTCTGGTTATCACACTGGCATCAGGAATGCAATAAATTCTTGTATGTATAATAAAAACAAGAAACTAATGTATTTACAATTTAATACAGCATTCCCAGAGGGACTGAAAACTAAGGCCCCTGTTTAAAAAGCAATGCTAGTGGCTGTTGGTCTGGTACTGCTGAGAGTCGGCAGTGCCACGCGGCTTTGTAAACAGGGGTAAATTATTGCAGTTGTAATTTTAAGATATCTCTTGTGGTGGTGGATATGTATTGATTACTTTATGAATGCAATAATAATTGTTTAGGAAACCAACTCATTTGTAGGCCTGCATGTATATGGAAATTATTTCAGGGCTATGGAGAGAAAAATATAAGTAAATGGCTTTCACCATCATTTTTTGCTTTTAGAGATCATTTTTGAAGGCTTACAAAGCATTTAAAACTAGGTTTGTTTTTCTGAAGTAGGCTTCTTATAGCTATTCTACATGCTGCTTTAGATTCTTTGTAATTTTTCAATTTGTATTATCTTTTCTTTACTTTTTATTCTTTAATTTCTTAAATAATTTCTTTAGGGCTTCATTTTGATTCAAATTTATAATCACAATTAATCACGTGATGAAAGATATGTTATTTATTTTTCTCATTGCAGCTCCTTGTGAGTCTGGGCAGTGGAGCGTTAAGTGACTTGCCCAGAGTCACAAAGAACTGCAGTGGGAAAAATAAATAAAATACCTTTAATTGCGATTACAATTTTAATCAAAATGCAGCCCTGATTAAAACATGTTAAATACCTCACATGTAACTCGTGATTTTAGATATCTGCTACTTACGTGTGGAGGTACACAGCATGCACAGTTTTTTGAAGGGGGGCATGATAAGGGCACTTCTGGAAAGTATGAATGTATTTCCAATCTTGAGACAGTAATAATAAATATATCTGATCTTCTACTATAGTACACCAAAATCTGGGCTTAATTCTAACGTGGGACTTATATATGGTATTTTACATTTTTTTGAAGTTATGGTCATATACTAATGTTTGTATTGGTGTGCAATACCTGTAAAAATTTAGCATGGGAGCCCTAAATAGGTGTTATGACCCGGTAGTAGTGAGCCCCTGTGCCCCGACTGAGCACGGCAGAGATGGAGTGACACCGCACTCGATCAGGCAGCCAGACAACCCCTAGCTTCACCTGGGAAGCGACCACCGTTCACCAAGAGTTGAGCTCCCAGGTGGCCACCAGGACTTCTGGAACCGGCGGGGTTGCACAGCCGCTGACCAGGATGGCAGGACACAGTCCAGAACCAGTACTCCGACAGGCAAAGAATAGTCAAAATCAGTCCAGGGTCAAGGCAGGCAGCAAACAAGCATAATCCGAGAAAACTAGCCAAGGTCCGGTGCACAGGAAAACAGGAACAGCCGAATAGTCAGAACAGCACTCCCACAGCAACTCCTCAAAACAATTGAGACCAAAGCAATGAAGGCCTGGAGGCAGTGCTTTAAATAGTGAAGCAATCTGAGCAAACCAAACTCAGGTGAATCCAACATGGCTGCCCCCATAGGAGATCCTCCCAAGCCCAAATATGGAGTTCCTTCCTGTTCTCGTTTATACAAGATGGCTGCCCCCTCCTGAGCTAGCCAAGATGGCTGCTGCCCTTGCTCTAAGCCGGATGACGGCTGCCAGCCTTAGGAAACTGAAACAAACCCTCCTAAGACTGAACCTTGTCCCTTTTGGACGGAGCTGAGGAATGACTTAGCCGGGAGGAGCATCGAACAGGTGAGGGACGTAACAATAGGAGGCAGGAAGTCCTACCTATTAACTCTGTTAGCCAGTTTGCACACACTAATCCTAACCTGCTAACTGGTTAACACTTCCATGCCCATTGCCTGCCCATATTATGCACCCTTTGAAAAGTATTTTGAAAAAATAGCTAATGCGCAAGTAGCCTGTTTTTCCCGTGCTTAGCATGTATTAAGGCTTAATGGCCTTTAGTAAACGGGCCCCATGATTTACAAATTCTAGATGGCTTCGTTTACACCTATCCCGATTCACACTTGTCAACTATTTGGGGGAGTAATTGTGCTTACCTCTCTGGTATTTAAAACCAACTGTAAAATTCAAAATGTAGTGTTTTGTAGCTTGGCTTTTTAATTGGCTTCACTTTGAGGAGCCCATGCAGAAATTACCGCAAAAAAAAAATTACTGCGGCATGCTATAATCAGTGAGCATGCAAATAACTGCAGTGTTAAATAATCTGCAGCTCATTGCATAGGATGAAGGTGAAAGGGGATAGATTCAGAAGTAATGTAAGGAAATACTTCTTCACGGAAAGGGTGATGAATTCGTGGAATGGCCTCCCAGTGGGAGTGGTGGAGATGAAACAGTATCTGAATTCAAGAAATTAGAACAAGTACATGGGATCTCTAAGGGAGTGATAGGGAGAGCAGATGGCATGGATGGCACAATCTTGTCATCTCCTCTGTGAGGCCTCCAGCATTGCTGTTATGGCCAAACTATCCATTGATAGTTGCTAAGCTCATCATGGTACCGGAGATTGGAGGTGTCCAATGTAACACCCGATTTTTAAAAAAGGTTTCCAGAGGTGATCCAGGAAATTATGGACCAGTGAGCCTGCCGTTGGTGCTAGGCAAAATGGTGGAAACCATTATAAAGAACAACATTATAGAGCATATTCAAAAGCATGAATTAATGAGACAAATCCAACATGGATTTATTGAAGGGAAATCTTGCCTCACCAATGTACTACATTTCTTTGAAGGGGCGAACAAAACATGGGGATAAAGGAAAGCCAGTTGATATTGTTTATCTGGATTTCCAAAAGGCATTTGACAAAGTACCTCAAGAAAAGCTCCAGAAGAAATTGGAGAGTCATGGGATAGGAGGTAGTGTCCTATTGTGGATTAAAAACTGGTTAAAAGATAGAAAACAGAGAGTAGGGTTAAATGGTCAGTATTCGCAACATAGAGGGTAGATATTGGGGTTGCCCAGGGACTGCTTCTTTTTAACATATTATAAATGATTTAGAGATGGGAGTAACTAGTGAGGTAATTAGATGACAACAAAATTATTCTAAATCACAAGAGGATTGTGAAAAATTACAAGAGGACCTTACGAGATTGGGCATCCAAATGGCAGATGACATTTAATCTGAGCAAGTGCAAAGTAATACATGTGGGAAAGAGGAACCCAAACAATAGCTATGCGATGGAAGGTTCCACATTAGGAGACACCACCATGAAAGGAAGGTGTCATCGTTGATAACACGGTGAACCCTCTGCTCTGTGTGTAGTGGCGGCGGCTAAGAAAGCAAATAGAATGTTAAGAAAGGAATGGAAACAAAACAATGGTGCTATAATGCCTTGTATCGCTCCATTGTGGTGGATTGCACCTCAAATAGTGTTTGCAATTCTGGTCCACCACATCTCAAAAAAGATATAGTGAGATTAGAAAAGGTACAGAGAAGGGTGACAAAATGATAAAGGGGATGGGACGACTTCCCCATGAGGAAAGGCTAGGCTCTTCAGCTTGGAGAAAAGATGGCTGAGGGAAGATATTATAGAGGTCTACAAAATAATGAGTTGGAGTGGAATGGCTAGACGTGAATCGCTTGTTTTACTCTTTCCAAAAATATTTTTGTAGCGCCGGATATGATGACGTGCTAGGGGTGGGAAGTACTTCTGGGCTTCTGCGGTAGCCCTGCGGTATGTCCTGTTTAGTGAGTGTAAGCCCACGTTGGGGCTTACTGCCGCTTAGTAAAAAGGGGCCCTAAATGTTTAAACAATTGCAAAGTGTTTTGAAACTGTGTAAGTGGGTTGCGTTTTTTTCTGGAAACTGCGTACATTTAGGGACAGTAGGTATTTTTGTTCCTGAGGCAGTGGAGGGTTAAGTGACTTACCTAAGATCACAAGGAGCTGTAGTGGAATTTGAACCGGGCTCCCCTGGTTCTCAGCCCAATGCTTGAACCATGAGGCCACTCCTCCATTCCAATATGTATGAATGTACCACTAGAGTCAGCCTTATATATAAGGAGAGTGATATAAGTTGATGCTTTGCTGGTACCTCCATGCGCAAAAATACTCCTGCCTCAGAGCAGGTGTAAATTTGTGCATGAACTTTTAACGAGACAATTTAATACATGGATTTATATATGACTTTCTGAAATAGGCAATTCTATAACTGAATGCTTACAATTAGGTGCCCAGTGGATGCCTGGCAAGGAGCCTATTCTATAGAGGAACATAGACACCTATGTTTCTTTATAAAATGCTGGTGTAATAACATACATACATGCCTAAAATTTAGGTATAAGCATTTACACTAGCTATAGAGTTCAGTGATATGTAGGTGGCAAAATACATAAACCATTATTAATTAAACTTGGAAAAACCACTGCTTAATGTAGGGTTTGATCTATTCTTAGGGAACCTGCCAGTTTCTTGTTACTAACTGGATTAGCCACTGGACAAGGTGACAGCATTGCAAATATCTACCTCATGTTCCAAAAAGAAATCACAACCTTGGTATCTTACTGTGTTCTGTTTATTATTTTGTCTGTGTTAATGTGTCTAATCTTCCTTTTTCCTTTATGTAAACCATTTAGACATTTTGCCTTGATATGCGGTATATCAAATACATTGAACTTGAACTTACTCAGTAGGTTATATGTGTAGCTGTTACTCCTGCCAGAATTCTGTGCCAAAAAAAAAAAAAAAAATCAAAATTCTGCTTACAAAATTTGCAAATTTTGCAAGTTTGTCATAATTTAACCAATATTACAGCCTCCCCCATAAATAGATACCATCCATATTTTTCCTAGCAGTCATAGCATCCATATTTTTCCAGTCCCCTCTTTCTCTCTCTCTCACACACACACCATCCACCTTTTTTTTAACAGCCCCCTTCCCTCCACCCACCCACAGCATCCACCTTTTTTAAACAACCCTCCCTCCACCAAGGCTCGGGGGGGGGGGGGGAGTGGTGGGGAGGCCATCCATCCATTCTCGGAGTGCAGATTCTGCGCAAAATTGCAGAATTCTGTGCAAATTCTGCACTCCGCAGTTGCGCAGAACTCCGGCAGGAGTAATCTGTGTGCACTGGCCATGCTCCACCTGACACTACCCTTGTGTACACCCACCTTCAATCATACACTAGGATATGCAGATAGTTACAGACTAGTATTTAGTGGAATATTAACATATATGAACATATACATAGTCTAATCATTTACTTTCATAATTGGCGTGTTTACTTCAGTACATTTCTATTGCTGATGTTTTATAGGCCCTCCTTCCTTTTGTATTGGGTGGAGGATGTACACCAACCATATTTGTTGTTTTGTTATGTACGTTATTTGTTGAGTGTTTTATGATTATGTACTCCCGCTTAGGTATAGGCAGGTTATCAATGCAATGAATGAATCACTGAATAAAATAAATACAGTACATACATGCTTTATAGAATTACCCCATCATCAAAGCAGTTTAGTGTCAAGCCTAGTGAGAAGATTTTAAATAGACTGTGCTTACATTCTGGAGTCTTGCAAAAATAGTCTGCCTGCTAAATGAATTTCATATAAAGGACTTCATATTTCTAGCCAAGGTTTCATAATTTACATTAGTAGCAAGGAAGGTGTTATCATGTTTATGACACTTACACTGTGTCTCTTCCTGAACAGATAGCTTCGCCTGTTTTCCACCTGAAGAAAACCAGCTGAGACTGATCATAAAATCTACTGTATATTGATGGGAACAGTTTTCTCTAACCTGGGAGTTTCTTGGATTTCAAGGTGAGTGAGCTTACTTGGACGATCAGGTCAAGTTCACCAGCAAAAGGGGTGGGTAGGTGAGCAATATGGAGACAAGGAGAGAATCTCGGGCCAAATATTAAAAAATTGCTGAGCTCCTAAATTTACGGTTGTAAGTTAGGCTTCTAGATTTGTACCCAATTTTCAGCCATACTTATGAACCTAAATTTTCTGCTGAAAATTCATCTCAGTTTAGGAGCTTAAAAGCTATGCTTATAAACTTAGGCTGCCTAATTTACGAGCCTAGTACTGAAAAGGTTTCCCCCACCCAAAGTGCATCCCTGTTGCCACCCACTTTCTATGCTCCTAAAATTAGGAGTTTAGTAGAATTGGAGTATAAAGTTGTACACCTCAGGCTTGTAGTAAATTTTCAAGAAGAGGCCAAGGGCCCTGTTTACTAAGCTACTCTGTAGGTGCGTAAACCTTTTAGTGCACGCTAAAAATAGCGCATGCTAACGGTAGAGTCATCCATAGGAATAGAATGGGTTGTCTCTATCATAGTGCATCTACAGCACAGCTTAGTAAACAGGGCCCCAAGTCAAGAGCATAATCTTTTGAATTTCAGGCTCCCTGTGCTTTCATTTCACCCATTATCTTGATTTTTTAGGAAATAAATTTGTCCAAGAGGGAAATTATTTGTTGAGGGTGAGAGAACGTTAAGGGAGGTTATCTTGATTACTCAACAGCATATTAACAGTATGGACTCTTGTTGCTTTGACCAGGGACTTTTCCTTAATATAGTTGTGGGATGTTAAGGACCAAGACAAATAGGAAGGGGTGGAGAGACTTCTTTGCATGACTGAGCATAAACTGCTATTAACCTTGGAACTAATAGAGTCAAAATATTAAGTTCTCATATAATAATTTGAATCCCAAATGATTTTATTTTTCTTGAACTATGCCTCTTGGTAGAAGAATGTCAGCCTCTGATTCATGAGCATTCTTAACTTCAGACGAGCTTGTGCCTAGTGTCTGAGCTAACTCAGAACTTTTGGATAAAACCATGGTGATGATTATTTTGTCCGGATTCAGGAGGAGATGCAAAAAAGACCTTGATCCAAACCACAGCTGGTATGAGATGGTTGTGCTGATCATATTTATAAACATAATAACAGAGGTCTGTTAGTTTTAGATGCTGACATGGTAATATTAAAAAAAAAAAAAAAAAAAAGCTTTAGGAATGGCATTGGAGCCGTGTGGTTATTACCCTGACAGATGCTGGGCTCCAAATGTAATTGGTTCTCCTCAGGAAGAATATGAAGCTTCCTTTATAACTATGAATCTATTTCATCAATAAAGATTTAAAGGCTAGGACCACTGGTTTCCTGTATTTCACTGCAGAATAACCTGCTGCTGCTGCTTCCTGCAGCCAGCTGCCTCACCTGTGGTTTCTGTTGCCTCTTCCTTGGCCTGCAGACTCAACTTTTCCTGCTGTTAACATGGCGTGCCTGTACTTATGTTGCCTGTATTTTGTTTCTGCCACCCCTGGTACTCTATCCAGTAAAATCAAATCTTATTAAATAAGTGCTATTCCTGCTTTTGTAGCTCTTCTAAAGAATACTTTATTATTATATTACACTAGTAAAAAGGCCCGTTTCTGACACAAATGAAACGGGCGCTAGCAAGGTTTTCCTCGGAGTGTGTATGTTTGGGAGAGTGTATGTGAGAGTGACTGTTTGAGAGTCAGAGTGAAAGTGTGAGTGTGTGAGAGAGAGAGTGTGTTTGTGAGAGAGTGTGTGTGTGAGAATGAGAGTGTGTGCAAGTGTGTATGTGAGACACAGTGTGATAGAGAGTGTGTGTGTGTGCCCATCCATGCTCCTCTGTCCCCCTGCCCCCTCCATTCATCCCTATCCAGCATTTTCCCTCTCTGCCTGAGGCCTGCCCTGCAATCCATATCCATCCATGCCCATCTGTCCCTTCCATTCATCCCTATCCAGCAATTCCCCTCTCCCTGAGTCCTGCTCTTCCAATCCATGCCCATCCATGCTCATCTGTCACCTGGCCCCTCCATTTTTCCCTATCCAGCATTTCCCCTCTCTGCCTGAGGCCTGCTCTGCAATCCATATCCATCCATGCCCATCTGTCCCCTCCATTCATCCCTATCCAGCAATTCCCCTCTCCCTGAGTCCTGCCCTTCCAATCCATGCCCATCCATGCTCCTCTGTCACCTGGCCCCTCCATTTTTCCCTATCCAGCATTTCCCCTCTCTGCCTGAGGCCTGCTCTGCAATCCATATCCATCCATACCCATCTGTCCCCTCCATTCATCCCTATCCAGCAATTTCCTTCTCCCTGAGTCCTGCCCTTCCAATCCATGCCCATCCATGCTCATCTGTCACCTGGCCCCTCCATTTTTCCGTATCCAGCATTTCCCCTCTCTGCCTGAGGCCTGTCCTGCAATCCATATCCATCCATGGCCATCTGTCTCCTCCATTCATCCCTATCCAGCAATTCCCCTCTCCCTGAGTCCTGCCCTTCCAATCCATGCTCCTCTGTCACCTGGCCCCTCCATTCATCCCTATCCAGCAATTCCCCTCTCTGCCTGAGGCCTGCCCTGCAATCCATATGCATCCATGGCCATCTGTGCCCTCCATTCATCCCTATCCAGCAATTCCCCTCCTCCCTGAGTCCTGCCCTTCCAATCCATGCCCATCCATGCTCATCTGTCACCTAGCCCCTCCATTTTTCCCTATCCAGCATTTCCCCTCTCTGCCTGAGGCCTGCTCTGCAATCCATATCCATCCATGCCCATCTGTCCCCTCCATTCATCCCTATCCAGCAATTCCCCTCTCCCTGAGTCCTGCCCTTCCAATCCATGCCCTTCCATGCTCCTCTGTCACCTGGCCCCTCCATTTTTCCCTATCCAGCATTTCCCCTCTCTGCCTGAGGCCTGCTCTGCAATCCATATCCATCCATACCCATCTGTCCCCTCCATTCATCCCTATCCAGCAATTTCCTTCTCCCTGAGTCCTGCCCTTCCAATCCATGCCCATCCATGCTCATCTGTCACCTGGCCCCTCCATTTTTCCGTATCCAGCATTTCCCCTCTCTGCCTGAGGCCTGTCCTGCAATCCATATCCATCCATGGCCATCTGTCTCCTCCATTCATCCCTATCCAGCAATTCCCCTCTCCCTGAGTCCTGCCCTTCCAATCCATGCTCCTCTGTCACCTGGCCCCTCCATTCATCCCTATCCAGCAATTCCCCTCTCTGCCTGAGGCCTGCCCTGCAATCCATATGCATCCATGGCCATCTGTGCCCTCCATTCATCCCTATCCAGCAATTCCCCTCTCCCTGAGTCCTGCCCTTCCAATCCATGCCCATCCATGCTCATCTGACACCTGGCCCCTCCATTTTTCCCTATCCAGCATTTCCCCTCTCTGCCTGAGGCCTGTCCCTACAATCCATATCCATCCATGGCCATCTGTGCCCTCCATCATCCCTATCCAGCAATTCCCCTCTCCCTGAGTCCTGCCCTTCCAATCCATGCCCATCCATGCTCCTCTGTCACCTGGCCCCTCCATTCATCCCTATCCAGCAATTCCCCTCTCTGCCTGAGGCCTGCCCTGCAATCCATATGCATCCATGGCCATCTGTGCCCTCCATTCATCCCTATCCAGCAATTCCCCTCTCCCTGAGTCCTGCCCTTCCAATCCATGCCCATCCATGCTCATCTGTCACCTGGCCCCTCCATTTTTCCCTATCCAGCATTTCCCCTCTCTGCCTGAGGCCTGTCCTGCAATCCATATCCATCCATGGCCATCTGTCCCCTCCATTCATTCTTATCCAGCAATTCCCGTCTCCCTGAGTCCTGCCCTTCGAATCCATGCCCATCCGTGCTCATCTGTCACCTGGCCCCTCCATTCATCCCTATCCAGCAATTCCCCTCTCTGCCTGAGGCCTGCCCTGCAATCCATATGCATCCATGGCCATCTGTGCCCTCCATTCATCCCTATCCAGCAATTCCCCTCTCCCTGAGTCCTGCCCTTCCAATCCATGCCCATCCATGCTCATCTGTCACCTGGCCCCTCCATTTTTCCGTATCCAGCATTTCCCCTCTCTGCCTGAGGCCTGTCCTACAATCCATATCCATCCATGGCCATCTGTGCCCTCCATTCATCCCTATCCAGCAATTCCCCTCTCCCTGAGTCCTGCCCTCCCAATCCATGCCCATCCATGCTCCTCTGTCCCCTGCCGCCTCCATTCATCCTTTTGCAGCAAGTCCCCTGTCTCCCTTTCATGACCCCCCCTTGCATCCATGCTCCTCTCTCTCCCATGTCCCATTCCCAGCCTGGGCCGCTCTCTTCTCCCCCCCCCCCCTTCGCATCCATGCTGTCGTTTCTCCCCTGCCCTCCCGCTCCCATTGTTGTTCTTTAGTGGCCACCCTCTTCTCTCCCCCCAACATGGTTGTTTTTTTTTTTTTTTTTCTTGTTTTTAAATTTACCTCCGTGCCGGTTCCGGCAGCGAAGCGTCAGGGAAGGAGGCGGCGCTCCCGACGTCTAGGTTTCCCTTCGCTGTGTTCCGCCTTCTTTTGACGTCATCCTTGACGTCAGAAGGAGGCGGAACACAGCGAAGGGAAGGCTAGACGTCGAGAGCGCCGCCTCCTTCCCTGACGCTTCGCTGCCGAGCGTTGCGATTGGTTGAGTGTCATTGCTCCGCCCTCGACGTCATCACGTTTGACGCGTGGGCGGGGCAGACACAATGCGATCTCACCCCCTTCACTTTAGAATGTTGGCTAACAGAGGCTTCATTAGAACGTTGGAGGTGCGTTTTATATAGAGAGATTTGTATCCCACATTATCCCACCTTTTTGCAGGCTCAGTGTGGCTTACAATTCATCATGGATACTGGAAATAGAAAAGAATGTACATTTGTTTTAACAGAAGTTTTGGTTACATGATGGTGAAATACATGATAGTGTTAGAGCCAAAGGCATTAGGTACAAGATAGTGAGAAAGCAAAAGACATTAAAGAACATTCCTGGATATCTTGAAGAAAGTAGAGTTACGCATGTTGTTCTTTATGATATATTTTGTCGAAGAGATAAGTTTTCAGGAGTTTGCGGAAAGTGGTCATTTCGTAGACCGATTTCAGGTTACGTGGCAGTGAGTTCCAGAGCTGTGTGCTTGTATAGGAAAAGGTTGATGCATGCATTGATTTGTATTTCAAGCCTCTACATTTACTGGAAAGTGTTTGCAAATCAGCTACCTGGTCCTCTCTTCGTACTTTCACTTTGCATTACTGGCTGGACCAATCTTCCATCAGTACTTGTGGGTCAACTCTTGCCTGATCATGTGACTTGGTTGCTCCTCAGTAATGAAAAATAATCTGCAAATTGGAGTCACCATTTGGGAGGGATTAGGTGCAGAAGGAAATGAGCGTTGGGAGGTAGGCGTAGAAAGATAGAGAGGAATGGATATGTGGTAGCAAAAAGGATAATGGGAAACATGGTCAGTGTATAACAGTTGTCAATAAGAATCATGTGGGCAAGTTTTGGTTAGGTTGAATCGTTAGGATAGGCTATCTTGAAGAGATGGGTCTTCAGTGCTTTTCTGATCAAATAATATCAAATAAATTGAACTAGACACAGGATGCTGGATTTGATAGCTGTTTGGGCTCACCCTGCATGGCATTTCTTATGTTCTTAATAGGAGGATACAGTTCTGATCAGGGGGTTTTATTTTCATGATTGTTAATATGTCTATGATGTATTTTTATTGATGTAAGCTGCTTTGAGCTATTACTAGCCAAGCAATATAAAATGGGAAGATGAAAATCTTTTTTATTATTATTAAAGTAATACCAGCAATATGAAATAGAAAAAAAAATATCCGACTGTTTCCGTGGATCCTGCTTAGAAGTAGCTCTGAAGGAATCGGGCATTACTCCTGTCTTTCTGCCTTTTCCAGGACTTTATCGAGGATTTGACTGTTTTAGGTAGGGATTTTGTTTTGTCTTTTAGTAAGTCTACATAAGATGCGGGCTCACGATTAAGATAATATTGCTGGTGTGGTATCAAACAATTTCATTGTATTTTATTCCTTTAGACTTTTTTTGGGGGGGGGGGGGGTGGATCTTTCTGATTAGAAGGAACTTGAGCACTGTCTGTGTTTCCTGTTTTGCATCTTGTGATGTTTAGGCAAATAGTTTGGCACTGTGCTGCACCATTTTTAAGGGACATATTAATGCTTCTTGTAAATAATTTGTCTTAAATTTATAAAAGTAAAAATTAAAAAATGTACAGATTCTGTTCAGTGGCACTGTCCTTAAGAGGCCATCTGGTGACTACCCAGATAAAGTGAGACCAGAAAAATTGCTGTGCTGACTTTATTCAGATTTATATCTGGATAGCAGTTTGAATTATATTGTAACCCGCCTCAAACCATATTGAATGGGATTTGATGGATTATAAGCCATTGATAACATAACTAACAGCATTGCCACTTTCCAGTTAGTAACAGCTATTGATGCTATACCCAGTTAGTCAACACTGCTTGGCATCCAGATAGTAGCGTTGGATATCTATGTTTTATTTAATTGCTTCAGCTGGCTTTAAAACAATGCCAAATATTGATTTGATGATTTGTATTTTACATTTTATATGTAGAGTAGTCTTCTAATCTGGTAGTCAAGTACTCTGTGAGTTAAGGCACTGTGTGCTGTTACAATATTCCTGTGGTAATGGGGAGGGGTAAATATGCAGGCTTACCAGCCTGAAAGAGCTCAACCACATATTTTAGTTCCAGTAGAAATGACCAATGCCGTTAGTTCATTTCAGCTTCATAATTGGGCCTTAATCCTATTGAATGCTCGCTTTGCTAGGAATAAAATTGTTCTTATCACAGATTTGATTAGTTCTCAAAATCCTGATTTACTTTGCATTTGCCAGGTATTTGTGACCTGGATTGGCCACTGTGGAAACAGGATGCTGGCTTGATGGACCTTTGGTCTTTCCCAGTATGGCAATACTTATTGTAACCCTCAGGGGTTAAAATTATTTTTTTTATTTAAATAAACTTACCTGGGCTTCCCCAGGCTTTGATGTGGCCACTTCGGGCCATTTTGGTTGTCCCTGGCTGGCAGGAGTGCTTTGGTGCTCAGGGCTGCTCATTTGGCCAGCCCGAGGGTGTACCAGCTGGTCTGGGGCTGTTCCGACGCTGCCCGGACGGTCTAGGCATCTTCGGGCCCATTTTGGGCCAGGTTGCAGTGAGCATTGGTGGCCAGTGGGCTCCGTCAAAACACGCTGGATGCGAGTGAGGAGAACCAGCCTAAATCCCAGCAGGAAAATGCCCGGCTATCGGCCTAGCCTGCTGGGAGGGGGGGGGGGGGGGGCGGACTGAGCATGTGCAGTGGGTTTCTGGTGGGTTTTGGAGGGCTCGCATTTACCACCACAAGTGTAACAGGTAGGGGCCTGCATACTGCTGTGATGGACCTGAGTATGACATTTGAGGCTGGCACGACATATTTTTAAAGATGTTTTTTGAGGATGGGAGGGGGTTAGTGACCACTGGGGGAGTAAGGGGAGGGGATCCTCGATTCTCTCCGGTGGTCATCTGGTAAGTTTGGGCACCTTTTTGTGCCTTGGTCGTAAGAAAAACAGGACCAGGTAAGTCGCCCAAATGCTTGTCCGGGACGCCCTTTTTTTTCCATTATGGGTCGAGGGCGCCCATGTGTTAGGCATGCCCAAATCCCGCCTTCACTACGCCTCCGACACGCCCCCGTGAACTTTGGTCGTCCCTGCGACGGAAAGCAGTTGGGAACGCCCAAAATTGGCTTTCGATTATACCGATTTGGGCAACCCTGTGAGAAGGACGCCCATCTTGCGATTTGTGTCGAAAGATGGGCGTCCTTCTCTTTCAAAAATGAGCCTGTTTGCCTGCAGTACTGTGTTTCCTGTGAAAAATACAGAGATGCCAGAGATGCTGCACATTCAGATTCCCAAAACTGGCATATTCAGATGACTATAACAAAACTAAAATTTATTCTACTTTTATTGTTTGGAGAGGTTAGCCCCCTGTGTTTCCCACATTTTGTAGGGGCTGGGTTATGTGCCAGCTACATTATGCACCTCCACATTCTCCTCTGTCTAGTGGGCTTTGTGTGAAGATATTGCTTCTCTTATTTGGGCACTGTGTGTGTTCATTCGGGGTGTGTAGAGCCTGGCTACTTCATGTATACTGGGGACTTTGGGTCAGTTTTAGCAGGCAGGGGAAAGATGCTGGTACTGAGAACTACAGAGTAGCCCCTGAAAGCAAGCCCTGGTGTGTAAGAAAGTATAACCATTTGCAACTCTGATCTCCCAGTAGTATACAGGCTAGTAACCTTCTGGAATTGTCCAGAGGGCCCAGCTGGTTCTGAGTATGGAGGCAATGAAAACCCTGCTGACTCAACCAATCGCATTGTCGATTTTATACACAAGGGTGAAAGGTATCAATGGCTTTACATTTAAATGCTTCTCATTTCACCATCTGCTCTTCATCTGCCAGTTGCTTGAAAATTAATGAGGTAGTGATTGGAACTGGAGGCTAGTGTGACAGCTGCCTTCCTACAAAACAACAACATTAGGGAAAAATTAGATATCGTGCATTTTTCGACTTAAACAAAGACAGAATCCTTAATCTTTTTCATTCAGATTTTCATGCCATGCTTGAGGGGAGATTAATTTTTAAAGTCATTGAAAGATCTTACTATGTAGCCACTCTTAGCATCATAGATGTAAATATATTGGGACACTGCTGTGCCCATCTAATCAGATACTGTGCAGCCTCACAAAGGATAATTGTAGATTTCTGTTGCATATTAACAACTTCTTACATTTTTCTAGAATATTTTGTTCATTACCTACGTTTTTCTTTAGTAGATTGTAAGCTCTCTGGAGTAGTGACTGTTTCCTTTGTTTCTGTAGAGCATTGTGTCCTGGTAGTGCATAATGAATGAATGATAAGTAATAGTAGCAGCAGCAGCAGCAGGAGAGCAGGAGTACATTGATTTGAGAGAGAAAAATTAGGAAGAACAGGGGTTATTGCTGTAATCGATGATGCCATATTTGTTCCAAACATCATGAATTGATCATGAAATAAAGCATAAGGTGAAAAAGAAAGGAGACCTAAACTTGAGGACAGTTTTCAGAGGGTTCCAGCCAGTTAGCTAAAGATTTTCTCAGTTAGATTCCCCTGGGGGTGAAAATTGTCCCCCATGGAGTGAGTAGTGATACCTGTCTAATATATGTACTTGCAGCAAAAAGCAGCAGTCCTATTTTCCTATTGATTTCAAAATGTATGTGTGGCAGTTTTGTCCCTGTTGTGTCACCAAGGCAGACCTTGTAAAAAAACACAATTTTTATTAATAGATTAAAAGCTCCCAGAAATTTAACATAAAATGTCCGACATGGCTATGTTTCGCCAGTATAAAATGGCTGCGTCAGAGGCAGTGGGTCACCAGCTGATATAAAACTTCAAAAGTAGCCTGGCTGGTGTAACTGTTAAAACATAGCAAGCTAGATTCTGGGATCAGTCTCTCATAAAAATGCTGTGATTAGTAAAAATGGTGTTTTTTATAAGGTCTGCCTTGTTTTATCTTCCATATTGGATTTGGCGGACCACCTGCCTTGCTGCGTTTTGACTCCTTTTCTGACACCTACAGGTGTATAGTACCCAGAAACCTAGTAGATAATTTTTCAGAAGGAAGCTATTAACTTAGGTGCCCTTGTGCTAAAGTGTAGTAAATATGGACTTAGCATATTCTAAAGTGGGACTTTCCAGCACACTAAGCCCAGATTTACAAAAGAACTTAAGAATGGCCATACTAGGTCAGACCAGTGGTCTATCCAGCCCAGTATCCTGTTTCTAACAGTGGCCAATCCAGGTCACAAGTACCTGACAGAACCCCAAATAGTAGCAACATTCAATGCTGTCAATCCCAGAGGAAGCATTGGCTTCCCCATGTCTGTCTCTATAGCAGACTATGGACTTTTCCTCCAGGAACTTGTCCAAACCTTTTTCATTTTTTTCAGGTCGTGGGCTAATATTAGTGCTAGCACACAGTACCTGCAAATAATTGATGTGTGAGCACTGACCACCTCCTATTTAGGAAATGCTAAGGGTTTCCTGTTAACCCAGTGTTATCCAGATAGTGTGTGTTAATTCTAAGGTGCTCACTGGATAATACTTCCATGTTTTTGAAAAATAGATAACATGTGGGTTATGGCACATTAACAGGCAAATACTACAAAGTGCTTTAATGCATTTTCGGTAGTCTATTAGTGCGCACTATCCATTCGTTAAGGACTTAACGCTCTTTAGTAAAGGGCCTCTTCCTTTCCCATTGAAAATTTGATATAAAATCTGTTGATACAAAAGTGCTTGCATTCTTCATAGTAATACTAGCAAGTGAAAAATGACCCCTCCCCCGCTTCATGAAAAATAAGAAATGTCACACTGGGTCAGACCAATGGTCCATCTAGCCCAGTATCCTGCTTCCAACATTGGCCAATCCAGGTCACAAGTGCCTGGCAGAAACCCAAATAGTAGCTAGATTCTGTGCTTCTGATCTCAGGGCAAGCAGTGGCTTCCCCCATGTCTATCTCAGTAGCAGACTATAGACTTTTCCTCCAAGAACTTGTCCAAACCGTTTTAACCCCAGATAGACTAACTGCTGTTACCACATCCTCCAACAATGAGTTCCAAAGCTTAACTTGACAAGTGGAAATAAATGATCCAAGAAAGAGAGAAGCTGATATTTTGAAGAGTCTAGGTCCCAGACTGTACACAAATCCCAGAGGCCTACTTTTCATCCATTCTGCTGTATTTGGTTCTCCTACAGCATTGCAGCTGATGCTGCCATTGTTCCCCACTTTTCGTGGAGCCTGTGCAGACCTAATTAACAGCATGGGCGTGCTGGGAAGCAAGTGCTGATGTGGTTTTATTTCTGTCCACCCCAGGATGTGACCCCAAACAAGGATTTTGCAAAGTGACCCACAGTTTGGGAAGCCCTGGTCTAAGCAATACTACTGTTTGTAACTGCCATTACACCTCTAATGCAGTGTTTTCAGTCCAGTCCTCAAAACACACCTAGCTTGTCAGATTTACATACAGTGAAAGCTTATATTTATTGTGGTCATCGTGAAAACCAGTATCCCCATCGTACTAGATTGAGAAACCCTACTCGAAAGAAAGTAAGTATATTTGTGTGTATGCATATGTTTTTGTTTTAAGTTGATTCGGTCAGTCTTTTAGCCTTAAAATCCATTATCTGGTCTCCCCAGACTCTACAAAGGGCAGCTGAAATACAGTTCAAACTGTCCTAGTTGCAACTTCAAGCTGCTTTTGGAGTGTTGCAGGGAGCTTATAAGAGACCCTAGATGTTACTTTAGAGTGTACAGGTAACATATGCAAAGAGAAAATACGGTTCCACCATGAGTGACAAATTGTACCAGCATGGACTGGAGGTCAGGTTTAAAGATCAGAGCTTTGTATGCTCTTTTTTAAAATAATCTTTTTCAGGCGTTTTATCATTATGACAGCCTTTCAAATATAAATCCCCCAGTGTTTCTTGTCATCTCCTCCCTCTAGTCACTGGCAGCTGCTGCCAACACTCCCCCTCCTTCTTTCTCCCATTTTATCTTATTTTATCTGTGTTCTCCTCTTCCTTACACATTTTTACTGTCTTCAGGCCCTCCAAATGTGAATTAGCACATTGTTAATTCATGATAGATTGTACTTTATTTACGTTAACTGCCTATAGAAAATCAGGTGGTTTATTTGGGAGGGGGAAAGAAAGGCTGTTAGCAGCTAATTTAAAGATAAATTTAGAAAAGTTTTTTAAAGCAATTTAGGGGATAAAGATGATCATGGGAAGCATCTTTTGTGGTTCTTGACATAGGTAAACTGTAGCATATGGTATATTTACCAGTTACTTGTTCAGGAAACTTTTGATGGGATCACAAGCTGCTATGTTGCAGGTTCTGAGTGGGAAGGGTATCTGTAAGGAAGTGTCTTCTGAGATTAATTTCCATCAGCCTTGCTGAGATTAATATCCAGGTGGGACCACTGTATCCCTCCCACCCTGTGCTCAAGGGTATCTCCCCTTTGGCATGGTCAAGCAATGTTGATCTCATCCGATGGAAGATTTAAACACAAATGTACCCCATTGAGCCATCCCTTGAGATACATATATTTTGTAATGGTCAAAAGCTTAAAGAACACCATGAAAAACAGCAAAATAGAAAGTGTGGTGGAGTGTAGTAACATAAAATGATTTCATTTATTTAATGTATTAAAAATATAGAAGGGAGGGGGCGTTGTGATCTCCGGTGAGAGAACTCTATCCTGCTGCTTGACGATTCTTCAGAGAAAACCTTTTGCTTCTTTCCAATATGCCTCACACTAAGAGGAAAGGGAACGTCAGGTTAGTTCCCCCACCTACCTTGACTTTGTCCCCAGTCCAGCAGAGGCTGGATCGATTCTTCACCGGAGCCTCTCCATTGAATTTGAGGGCGGATCCCGCGGCGGAGTGTACTGAGGAAGCGGAATCTCCGCAGGGACAAGAAACATCACTATCGCCTCCCTCAGTTTCCAACAACCCTCCTTGTCCGGCTTCCACTGCTTCGGTAAAGGAAAGTACACAGGCTACCGAAAGTGCAGCGTCTGAACTTCCTGTTGGGGGAATACCATTTCAGAAATGGCGCCTGGAAAGTGAGGCCAGTGGATTCTCTGCAGCCTCGGAAACAACAAAGGAGGTAGACCTTGGACAAATATGAGAAATGCTCAACAAAATGAACTTAATTCTACAAAAATGTTCAGGTGAGATAACTACTTCGCATCAAAATGTGAAGAATTAATTAACAAAGTGGATATTGTTAAGGAAGGTCTGTCTTCCCAGGTTAAACAGATACAAACTGAAGTAAAACAAACTCAAGATTTTAATTCTACAACAATCAAAGATAAAATGGCTCGCCATAAAAAATCGAGCCAATAGTGAACTATAATAGACGTTTGAATCTTCGTTTACTAAATTTTCCTAAAGTTCCTGGGATCTCTCCAAATGACATGTTTAAAAGATATTTGTTAGAGAATTTGAAAATTCCTCAAGAAGCAATCCCTCCTATAAATAAGATTTACTATTTGCTTAAAGGAGAAAATAGAGGAGGCCTAGATTTGAGCATAGATGTGAATAATATTTCAGCAATTTTGGAGCAGTCGTTAGAAAAATGCACTGAGAGAGTCACTCTTTTGGTAGCATTTGTTTTTGAACAAGATTTTAAAGCTATTCTTAGATTTTACTTCAAACAATCAAGAACTCCTTTTGGTGGAAATAGGATTTGGATTATCCAGACGTTACAAAATTGACCCAAGAAAGGAGAAACATTTTTCTGACTATGAAACAGGAGGTTTTGGAACTTGGGGGCACTTTCTTCCTAGACTATCCGGTGTAAATGTTTGATTCGATATCTTGATCTAAAGTATATGTTTTACTCACCTGAACAATTGAGAGCATTCTTGGATTTGAAAAAGTTGTAATTAAGTTGGATTTAATTTTGGATAATACGGAGAGGGAGATCACACGTAGTCTTTCCTAAAAAGTATAAACTTTACCTAAATACTCCTATTAATATTACCACGTCCCCACATTTATAGTGGTGTAAGGAAGCTGATATTGTGTTATGTATAAGCTTTGTTTCTTTTTTATTATTTCTTATAAGCTGTGTTTGCTTGCGCAAGTGTTTAACTTGTAAAAAAATTGTTAAATGATAATAAATAAAGAATAAAAAAATATATATATAGAAGGGCATTTTCGAAAGCACATTCAAGTCAGAATAGAGACACCCAGCTCATAATGTCCAAAACAGAGGTCCATCTCACAGATGATGCATTTCTTGTTGGAAAATACCTGTGAGATGGACCTCTTTCTTTATCTCTTAAATTGTTTTAAAAAAACATTTCTAAATTTATCTTTAAATTAGCTGCACACAGCTTTTCTCACTCCCCTCCCAAATAAACCACCTGATCTTCTATAGACAGTTAACGTAAAATAAGTACAATCTATCATGCATTAGAAATGTGCTGGAGGATGTGGTAACGGCGGTTAGTGTAACTGGGTTTAAAAAAGAGTTTTGAAAAGTTCCTGGAGGAAACATCCATAACCTGTTCTTGAGATGGACATGGGGGAAGTCACTGCTTTCACTGGGATTGGTAGCGTGGAATGTTGCTGCTAATTGGGTTTCTGTCAGGTACTTGTGACCTGGATTGGTGACTGCTGGAAGCAGGATACTGGGCTAGATGGACCATTGGTCTGACCCAGTAAGTTCTTATGTTATCTTCTTATGCTATCTCACTGTAGCAAAATGCACTGTTAAATGCTTTGGTACATCATTGGAAAAAAAGTGTTGAAATTTGTCAAGCACTGTAGTAAAACTAGCAGTATCAGTAGGAAGAACGCCAGATGCCAGCTGCTCAGATTAGGCTGCATCAGGGTATTATATTTAGTTTAGTCATGATGAATGACTCATTCGGGCACATTTAAGAGAAGCTTTAATGCCTTCATGGCTCCTTAAAGTAGATCAGATTAATAAAAGTAGACATTTTTTGGGGATCTCCTCTTTTGTCTAAGCTTTACCAGGTGTTTCATCTTCCTGAAATCCTTTGTACATTTTGAGGCCTAATCATTTTGCCTTTGCTTTTGTAGCCAGTTTTCTTTGCTGCTTACTTTGATTTCTTTTCCGTACAAAAAGATTTGCTGCCAGTTTAGCCCATTTCCACTTTTCCTCCCTCCTCCCTCCCAGCTCCTCCTTAATGTACTTTTCAATTTTACCAAAGTCAGCATTCTTGAAATTCTGAGCTTCATATGATTCCTGTCCTCCTTGATCACTATACCAAATGATGCCATCTGATGACTTGTACTCAGGTGAGCAGTCAGTATCTCCATTTGTGTGTAGTAAGTCCATTATTGCCCTTTTCCTTGTGGATTCCATCATTCTGTTCTGTATAGGAACAAAGACATAGAAGGTCATTCATGAGCTCTCTGCTTAAGCAGTTCTGCAGACAGGGTACTCCAATCCACATCCGATAGGTTAAGCCTTCTATCAACAAGACCTCCCCCTTCCTTTCTACCTCTTTGATGTCTTTGCCAGATCTATATCTGGTTCCTCTGTCTGAGGTGGTATCTGCACATTACATCAATATAGCTTGAAATGCCATTGCCCCTTTTCAAATTATCTGCAGCATCTCCTGTCTGCAATCCTTCTGTATCTCAGTTGCTTTAATACTAGGGCAATATTAATTGTGATGTGAACTGGGATCTTTATTAGGTTTCAATAGCACAATAATATTGGCTTCAGTAAAAGTGCCTTTTATATTACCAGTTTCTATCATGTAATTGTAATAATCACATAAAATTGGGGATAATATAGACTTAAAGGCTGAATAGAATTCAATTGGTAAACCATCCGGTCCGGGAGCCTTTTTAGTCGCCATGTTTAGGATAGCTATATTAATCTCGTCTATTGTGATTTTTTTAGAAAACATCTTATTGTCTTCTTCTGTGATAGTTTGATGTTCTAGTTTTCCCAAAAAATCATAGTTTAATGACTCAGTTTCAATGTCTGAAGTATATAAGTCTTTATAAAAAGATTGGAATCTATTTGCTATGTTTGTTATTTGTTAGAAGAACATTATTCTCATTTTTGATTGAAGAGATGTAATAGACCATTATCTTTAATAACCTTGGATGCCAAGATATTTGCCAAAATTGTTGCAGAGAGATTACAACTTTTCCTACCTAAAATCATACATCCGGATCAAACGGGTTTTATGAATGGGAGATCCTCCTCAGATAACACAAGAACCTTCTCTAACATACTAATGCATGGACAAGAAACATCAGATCCTTTGGTTTGCAATAGGATTAGATGCTGAAAAAGCATTTGATCGTGTAGAATGGCCATATTTGTTCAAAGTACTACAATGGTATGGTTTATCTGCACAATCAATCAATATAATTAAAGTCTGTATACCTCCCCAACTACATTTATTCAAATTGATGTAATTTCTAAGCCTTTTACACCAACAAGGGGCACTAGACAGGGTTGTCCCTTATCTCCATTATTATTTAATCTAGCCCTTGAACCATTATTAATAGCGATTCGTCAACACCCTCTTATCAGTGGCGTTAAAATCGGTCAACAAAACATTAAATTAGCTGCGTATGCAGATGATGTCCTACTATTCACCTCTCCTACATCAATCCCTCAAATACTGGGTTTAATATCTAAATATGCCAAAATATCCGGTTATAAATTAAATACCACAAAAACGGAACTTTTGCCCATAAATTGTGTTCATCTGAAACATATTATTCAACAATATAATTTTCAATGGAATGATAATCAAATTAAGTATTTGGGAGTTTTATTTGGCTTCACTATTGAGGACACTATTAAATATAACTCTGAAAATATAACTAAAATTACTGAATTACTAACTCAAAAATGGTCACCATTAAGGCTTAATTGGTGGGGTAGACTAGAAACCATAAAAATGATGATAGTGCCAAAAATTAACTACATTCTTAGCATGCTACCTATGTTACTAAATCCAACAACATATAAGAAGGTTGAAGCTAAATTAGTACAATTTTTATGGAATAATAAAACACCTAGAATTTCAGTTAAAAAATTGAAGGCCTGTCCACTAAAAGGTGGTGTCAATTTTCCTAGTTTCTATGATTATCACATATCTTTTCTCCTAAAGCAAAACTCAGCATTTATGTATGATAAGGAACAACTCAACACCTCATCATGGTTCCAGATTGAAATGCTAAAGCAACCAGACACACCCACACATTTCTTCCCTTGGTCTCAAAAGACTAATGTTTCTTCTAATGGTTTGTTTAAAACTCTTAGAACTGTTTTTAATGAACTTGATTCAGTTGTCACACATCCCATAACACATACTATGTACATCCCAATTTGGAACAATCCAAAATTCAAAATTAACAATTGTTGCATAAATTGGAATACTTGGAAAAAAGCTGGTATATGGACTCTCAATGATGTTATAAAAGATAATTCTTGGCTACCTTTTGCCCAAATAAGTATAAAATATGATCTTAAAAGTTCTCAATATTATAAATGGGTTCAACTCAAACACTGTGTAACTAACTCCGTAGATATAAAAAAATTAACTACTGATTACCCTTCTTGTTGGCAACTTTGCAAGTCTTTTATGACTTCCAAAAAAGTCGCATCTAAATGGTACAAAATACTACAGTTAGCTAAATTCAAAGAACCTACTAATACCATGCAATCATGAGAATGCGATCTAAATGCCCAACTAGATGAAAAAACTTGGGAAAAATTTTGGTTTAAAATTACTCATACCACCAAATCAGCGTCCATTTCACAATCTATGTTCTACTTAGCACACAGAGCCCTATGGACTCCTGCTAAACTCGCCAAATTGAACACAATAAAACAAAAAAAAAATGCGAATAAATGCTGGACCTGTGAAAAAGATGTTGGAAATCTTAAACATATCATCTATTCTTGCCCGTATATTTAAGAATATTGGAATTCTGTATGGGACACAATATCTTCCACCTTGAATATTCAAGATGTTTTATCATATAATATAGTTTTATGTGGATCACTAATGTTACAATCATCAATAGACAAATATCAAGCACAATTACTGGATTTAATGTTACATCAAGCCCTTAGATCACTTTTCTTTTGTTGGAAAGATCTTGATAAAGTAACTTATTTATCATGGTGGAATTCTGTGTGTATTTTAGCTAAATATGAATATGCTGCGGCAGGAAAAACATAACTCACTTGTTAAGTACAACAAAAAATGGTCTCCTTACTAAACTCACTACGTAATAACCTTTGTCAGAATTAAAATTATGTATTACTCCTGTGATTTATGATTATGATTTGTTATCATTTATAAAACACAATAAAAATATTGGAACTAAAAAAAAAAAATTGTGATGTGAGATCACCTGCACCCATTTACTGTACTATAATTCCAAATCTAAAGAGAGGTATTTTAATCAGATGGACAGTGGCCTCTTGATCATCAAAGTAGAAACTGACATGATAGTTGGCAAGTTTAAACCCAGGATGTGTGATGCAAGAGTGCGACAGCAGACCCTTCCTTGTCATCAATATCAGACCAGTCCAGACCAATGGGTTATATCCATCCACCAGCGGAAGGAGACAGAGAAAATAGTTCCAGGTACTGTGCCTCTTGAGGGTATTGTGCAGCTAGGAATTCTCAATATTTTCTCTGTCTCCCAGTGGATGGTGGATGGATGTTCTGTTCCTGTTGGTGTTAGTTGGCTAGCTCCTTCACCAGCTTGGCTGGGTGTTAGTTGAACAAGAGGTCTTCTGGTAACCCTGATTTGGGTTTCTTTAAGAAGATACTCAGTGCTCCTGAGTTCCTCATCGACCAGCTAGGGGATACGCAGTACTGCTGGGTCCCCTCCCCTCCCCTCTCACGCAGGGAGGCCTGTGAGACTTGGCGGACTTTCATGTAGCATGCTACAGGCTTGTGGTGGCTTCTTCTGACGCAGTGAAACTCTTCTTCCCTTTCTTTTTGTGAGGTAAGCTGTATGGGTAAAAACAAAAAAAAAAAAAAGGAATTTTTGCTGTCTTACTTTTGCTTAGAGCTTTGTTGGTTTCCGTGGTTTTTTGCGTGTGGCTTGGGTCTCTTCATCTGTCTGGACAGCGCACTTTTCCCTTCTTTATTTTGGCAGGCTTTAGCTTGCTCTTAACGGGCCTTCCCTTCTCGCTGCGCCTACCACCATTTTGGCTTCATGTCATCTGCTATCTAGGAGGGATGTGCAGCCAGAAAATCTTTGTTTCATGTAGCTTCCACTGTTATTTCTAGGAATGTTTTTTTTTTTTTTTTGTGTTGTTGTGACAGGAGTGATGATGTTAAGAATGTCTACTATTCACAGAGTATGCACTCTTTTCTGATAGTGTGCGCATGCGCCATGGTTCATGCATGCATGCTCTATTGCAAAGAGTACGCACTATTCACAAAAAGTGCACACTATTGACAGCACACAAAATAACACTAAAATTTATTTTTTTTTGCTCATTTTCATTTGCCAATGACATGAAACAACATAGGAAATGCTATTTCAAACAAATACATGTGTCAGCTATCCAGCCTCGCCTCCTCTCCTTCTTAAGGTTTGACATGTAACTCCTCCTTGTACCCTACAGAAAGTCAGCACAAAGTGTGCAGCCAGGGCTGATGT
Source organism: Microcaecilia unicolor (assembly GCF_901765095.1). Classification (NCBI taxonomy): domain Eukaryota; kingdom Metazoa; phylum Chordata; class Amphibia; order Gymnophiona; family Siphonopidae; genus Microcaecilia; species Microcaecilia unicolor. The sequence continues at coordinate 498,179,928 of NC_044032.1, forward strand.
TTTGGAGCGTAAGAAATAGCAGTATTGCCAATAACTGAAAATCTAGGAACAGGAATATGATCACTGCTTTTCTCTCCCCTCCTGTTTTTTTCTCCCTTCCGTCTCCTCTGTTTTTCCCTCTCTGCAGCCTCCTGTCTTCTGTCCCCTTGCTGTGGCATTGCTTGCTGCAGCAGCCAAAACTCCTCCATATTACCAAACAAACTGCTGTTAAGCAGAAGGTAGTGTTTATAGTGTGTGCAATCAGTGTCTGGAGTGGGTTATAAATTTTTGAGCCACAGCATGTGGTCACTAATTAGCACATGTTTTAGTGAATGGGTTGATCATTTGCATGAACTCCTTATGCTTTCCAGTCTGGTCCAACTTTTTTTTTTACAGGCATTCCAAGTAGACGCTCCAAACATGTTACAACAGACAGAAATCACCTTCTTTGTAAAACAAACAATAGATAAATTTACGTGATTAGAAGTGTATCAATAAATAAACATCACAGATAAATAATCTGGTTTAAAAATCAAACTGTAATAGACTGAATAGTTTTTTTTTTTTAATTAAGATTTTTGAAATTAAATTCCAAATTTAGGGCCTCTTTATCAAACCCGCGCTAGTGGTCTCCGGTGCGGCAATGCTGACAAAACCCATTCACTTTGGACTTTGTCGGCATCGCCGCGCTAGAACTACTAGCGTGGGCTTGAAAAAAGAGGCTCTAATAGGTCAAGAAATTACACCACATTTATAAAGCCAATAAGTCATTACAGAAAAGAAAAGGAAACAGTAAGGTAAAACGTACGTAGTAGCCCCATCACGAGGAGGAAAGAAGACATAAGGAAAAAAAAAGGAAAAATATATCAGCTATCAAAATCTTATCTATTAGGTTGCACAATTCTATTATGAACCTACATTAAACCCCCTATATTTCTAAGAGACCCTTTTACGAAGCTGCACTAAGGTGGCCTGCGTTATGTCTAGCGCGTGGGTTTCTCTGTGCACTGAGGTCACCTTTATCGCAGCTGTAAATAGCTGATTTTCCATTTCTTCAATTAATGGCCACGCAATAATTTCCCAATTAGTGTATGGCCATTACTACTACTACTACTACTACTTATCATTTTTATAGCGCTACAAGGCATACGCAGCGCTGTACACCATACACAAAAGACAGTCCCTGCTCAAAGAGCTTACAATCTAGATAAGACAGGCAGACAGACAGAACAATTAAGGGTAAGGGAATTAAAGAGGTGAGGATAAAGGACAGGGCAAGTGAGCAGTGGTTAGGAGTCAAAAGCAGTGGTAAAGAGGTGGGCTTTAAGTTTGGACTTGAAAACAGCCAAAGAGGGGGCTAGACGTACAGGCTTGGGAAGTTTATTCCAGGCATGAGGTGTCGCAAGATTAGCACGGGAACCCTTACTGAAACCTATTTACTAGGTGATAAGTGATAACCGCGCTAACTTATTAATGCTGGGCACGCCTACTCTCCACCCCTAAACATGCCCCAGAGTACGAAGATGCCAAAACTGCTGCAGGATGCCTGAGCGCGCCCCACAGTAGTGAATTTCCTGCATGGTAATCACACATAAGTGCTTACCACCGCTTTGTAAAAGGACCCCTAACTACCTTATCAGGTAATCTTATCTAACAGAAATCTCTCTAATTGAGAGGGGTCAAAAAAACCCCAACTGGTTTATACTACTACTTATCATTTCTAAAGCGCTACTAGACGTACACAGCGCTGTACACTTGAACATGAAGAGACAGTCCCTGCTCGACAGAGCTTACAATCTAATTAGGCAGACAAACAGGACAAACAACAGATAAGGAATATTATAAGGTGAGGATGATAAAATAAGGGTTCTGAATGTGATAATGTCGCGCGCGCGCACACACACCACCCACACACACACACACACACACAGTCCACTCCCTCTCACGTAATGGAATGCACAATAGTTCAAAGGTACTGGTTACACTGTGGTCTGTCTGTATGGTGCTCAATCCTCTTTCCCCCCCCCTACCTTTCCCTCAATACCCATCACAAGGGCTCATTTGTCCCTCTCAGTACACCCCAGCAACCTCACTCTGCTGCATCTCTCCTCCTCTGCAACTTATTCCTTTCTTCTGTAAAACCCACACACAGTCTTCCCCAAAGTCACTTCCTTCCTTCAGCCTCAACTGACCCCCAACCATCATCTCCCTCAGTCTTAAAAGCCTCCCTTACTCACTTCTTATACGGATTTCTGGGACCGCTCTTGCCAAGAGATCAAATATTTATATGGGAACTTGTAAATGGGGCTCAGACTTTACAGAGGTCCATATACTGGAATGTGGGGTGCCTCAGGGTTCAGCATTATCCCCCTTGCTTTTTAATGTTTTTTCAAAGCACTTTGCTGCTGGTTATACAAACATTTGCACTGCAGTAAATGGGATGATTTTGGTATTCCCAGATATCCCCCAAACGTTATGACTGAGCCCTCCCCAGTCTTGTATGGCAACTAAACATCACTGGTTGACTACCCATAATCTAGTTTTGAACTGGCAGTTCGTCCATCAACTACTGTGTTATTAGATAGGACTGTTTCTGTTGAATTCAGATATTTGGGAGTTCTCCTTGATTTTCAGCTGACCTTTTGTGGTCAGGTAGATAGGATAGTACGTAAGTGGCTGTGTTACCCTTCATTAGTTGCATAAGTTGCGGGCTCTTAGGGGCCTATTTGATGAAACTGCTTTTCGTTCCCTTATTCATTCATTGTTTATGTCTCAATTAGATTACTGTTGTGTTAGCAGGACTTTTGAGGGTGAATTCAAAGTTACAAACATTACAAAATGGCACCATATGGTTGTTGGAGCATGCTTGCAAATTTGACCCTATAACCCCTCTCTTTTCTTCAATATCATTGGTTACCTGTGCACTTTTGAGTATTATTTAAATTGTTGGTCCTCATAACGCTTTATTTGCTATGCTTCCTTCTACTCTTTCTGGATTGTTATCTTTGTTGTTCCAGCATGACAGTTGAGATCAGAGAGCGAATATAGTTTGGTGATACCATCCCTGTCCGGAAGCATCCAGATGTCCAGTGCTTTTTACATTTGATTCTCACTTCGGGAATGCCCTGCCAGGGAGGATGAGAGTGGAGGGTCACTTAAGAGATTTATGGGCCCTTTTACTAAGCCACGTAGGCGCCAACATGCGTCCAATGCGTGTCAGTTTGGAGTTACCACCCGGCTACCATGTGGCCCATGCGGTAGTTTTAGTTTTTTACGGGCGTCTACTACACGCACCAGAAAATATATTTTATTTTTCTGGCATGTGGTGAAATCGGGCGGTAACTCTGACTTGATGTGTGTAGGCGATTACCGCACGGTTAACGCGAGAGACCTTACCACTAAATCAATGGCTTGATGGTAAGGTCTGAGACCCCAAATGGACGCGCACCAATTTTTATTTTGCCACACATCCATTTTTGGCAAAAATAAAAAAAGCATTTTTACAGGTGCGCTGAAAAATGGATCCTGCACGTGCCCAAAACCTGCGCCTTCTGTACCGCAGGCCATTTTTCAGCCCACCTTAGTAAAAGGACCCCTTAATAAATTGTTGAAGGCACATTTTTTTCACTGTAGCATTTGGAACATCATTACTGACAGTTAGTAAAGCTGTGGTTCAAGTGTTTTGTTTATGCTTTGAACTGTTTAGCTTTATTCTCTCTTGATGTGTGTTTGGTTGATTGTGTGAATTTTCCTATCTATATGCTGGAGTTCCTTTCTGTTGTTTTTATTTTGTATTTTGCACTGTTCACCGCTGTGTTCTTGTTTTAAGCCAAGCAGCATTGCAAATTTGGAATAAACTGGCTACCTTAAAAGAAAGTACCTCTCACTGCAAAGAGGTGGGAAAATGTGGGATACAATGCAACTCCTTGTCTGCGTTTTATACACAGTTCCATCGCTATCGCAGCTTCAGTTCTGCAGGTACCTTTAACATCAGCCTCTTTCAGTTGGGGCACTGCTCATCCTCTGTCTGTTACTCTCAGCTTCTTCTCTGCTTGTTCAGTGCATTTCTATCTTTGCCAGAGGTGTGCAACTCTTTCTCTGCCCGTGGTACGTGGCTACGTTTGTGTGCTTTGAGTGCAAATTTGTTTGTTCTCGTTGAGCACAGATCCTACTCTGCCTGATGAACACAGCTTCTTTTCTGTCCCTTGAGCACAGTTCAGTCTCTGACTGTGGAGCATATTTTCACCTTTGCCTGTTGGGCACTGTTTCACTTTGTCAGTCAACCCCAGCTTTTTTCTTTTTATTTATTTATTTATAGAAGTCTTTATTAAGCATTTCGTAAACAATACATTACATACTCAGTTCAGTACAGCACAATATTCTTCATACCCTATGAGTCTGACAGTGAGTAACTAACTACAAATCGCTCCAACCTAAACGAATGCTAAACAGTTACCTATTGTACTTCAAAGTTTTTGTCAATTTTTTGTTATGCAAGTCCGAACTCCCCCCACCCTCAACCCCAGCTTTTTTCTGCGGGTTGGATACAGTAACTTCTTGGCAGCTGTGGCATACCGCAGTTTAGACTGCTAGACAAGGCTGTCTTGTCTCCTGTTAGCTACCATTCTGGTGGCACCTTTTCTTGCCGTAGCCTCTTGGTGGCTGGCGAGAAGCTTCTTCATTGCTGGAGGTTGAATTAGTCTCTGCTCCTTTTGTGGCTACTTGGCACCTTGGGGGTCTTTTCTCCACAGTGTGGCTCTTGACTCTTCTTTTTGTCTCCTTTTCTCTTGGCTCTGTTCTTTCTAAGTCCAGAAGCGAGCTGTTTGAGGAGTACTCTTTCTACGGTTGTACCCTGGTATGCTGCTGCCCGTTTCTTCATGGTTCTTCTGAGAGACTAGCGCTCCAGTTAGTTGTTCTCTCGACTCTGGAGTTTTCCTTCTTGTTCTTGGAGTTTGATTCTCTCCACTAGGCGAGCGGGGTTTGGGTGGTTTCCTGGGCATTGCTTCCTTTCTTCTATGAAATGTGCAGTGGCGTACCTAGGGTAGTTGACACCCTGGGCCGGTCATTTTTAACCACCCCCCCCCCCCCCCCCCCTGACAGCCTAGTACTAGGCATGCCGAAGAATATAACACACTCAGGACCTATAGAGCATTCTACCATACCATAGCAGTCATTTCTACGAGTCACACAAGGAAAAGGAAAGCATCTTAAACACTACAGTGAGCACTAGACATCAATTCACCTATTGTAAAACGAAACCAGACAGAATAGTACAAATCGTAGATCCTGCACAGTCATGCCAACTGAAAGCCATGTCTTTTTTCACAAACACAGATACACCCTAATCCACTATAGAATAAGTAATCATAAACTTTCTATTTAGACAAAAATTAAACTGAACCCCCAATGCCGACTCTGCATACAATGCAACACCACAGAAACAGAAACTGCCCCTAGTACTGTGCAAAATATAAAGACAGCAGATGTAACTTTGAAAAAAAAACCTAACAAGTACCAATCACCACTTTACAAATTAACAAATAGAAATAAAACAAATATAGAAAGTAAAATAATACCATTTTATTGGACTAATACATTTAGCTTTCAGAGGCCAAAACCTCCGTCCTCGGGTCAGTACAGTATAGTGCTGTTACAGTATCCTATCCTGACCTGAGGAAGGGGTTTTGTCTCCGAAAGTTAGTCAAAATGTATTAAAATTAGTCCAATAAAAAGATTACCTTATTTACATGTTCTATTATAAACATTTAACACATCTACAATACTTTATCCTAAAGCAAAAAAAATAAAAAAATATATTTTATTTACAGTTTGTTGTCTCTGGTTTCTGCTTTCCTCATCTTCTTTTCACCGTCTTCCTTCCATCCAGCATACTGTCTTCACTCACTCTCTCTCTCTCTGCCATCCAGTGTCTGCCCTCATCTGCTGTCCCTTCCATCCACTGCCTGCCCTTTCTCTCTGCCCCTTCAATCCACCATTTGCCCTCCCTCTCCCATCCATCCAGGGTCTGCCCTCCCTCTCGCTCCCCCTTCCATCTAGGATCTGTCCCCTCTCTCTCTCTGCCCCTTTTTCAGCCCCCAGTTCCAGCCCCCTTCCTCCCCTCTGAACACCCCCACCCCAGTCCCCTTCTCTCCTCCCCTTCTCCTGTCCTGAGACCCCACCACAGTCTCCTTCTCCCCTCCCCTGTCTGAGACCCCCACCCCAGTCCCCTTCTCCTCTCTGAACACCCCCATCCCCAGTCCCCTTCTCCCCTCTGAACACCCCCCACCCCAGTCTCCTTCTCCCCTCTGAGAGTCCCCACCCCAGTCCCCTTCTCCCCTCCCCTGTCTGAGACCCCCACCCCAGTCCCTTCTCCCCCTCTGAACACCCCACCCGAGTCCCCTCTCTCCCCTCTGATATCCCCACCCCAGTCCCCTTCTCCCCTCCCCTTCCCCCGTCTGAGACCCCCACCCCAGTCCCTTCTCCCCACGCCAGTCCCCTTCTCCCCTCCCCTTTTCCCCTCTCGAACACCCCACCCCAAGTCCCCTTCTCCCCTCCCCTTCTCCCTTCTGAGATCCCCACCCGTCCCCTGTCTCCCCTCCCCTGTCTGAGACCCCCACCCCAGTCCCCTTCTCCCCTCTGAACACCCCCACCCGAGTCCCTTTCGCCCCTCTCCTTTCCCACCCTCAGTTCCCGTTAAACCGGCGAAGCAGCGTCGCAGGCGCGCCTCATGCCCTGCTTGTAACAAAAAAAAAATCAAATCTCCTTCCTTCTCCTCGTCTTGACGTCGACTCGGGCCTTCCAATCAAATGATTGGAAGGCCCGAGTCGACGTCAAGACGAGGAGGAGAAGGAGATTTGATTTTTTTTTTTTACAAGCAGGGCACGAGGCGCTGCCTGCGACGCTGCTTCGCTGTTTTTTTAAATGTGCGGCGCCGCTGGGGAACGGCCACAGGAGGCGGCGGGAGCGGAGCACCCCCCACCCACTGGCACCCGGGGCGGACCGCCCCCACCGCCCCCCCCTTGGTACGCCACTGGAAACTGTGGTTCACTGTTTTGGGGTTGCGCACTCCTAGTACTTGTTAGGGTCGCTTCATCCGACCATCTGGACTCAAGGCAGACCGGCAGGGTTGGGAGTTAGTCTTTGTCCTGCCAGGGTTCAGAGAAGTGGATCCTGGTCTAGGAGAGGACAGTTCTTCTCCTTGTTGCTTGGATACCAACTGTTGCCTTCCATTTCCAAGGAGTTTCTTTGGCATGAGTATCTTTGCTGCTTCTTTTACTACTCTTGGGACAGGGGTACGTAATTTTTCTTTTGCTCAGGACATTTGTTTTATGTCCTACGGTTTTAGTTCCTTTTCTAGTGTCTAACTCTGTTCCATTTTGGTAGCCTGGTGGTTCGGATATTCAAATCCTTTTCTGCTGATACAGTTTTTTGCTGTGTGTATAGCTTTGTTGTGATTTTCAACCTTCTGCATTTCTCTTTTCTCCCCCCACCCCTCTTTGGGAAACTGCTTTGCTACATCCCATTAGTCTGGACTGGTCTGGTATAGATGACAAGGAAGGAAAAATTATGTTCTTACCTGATTTTCTTTCCTTTAATCATACCAGACCAGTCCAGATGCCCTCCCTGGCTAAAGTCTGTCAGAGTGTTGTTTTCTTTAGGTATCCCTGGCTGTTCCACGATGCTTCATACGCTGGGATGTCCTACAGCTCTGTATGATTCCTGTTACTTACATAGTAACATAGTAACATAGTAGATGACGGCAGAAAAAGACCTGCATGGTCCATCCAGTATGCCCAAGGCAACTCATATGTGTATACCTTACCTTGAATTTGTACCTGTCCTTTTCAGGCACAGACCATATAAGTCCTGCCCAGCAGTATTTCCCGCCTCCCAACCACCAGTCCCGCCTCCCATCACCGGCTCTGGTACAGCCCGTGTAAGTCTGCCCTCCCCTATCCTCGCCTCCCAACCACCACCCCCTCTTCCCTCCACCTGCTCCGCCACCCAATTCAGCTAAGCTTCTGAGGATCCATTCCTTCTGCACAGGATTCCTCTATGCATATCCCACGCATGTTTGAACTCCGTTACCGTTTTCATCTCCACCACCTCCCCGCGGGAGGGCATTCCAAGCGTCTACCACCCTCTCTGTGAAAAAATACTTCCGGACATCTTTCCTGAGTCTGCCCCCTTCAATCTCATTTCATGTCCTCTCCGTTCTACCGCCTTCCCATCTCCGGAAAAAGATTTGTTTTGCGGATTAATACCTTTCAAATATTTGAACGTCTGTATCATATCACCCCTTTCCTCCTTTCCTCCAGGGTGTACATGTTCAGGTCAGCAAGCCTCTCTTCATACGTCTTGGAACGTAAATCCCATACCATCCTCGTAGCTTTTCTTTGCACCGCTTCCATTTTTTTAACATCCTTCGCAAGATACGGCCTCCAAAACTGAACACAATACTCCAGGTGGGGCCTCACCAACGTTTTATACAGGGGCATTAAAACCTCCTTTCTTCCTGCTGGTCACTCCTCTCTCTATACAGCCTAGCAATCTTCTAGCTACGGCCACCCGCCTTGTCGCAGTGTTTCGTCGCCTTCATGTCCTCAGATACTATCACCCCAAGATCCCTCTCCCCGTCCATGCCTATCAGACTCTCCCCGCCTAACAAATACGTCTCCCTTGGATTTTCTACTCCCTAAGTGCATCACTTTGCATTTTTTGCATTGAATTTTAATTGCCAAACGTTAGACCATTCTTCTAGCTTCTTCAGATCTTTTTTCATGTTTTCCGCTCCCTCCGGGGTGTCCACTCTGTTGGAAATCTTGGTGTCATCCGCAAAAAGGCAAACTTTACTTTGTAACCCTTCGGCAATGTCACTCACAAATATATTGAACAGAATCGGCCCCAGCACCGATCCCTGAGGCACTCCACTACTCACCCTTTTCCCTCCTCTGAGCGAACTCCATTCACCACCACCCTCTGGCGTCTGTCCGTCAACCAGTTCCTAATCCAGTTCACCACTTCGGGTCCTATCTTCAGGCCGTCTAGTTTATTTAAGAGCCTCCTGTGGGGAACCGTGTCAAAAGCCTTGCTGAAATCTAAGTAGATGACGTTCATAGCACGTCCCTGATTTAATTCTCCTGTCACCCAGTCAAAGAATTCAATGAGATTCGTTTGGCACGATTTCCCTCTGGTAAAACCATGTTGTCTCGGATCTTGCAACTTATTGGCTTCCAGGAAATTCACTATCCTTTCCTTCAGCATGGCTTCCATTACTTTTCCAATAACTGAAGTGAGGCTTACCGGCCTGTAGTTTCCAGCTTCTTCCCTATCCCCCACTTTTGTGAAGAGGGACCACCTCCGCCGTTCTCCAATCCCTCGGAACCTCTCCCGTCTCCAAGGATTTATTAAACAAGTCTTTAAGAGGACCCGCCAGAACCTCTCTGAGCTCCCTCAGTATTCTGGGGTGGATCCCGTCCGGCCCCATGGCTTTGTCCACCTTTAGCTTTCCAAGTTGTTGATACACACTCTCTTCTGTGAACGTGCGCTCTATCCCCTCATTCTCAGGTGTACTTTTGCCAGTCCCTATCGGTCCTTCCCCAGGGTTTCTTCAGTGAAAACAGAACAAAGTAATCTATTTAGCAAATTGGCTTTTTCATCATCATTTTCTACATAGCGTTTTGTTGTATCTTTTAGTCTCAAATTCCCTTTATAGTCTTTCTCCTGTCACTATAAACCTGAAGAAGTTTTTGTCTCCCCTCCTTACATTTCTAGCCATTTGTTCTTCCACTTGTGCCTTCGCCAGGGCGTACCTCTCTCTTGGCTTCTTTCAGTTCATCCGGTATTCCTCCCCGTGTTCCTCCTTTGAGATTTTCTATATTCCTGGAACGCTAAACTCTTTAATCTTTATTTTCTCAGCCACTTGCTTTGAGAACCATATCGGTTTCCTTTTTCTCTTGCTTTTATTTTACTCTCCTTACATAAGGTCTGTGGCCCTGTTATTACTTCTTTTAGCCTGGATCACTGTCCTTCCACTTCTCTTGTATGTCCTCCCAGCCCATCAGCTCCTCCTCAGGTATTCTCCCATTTTGTTAAAGTCAGCTCGCTTGAATCCAGGACTTTGAGTTTAGAGTGGCCACCATCCACATGAGCCGTTACATCAAAACAAAACGTTTGATGGTCACTGTTTCCCAGGTGTGCAGCCCACTCGGACATTTGACACACTATCCCCATTTGTGAGCACAGATCCAACGTGGCTCCCTCCCTCATGGGTTCGTTCACCATTTGTCTGAGCAGAGCACTTTTGGAAGCATCCACAATCTCTCTACTTCTTTCCGATTTTGCAGACGGAACCTTCCAATCTACATCCGGCAGATTAAATCTACCAACAACAGGCACCTCTCTTTTTCTCCCCAACTTTTGAATATCAGCGATCAGATCTTTATCTAGTTCTTCCAATGTGTCGGGGGTCTATAGACAAACACCCACGTGGACCAAGGTTCTATCCTCTATTTTTAAGGTGATCCATATTGCTTCTTCCTTTCCCCAGTTCCCTGTCATTTCAGTCGCTGCGATATCATTTCTCACATACAGAGCTACTCCTCCACCTATACGTCCCTCTCTATCCTTCCTAAAACTATTATAGCCTGGTATGTTTACATCCCATTCATGGGAACCCTTGAGCCATGTCTCTGTGACTGCAAACTATGTCCAAGTCAGCCTCCAAAATCAGGGCTTGAAGGTCATGAATTTTATTGCTTAGACTGCGAGCATTTGTGGTCATTGCTTTCCATGTACATTTCTAGTATGTGTTTATGGTTTTAGTGATTTGTGAGGGTGTTTTCTCTTTGGGTACATTCTCATATTTTTGTTCCCCCTTCCTTGCTTTTTCTTTTTTTTTCGCTTCAGTTTTATTTTCAGGAACATCATGGTGCTGTAGTGGAGCAAAAGAATTTTGTAGTGGCAACACTTGTGCGGGCGGACTGCTTCTGTGTCACATGATGAAGTCTGCCTGAGCCCTACTGTGAACCCATCTGTTCTTATGTGGCTTTATTCTTGAGGGAGTGGTGAGAAGTTATGATTCTGCACAGTCCTATAAGTTGCTTTAATTGCATCTAATTCTTGCATTACTTTACAGAGCTCTTGTTTTAAAGTAGATAGCTGAAGACAGATAGGACAAGCTTTAAGTCTCCAGATGATTGGCCTTGAAACTAAAGCATCACAATTATTGCAGAGAATAAAAGTAATCCTGATTGGTTGAAATGGGTATGAACAGGTGTACTATGTTGGAGTAACAGCCTGCAAGACTGCCTGTGTATGACTGTGGAGTAAAGTTAATGAGGTATGGTTTGTCTATAAATGAGTGGACAACCCTGGGGTGGGTGGGATTATAAGTCCCAATGGGTCAGCTAAGTGCTGCTATCTATCAAGGGAATTCTTTAGCTGAATGGACCAAAATGGTAGTGTCTGATCCAGGACTTTACACTTTATTTTACTTTTTGAAACTGCCCTAGATATAATAACTTTCCTTTTAAATAAATCTAGATATTGCCAATAATTATAGCAGTGTAGCAGCTATGTAAAAATGCCCCTCCCCTCTATCAGAGTTTTTCCATACTTGGCATCACGGAGTTCTTTCCCAAGATTCAGGGGTAGATCTCTATGTGCTTGAGCAAGCTCAGTATGGACCATTTACCCTCCCGCTTACTTTACTGTGAGGGGAGGTGCAGTTGCCTTGACCAAGCGGCAACAGTGAGGTCTGCATATTGGCTCCAAGAGTTTGCCTGTTTGGTATTAACTGTGTGTTTTCTTCTAGACTTCAGAGCACCAGCTGCTTAATATTCTGTTGTAAAATACAACTGTGTCTGTTGTTTCAGATTTTTGTAGTTGTGGGCATAAGCAATGATGTTACCTCTTAAAACCACCCTTAACATCTCCCAATCATAAAACAGGGTAAGAATTCTCGCTGGAAGTGATGATGTTGGAAGTCAGTGACATAAATGCCCAGATGTTTGACATGATTATGGACCTAAAGCATAAATAGGTCCTGTTATATTAAAAATCTTTTAAGTTCATTGATATTTGGTAGTGAGCATTTTTGTTCTAACTTGACCTATATTTTTATTTGCATCGTCATTTTATTCATGTGCAAATGTCTGTGTAACATAACAGTATTCACTACCCTTAATTAAAGTGTTATAAATAAGTGAACATGTGCCACAGCTTTTCGGCAGACACAATAATGGTTGGGCATAGTGCATTTCTCCATTCATGGGCATTGCATAATTCAAGCAGCTGAAATGCTATGTCATAAAGGAATGAATAGGGCTTGTTCATGCATCTGCTCATCAAATGCTCTAAAGCATTGAATTATGGAAGGTATAATTAGTTAAATTGGGACCCTAGTAATAATTCATCATGTGACTTTGACTGAAATTAATCACCAAGGGGATATTTGTACGTCTCCAGGTGTATTAGTCAATACTTACTGATTATTACTGTATGTATACTGGTGTGTGTGCATGTTACAAATACTTATTGGCTTAATCCTTCTCAAAATGGAAAAAATAAAACTGATTGTACATAAGGCTCACATTTTATGACAGTTTTGAGGAATGTTTAAGCTTTGAAGCATGAAGCATGCAGGACTCTTTTCACCCAAATTGAGGGCGTTTTCAATATGACGCCTAAATCGATTTTGGATATTTTGCACAAATGTCCAAAAATACAGTAGCGAACATGGCCATCTTCAAACCAGAAAAATGTCCAACTTTTTGTTTCAATGATAGCCGTTTGATAGACTTTTTTGTGCCCAGTGCGTTTATATTTTAGGACCATTTAAAAAAAAAAAAAAAAAAAAAAGTCCAAGGGAAAAACTCACAAAACCAAACCAAACCAAAAAAGGGTCCAAGGAAAAAACTCAAAAAAAATGTATTGCGGGGAGGGGGGGAGGGCAGCATTCTTAGTAGACTGGCCACACAGACATCCAGCAGAGCAGTGGGGCACTCTAGGGAGCACTGCAGTGGACTTCACATAAAATTCCCAGGTACACATTGCGCCATTACTCCCTTATATTGTATGGTGAGTTGCCCAAACCCACCAAAATCTACTGTACCCAGTAGTGCACCGCTTATGCCTGCAAGTGTTACCTATATGTAAGCCAACATTGGTTTCAGCAGCATTCAGTCTCTATTGCAGCAGCTGATATAGCTATTGGTCATAGTTGTCCCGAGCTATCAGCCTCCAGATTCACCCGAGACCCTGGAAATAGGTACAAAAATAACCCCCCCCCCCAAAAAAAAAAAAAACGGGTCGCTGTGTCAGCTCCCCCAGAGCTCAGGACAGACCACTCAAAACAGTCCCCCCTCACCAAGGGTAAGGAAAACTTATTATTATTTTTTTAAACCTCTTTATATATATGTAGGCACAGCAGATTTTTGGTGGGTTTTGGAAGGCTCACACTTTCAACCACAAGTGTAACAGAGTGGGATATGGGTCTGGGCCCTTCTCTATAGTCACTAACCACTAGGCTAATGCAGGGACCGGCTTGCTGCTCTAATAGGACTGGCCATAACATCTGAAGCTGTCATGGAGGCTGGAATGTACTGTTTCTTTCACATCTTTGGGGGGTAGAAAGGAGTAAGGTGGGACGGGTTATGCCTTAATCCCTTCAGTGGTCATTTGGACATTTAGGGCACTTTTGGGGCATTTAGGGCCCTGTTTACTAACCATGCTGTAGATGTGTAAACTTTTAAACATTGTGCTAAAAATTAGCACGCTCTAGCAATAGAGACACCCATTGTCTCCATCGTTAGCGTGCACTAATTTTAGCGTGCGCTAAAAAAAGTTGTGCGCCTACAGCGCGGTTTAGTAAACAGGGCCCTTAGTCATGATTAAAAACAGGTCTAGCCAAAAATGTTTAGATGTTTTATTTTGTTCCATTTATTGCAGAACAATGTCTATCTTGTCCAGTTTTCTCTTCTTCTCCCCTGGACCAATCGCTCTTCAACCCCTTACTCAATCTACCTCTCATAATCTGAAATCTTTTAAAGAGGCCAAACTTTCAGAATGCCTATCCTTTACACTGGACTCTTTTTCTCAGCTTTCACTCTCTGAGCAAGCTTCCCTTTGCAAAGCCAATATGTGTGAAGCCTATGACTCTTTGGCTTCTCTTCTCCCAGTATCCTCTTCCTCCGCTCGTCAATCAAAGGACCTCTGGTATACTCCCACTCTTCTCCTTTTAAAGCAAGAGCTCTGACATCAGGAAAGACTCTGGAGGAAAACCCCCTTCTTCTACTTGCAATCGTTATAAACTTTTGGCTTCCCAATATAAATGGACTATTTTCCAGGCCAAAAAAGAGTACTGCTCCACCTAAGTCACAAATGCCTCACATTCAGTGAAAATCTATTGTATTCTTAATTCTCTCACTGCACCACCATCTACCAAACCAGTGTCTTCTCTTCTACCCTTGTCCTCTGATCTTGCCACATATTTTCAGGATAAGATCTCTACCTTTCAATCTTCCTTTGCCCCTTCCCCTACATCCCCGCCAGCCACACCCTTTTCTTCAACTTCCTCTCTCTCAATCTCCTCAAGCTCATCAGTCATTAGGCAGCCACCACTCTTTTAACCTTCCATTACTTTCTGATATTTCGTCTCACAGATGATTAGATTAATCACTTCCCCTCTGGATCCTGTACCTTCTCATTATATGATAAAATTTGTTTCTTTACTGGGTCCACTTCTCCATTTTAAGATTCTTCAAAGTCTTTCCACTGTATCTGTTCCGACACCATGGAAAACTGCTTGTATGTTCCCTAAAACTAAGGACTAGAAACTGTGCCTATCATTTCTCTCTAATTATCGTCCGATTTCACAGCTCCCCTTCATCTCCAAACTAACAGAACACATACCTGCAGCAACTCAGTGACTATCTGGAGATAATCAATGCCCTTCACCCCCATCAGACAGGATTTAGAAGTTCCCACAGCACAGAAATAGTTGTTCTTGGTCTTACTACCACTATATTCCACCATCTAGTCTATAAATAAAAATGTAAATGTTCGTTTGTTCAAAATCTTAAATCTCCGA
This sequence comes from Microcaecilia unicolor, assembly GCF_901765095.1. Lineage (NCBI taxonomy): Eukaryota > Metazoa > Chordata > Amphibia > Gymnophiona > Siphonopidae > Microcaecilia > Microcaecilia unicolor. Next base: position 498,194,998 of record NC_044032.1, read on the forward strand.
AAGCTCTTCACCGATTGCTTTCAAATTTGGACACAACGTTGCATTTGAATACGCGCATGTTTTTTATATACCTACTATTATATAGATGTCACAGCTGTCGTACTCGCGGAGCGCAAGCAGTGCGACGAGTAATTGCAAATCAAACTGAGGAAGAATGGCCATCACCGAACGAGAGAAACAGACAAAGAATGGCTCAAGTACGTGCCGAGGAAGCAGCAGAGCGACATGCAGCCAGACTTGACGATGCACGGTTGTGAGCATGGCAATCGCGTTCTGCAGCTTCAGATCTGCTTCATTCTCAACAGAATCAATGCGACAGGCTGAGAGTGGCTTAAATGTCCGAAAGTTCTTCACCGATTGCTTTGAAATTACGCGCATGTTTTTATATACCTACTATTATATAGATGTCACAGCTGTCGTAGTTGCGGAGCAGAAGCAGTGCGATGAGTAATTGCAAATCAAGCAGAGGAAGAACAGCCATCAGCGAATGAGCGAAACACAACAAAGAATGGCTCAAATACGTGCCGAGGAAGCAGCAGAGCGACGTGCAGCCAGACTTGACGATGCACGGTTGCGAGCACGGCGATCGCGTTCTGCAGCTTCAGATCTGCTTCGTTCTCAACAGAATCAACACGACAGGCTGAGAGTGGCTTAAATCTCCGAAAGTTCTTCACCGATTGCTTTGAAATTTCGACACAACGTTGCATTCGAATACGCGCGTGTCTTTATATACCTATAATTGGAAATCAAACTGAGGAAGAATGGGCATCAGCGAACGAGCGAAACAGACAAAGAATGGCTCAAATACGTGCCGAGGAAACAGCACAGCGAAAAACATCGCTCGAGGCTCTTGATCGATCATTGCAAGATTTGCATGGAAACATCAGACCATTTGGGAACACATTAATATTGCTTGCAGGAGATTTCAGGCAAACATTACCTGTAGTTCCTCGATCGACACCAGCGGATGAAATAAATGCTTGCCTAAAATACTCTACTTTGTGGCAACATGTAAAGACGTTAAACTTAACTACAAATATGCGTGTCCAGCTGCAAAACGATCAATCATCTCAGATATTCTCACATCAATTGCTGAAAATTGGGAACGGAAAGGTGCCAGTTGATCTGACCTCAGGACGAATTTCATTGCTTCATAACTTCTGCAATTTAGTGACCTCAAAGAACAATTGGTTGAAAAAGTATTTCCCAATATTCAAACCAATAATAAGAATCACAATTCGCTGAGTGAACGAGCTATTCTTGTGGCCAAGAACAAAGATGTCTACGAACTGAACAATATTATTCAGTCTAACATTCAAAGCGAGCCACTCACATACAAATCCGTCGACACTGTTCTGGAAGCAGATGAAGTGCTTAATTATTGTTAATATATGGCCTAGCTTTAAGGCTACCACTGGAATATTGCTGGCCAAAGCTATGCAGCCTAAAAACAACTGAAAAAGTACTGACTAGGCCAAACAACAAGTAAGTGATTTAATATTTGAGAATCTGCAAAAAGCAGGTCTGAACAATGAGTCCTGCCACAAATTGGTACAATTTTTAATTCAAATATAGCACCTGTAATGAAAGATCAGATGAATAAAATGGAGCTTATTAGTTTTGGTATACAATGATACAGAGGTAATACAGAGTTCATGAGAAAGGTATGAAAAGTATTGCAGCCGGAAGATGTGAAACTGTTATCTCAACGCTTCCCAAAACATGTTGATAATTAGCAGTAGCTGAGAACGGAAGGAGGTGGGCACATCAGATAGCAGATCGCATGGGAAAGTATGATCTCAGGAAGTTGAGACATATTAGGAGCTAGGTTTCTCACCATTCACTTCTATGGAGAGGTTTGTGTATAAAGAGGGGAGACGTTTGCCTAGTAGAGGATCCTCTCCAACGCTTCTGTCAGACGGCGAAGCTCTGTGCGGTTGAAACCAGAATCTGATGTCTGTATTTGTACCAATTTGAAGACTTGTCTTTGGGTAAGAAATAAAATGTACCTATCTATCTAAACCTTTCTCTGTCTCTATTTTTATAGATTCTGTCTTCCTTTACCTAACATTTAGCCTACAAGGTAGATCACTACAAGTGACACTCAGCCTTTACAGAAACTTAGACAGATTTTTAATAAGCCTGGGATGGGTGACAATGGAGGTCAGAGAAACTATACAGAACGTTATATGGAATAAGTACCTTCAGTCCCCCGTGTGAAGGAGTCAGATAGAGGTCTAAAAGAGGGGAAATTAAACATTATCCAACAGACTTTTTCAATTCACTCGATCTGCCAGGGATGCCACCGCACGTACTACAATTGAAAATCGGCGTGCCAATTATCATGTTGCGAAATATCAACCAGCCAAAGCTTTGCAACCGCAGGCGGCTTGCAGTAAAAAATTAATGAGCAATGTCGTAGAAGCAACAATCTTGACAGGACCTTTCAAAGGTGAACATGTCCTCATTCCTCGCATTCCTATGATTCCAACAGATATGCCATTTCAATTTAACAGATTGCAATTCCCAATTCCATTGGTGTTTGCAATCACCATCAACAAGCTCAGGGCCAATCTTTAGAATTCACCTGTTTACATCTACACACGGATTGTTTCTCACATGGACAATTATATGTTGCATGTTCTACAGTCGGCAAACCAGACAACAATCTCTATCTCTGCACACACAATGGAACAACAAAAAATATTGTATGCCCACAAGCATTGTGAAATTAAACATATTAGAAACGTGCGCTTTCTCTTTTCTTCTTTTCCATTTAACCAGACTGAGCCACAGCAACGGGGGGGTAGAGCTAGTTTAAAATAAAATGGTAGTTCTTCTATCCTTTGATTTACCTGATGCCTTCGATCTAGTAGATTACACTATCCTTCTCCAGCGTCTGTCTGATTTAAGCATTGCCGATATAGTCTACTGTTAGTTTCAGGACAACTTCTCAAACAGACACTATCTCGTCCAGTTGAATGTTTCTACCTCTGATCTGTATAACTTGTATTGCAGAGTTCCTTAGGGCTCTCTGTTTGCCCCCACTTTGTTCAGTCTCTTGACTGCTATTCAATCATAGGTCTTATAGCTTATATCTGTGCAGATGACATACAGATCATAGCCTCTCTTGATGACACTAATATTCCCACTATAACTTCGCTTAATAACAAACTCTCCTTGGTAGCCAACTGGCTTTTCTCATCTAGATTAAAACTTAATCCAGAAAAAGCTAAGACCATCCTTATGACTCGTTCCGGTGATCCTCAACCAGAACCACTCATTATTGTAGCTGGTTCCCCTATTATTTTTCAATCGACTCTCAAAATTTTAGGAGTTTTATTGATCCTGCTTTTACTTACCATGCACATATCTCAGCAGCGTAGTTTTTATAAGCTCAAAATGATTTCTTCAATCCACCATTTGTTTACTAAATCAGCCCTACAGGTTTTTATCCATTCACTGATCATATCCTCTCTAGACTATTGCAATAGTCTCTACATGGTTGAGCTCTCACCGAAAAGTGCTGTCTTCAATTAGTCCAGAATACAGCTGTGAAACTTTTGACGAACTGTAAATTTTTTTTTAATCATGTTACACCTCTTCTTATAGATGAACATTGGCTTCCTATTACACACAGGATCACACACAAGACTCTTGTTCTGACCCACAAATACTTCATTCTAATACTCCTCTCTAGATTCCTTACACCACTCCCACCCGCAGGTCTCTGCATTCCTCATCCTCTAACTTATTATGCATTCCTTCTGGTGCCAACTCCATTTTGATTCCATCTGGTCCAGAGTCCTTTTCCTTTTGTTTTCCTTGACTAATCACACTGAATTTGCATGGCCCTTTAAAACCTTCATTTCAAGGACGCATTTGCTCGTTCTGATATACCCTAGGAATCCTAACCTTCTTGGACTTTTAGGCTGGCAGGAGCTGGCGATCATGTATAGACTTTACGCAATTTTTTCCCCTTCCCTCTTCAGATTCTCTTTCCTATTCATTAAGTAGAGTTCCTCCTTTCCCCTTTCTATCTTTTTTCTATTTCTCCTTCTTTCCCACAGTCTGTAATTTAATTTGTAAACCGCCCTGAAGGCCCAGCCATGAGTGGTATATCAAATCGTAAATAAACTTGAAACTTTATAATTACTTAATAACCAGACTAAAGTAGGCAATCCTTCAAGGCAATAACCTTCTAGTAACTTGAAAATGAAAACAACACATTTTAAATAATATACGAGCTCTCACAGGGAGCCGATGGAGCTCAATAAACAAAGATGATACATGATCATTCTTCGATTTACAAAAGATTAGCCTGGCAGCTGTATTTTGAATTAACTGAATCCTATTTAACATTTCTGAAGTATTGCCCAAATAAAGAGAAGTGCAATAATCAATCCTTGATAAACCAGTAACTGAACAAGCAGAAAATATGCATT